>NC_137470.1:128622747-128976421 GCF_964235325.1 Thermobia domestica | reverse complement strand
GACCAGGTCGTTATGTCCAATTGCGTTTCCCTGAAGAAGAGTTCAGATTCGACACAAACAACCTGGCTTCCTGTCAACCAGTGATGAAGATGTGAAGCAGAATGTGGAGATAGTGCTTATTAACCGCAGCTCTGATTTTTAGCAAAGCGTTTGGACAAATTGCCGCAACAGTGAGACAAATGCCTGAATCTCAGTGAATTAGGTGGAGAAGTGAGGAAGGAATCACCTAAACACAGTGGTCGAAGTGAGACGATATGTGGTAATATGTCATAGCACCTCTGGTTTTTCAGTGAAGAAGGCATATCACCTTTTTTTTCAGCGATCAAGACATATCGTCATTGGAGAGTAGATGCTGAATATCTTTAATAAATCCATTTTTATACACAGTAATTGACAAATAGTGTTGCACTTAAAAAGATTCTATTTCTGATGTAGAAATAATTTCTAAGGTTACCAACATCGACCTTTTGTTATATTTTTCCTATCTTTTGGTTTTAAATTGAAGTGTATTCAAAGAAGTTAATCTAGTTTATATTTTGATATGCCATATTGATTTTTCTTTTTTATGTGTGTGTGTGTCTTCTTGCCTTAATGCATATAAATGTCGTGTTTTGAGCATGGGTGAATTTAGGAGTTGTCTACTATGAGGCGGATCTTCCGGGGGTTTGCAATAGGGTGTACCTCTCAGTCGAATAAGAGGCCCGGAAGATTTCCCGCAGGAAAATGTTAATATGTAACTCGGCTTTTGAGCATTTTCGTGTATAATTCTCTATAATACAGCATAAGGGGATTTTTTTTTTCATAAAGTTGTTGTTGGAAGATCAAGGTCTCTTCATGACTCTCACCTTGTTAACTATACAGAAACTGTTCAATGGTTTTGAATAGTTATGGAAATAGAAATGCAATATTTTATGCAACCCGCGTTCTGTTTCAACATTTAGATAGCCGGTGTGTCGAGTCAAAATCGTAATAAAATATACCGCCTCTGCTTTTTTCCACTTCGAACACTGCCTACACATGCGTCTATATAGTTTACAAATGTATATTAAAAAATATTTTTTGCAGCTTACGGAAACATATATTGTACGAATAACGTATTTTACGCATATTCTCGATGCAGGAGCACACACAGACAAACTGGTATGATTGGTTGTTAGAAGTCACATGACCCAGATGACATACTAACACAGTATTCACATACTCTAAAGTGACTACTTATCTAGAAGGTGTGGTACTTGAAAACAAACGAATGCAAAGTGATGGTTCTCTGGTTCCTTCATGCGACATCATGTTTAACCAAGGTTACTTTAATTGAAATAGATGCTTCTCTGCTTCTGTCATATCACGCAATGTTTCAATGTAATTGTTTCCATGCAAATGAAAATATTTTTAAATTATAATTTTATCAATGAAAATTCTTAACCAAATTCTTTCACAAGACTTTTTTTTAACATTTTCAAATAATCTTGTTGAACTAAATTGTTAAAGAAATCAAACCAAAATTTTGAAATTAGAAAACTAACAATTAAAAATTTCAAATTAAAATTTTATAAAACGAAAACAAAATTAAAGTAAAATTAAGGAAAATCAAGCAGTTATCAAACGAAGTGTTTGAAACCATTTATTTTGTTTTTCAAATAGAATATTTCCTTACGGTTAACCGTTTAACTTTTCCAAAAAGTAACGGTTTAATTTGGCTATCAAACTATAAGTTTGTCGGTTAATCTTGTAAATCTTGCTGAAAATTTTTTCATTCCAAAATTTCCATTAAACAAAAAATAAAAAAAATAATTAATTAATTAATTAAAAATTAATTCTTCGTTCAAAATTTCTTGATGAATTTTTTCATTTAATATTTTTTTTTTGACAAACATTCCTGCTAAATATTTTTTTTTAAAGTTTAAATTATTTTGAACAAACCTTCTGTTCACGTTTACAGATAGACGAAGAAATATCAACATTTTTAAATGAAAAATTTTAGCAACAAAATTACAGGGTGCCCGGAACGGGACTGACAGGACTGATAGTTTTAGTATGGTCAAAGATACAGAAGGAAAAAAAACATTCATACTGAAGGAAAACTGAAAAGAAGTTTTGTTCAGCAAATTTTCACATTTGAAAAACTACAGGTGACGGCGATAGTATCGCCGATAAACAGAAATGGCATCGGCAGTCGAAAAGGCGCAATGCGTGTGATGGTTTGCAGAGACGAAAAGTATTGTTCAAGTTCAACGAAACTTTCGACATGTTTGTCACAAGAATCCTCCATCACGCAACAGTATCCAGGCGTGGAAGGATCAATTTTTATCAACGGGGAGTGTAGTGAAACAACACAGCAGTGCTAAATCGCGTGTGTCAGAAGATTGATTGATTGATTTTGAGTTTTACGTTCCGTTCAGCAGCGAGGCTATATGAGACGTGGACCTACTGATTAAAGTGGAATCCGAACCACATGAGCTGCCGCCGGGAATCGAACCCGGGTATCCCGCGCCAAAGGCGCGTACCCTAACCGCTTAGCCACGAAGGAGCTCGTGTGTCAGAAGAAAATATGGAAGCAATAAGAGAGTGTTTCTCACGTAGCCCGAGGAAGCCAATTCGCGCAGTGAGCAGGCAATTGGTAATTCCAAGTTCAACAGTGCACGATGTGGTACGCAAACAATTACGTTTGCGCGCGTATGAGGTGCAATTGTTTCAAGAAATTAAGCCCAACGATAACCTACAGAGAGCGGCATTTGCTACTGAAATTCTGGACAGGATTGATTATGACCATAATTTCCTATTGAACGTTGTTTTCTCTGATGAGGCAACTTTCAACTTGTCTGGTTGTGTTAACAGACACAATGTTAGAATACGGGGATCTGATAATCCGCATTCGTACATAAAACATTCTATAGACAGTCCCAAATTGAAAGTCTGGTGTGCTTTAACACATAGTGCAGTTACAGGCCCCCACTTTTTCATAGAGTAAACCATAACGTCTGGCAATATAACCTCCCCCACTTTAGAAAATTGAAACAATGACTAGGTCATTCGTTTGTACTACGTTTGTACCATTTGTACCGAAAATATTTTCGTTTGTACCATTTTCCTTATAGGGTTACTTGAGAGGTCAACTGGGGGCTATCTTCGCGCCAAGATAGCCCCCCTTATCACAGCACAAAAAATTGAAATACACCATTAGAAAGCAAATCGTTTGTACCGTTTGTACCGAAAAAAGTTTTGTTTGTACCCTGATAGTTTTCGAGAAAGAGGGGATGACATTTGTGGCGGTGGGGCTATCTTGGCGCCAAGATAGCCCCCCGTATCACAGCACAAAAAATTGAAATACACCATTCGAAAACAAATCGTTTGTACCGTTTGTATCGAAAAAAGTTTTGTTTGTACCCTGATAGTTTTCGATAAAGATGGGATGGCATTTGGGGAAAGCAAGTATGCCATTGCTGAATAATACGGTATTTACTTACGGAAAGGGCAGAAATAGAGAAAATTTAATTGAATTAGTTAGTGGAAAAAACACTACTAGTCCACAAAATGCATTTTGAGATATTTGAAGAAAGAACTTTCTTTTGTTAATGCCTCAAATGTACAGTCGACATTATAGCATTCTGCTATAACGTGAGAGGTCTTGCAAATTGTACTGCTCTTCATTACAACTTGTAGTTCTACATCCTTAGTGTTATTTTTGCCTTTACTTCAAAATGGCTTATTTTTGACGCACACTGTTTTCCCACTCGCCGATTCAATTCTAACGTTGAGTTATTGCAGAAACGTTCTTTTTTTTATTTGGATATGCAAAAGCAGAATTCTAAATACACATCAATCACATGAATAAACGCATAATACTTACTAATGGGCATGGAAAAAGTACACATTACGGGGCCTATCTTGCGGGACTTTTCTCGGTACAAACGGTACAAACGAGTTGCTTTCTAATGGTGTATTTCAATTTTGTGCTGTGATACGGGGGGGGCTATTTTAGCGCCAAGATAGCCCCCAGTTGACCCCTCAAGTAACCCTATAAGGAAAATTGTACAAACGAAAATATTTTCGTTACTAACGGTACAAACGTAGTACAAACGAATAACCTAGTCATTTTTTTCAATTTTCTAAAGTGGGGGAGGGGCTATCTTGACATACATTAAACCATAACAGGAAATGTGTTCTTAGACATGCTTCAATATTTTGCTGTTCTCCAGTTATAACATTAGCAACCTCAAGTGATATTCCAATTGGATGGTGCCCCGGCACATTGGAGCTTACAAGTGAGGAGTACCTTGATACAGAATTTCCTGGCCGTTGGATAGGCCGTGCTTGGCCAATTAGATGGCTCCTGATGTTACCCCCTGGACTTCTTCGTGTGGGGTATGTAAAAGACCTTGTTTATTCTGGTGAAAAGGTGCGTAACTTGATGATCTGAAGAACCGTATTAGGAATGTGATTGCTTCAGTAACACCTCAAATGTTACAGAGTACGTTGAGAGAGATTGAGTTCAGGCTGGATATTGTCAGAGTTACAAATGGAGCTCTCGTGGAGTTACACTGAGTTAGAATGACTTGCAAGTAAGACACAATAAACTTTTTGAGGTCACCTTTAAAATGCATTTTTTCTTTTGTATCTGTGACCATATTAAATCTATACATTTTAAAAACCGTCAGTTCCATTCCAGACACCTTGTATTGAAAATTTCTAGCGCACATTAACAAAAATAAATTTTTGGAACCAGCATTTTTCAACTTAAATTTTTCTAAAGAAAAATATTTTCAAATTAAAATTCAATTAAAATATTCATTCAAGGTAATTATTTAAAAAAATGAACTATTTTTCAAATAAAAGAATATTAAATTAGATTGTTAAGGAAATTCAAACTATATGAAGGAACTAAAAAATGTTAAGCAAAAAAAATTTCAAACTAAATATATTAAACATTTTTACCAAAAAAATGTCAAATTAGAAGTTTATCAATTAAAAATGTTCATGAGAAACTGTTAAGACAAATCAAACGAAATATATTAAACAATAAAGCAAATAAACTTAAAGAATCCGATACATTTAACGGTTACCCGTTCAAGATTTTCAAAATTAAATCAGATACGGTTAACGACTAACCGTAACATTTTTTCTTCAAAATTTTCAGTTCAAATTCTTTTATCAAAATCTCAATTTAAGTTTTAAAATCTCAATTATCAAAATCTCAATTTAAATTTTAATTTTAAAAATTCTTGTTGAAATTTTTCATTTCAAAATTTCTTTGAAGAAAGTATAAAAAACATGTTTAAAAGAGCTTATGAAATTTTGTCTTGAAAATACAGCATGTGTAATTTTTTAAATGAAAACATGAATTAATTTTTGTTTAAAAAGTTGTTTCTTTTTACGAAATTCTCTTCCAGAAAATAAATCACATTCGGTTTTCTAGAACAAACTTATTTTGGTGAGGAATGAAGTGATATATATATATATATATATATATATATATATATATATATATATATATATATATATATATATATATATATATATATATATATATGCAATTTCTGGGCTTGTAGAATAGAAGAATGTATGTTTCTTAATATTGCAGTTAGAAAGAAACGAATATGTGATCAATCAGTCTTGCAGATGGATAGGGACGAATTCTTTGATAGAAAAAGAAGGAAAATATTACCATAAATGGTAATTATCGTTTTATTTCCTGAAAGCAAACTCAGTGATTAATAAGTTCATAATCATTTATTATAAATGTAGATGTGTGAACATTGTTTTACAATTACAAAAACTTACTCATAAACATTTTGTATGCGAGAGCAAATAGGAAGGAAGAGCGGGAGAAAGAATGCATTTAAAGCTCTTTTTTTTTCAAACCAGAAAACTTTAACAGTTAATGGTTAAACTTTTTAAAAATAAAATGAAATCTTTTAATTTTTTCGTCAAATTGGATAAGTTGAACGATTGACAGTGAAACTTTTAAATGTCTTTAGTATGAAACAGTGTTTCAGTATTCATAATGTAGACAAAATGGAAACATCCATTTACATGTAAAGTCGGTGGACCTAATGATTGTGGGAAATCTTATTTTGTGACATGAATGGTTTCAAATCTTTGTAGAGATATCCATTCAATTATAAGTTAATGTTAGACATAAAGCGTTTTTCAAAACAGTTATTTATAATGTGTTCAAAAACAATGTATATGAATTACGTCTTGATTGAATAAAAATGTTTGTTTTTGTTTTTCTCTGTAAGCAGAAAGTCCATGTGCAAACATAATGTACCAATATTTTTTTGTATTCCTTCAATATATTTCTCAAGGACATAAATGATTACTATTGGTTGGTCCTTGTAAAGTTCACCACCACATTCTTTATCGTGGATATACGAGACCTAATTGAACATTGCTCTTCATCGGCAAAGCGCATATGCTAATCATATAACCAAGTGCATTAATAATAGTATGAGTATTTTTTTGTTCACTAACCTTCTTTCTTTTTGTTTTGTAATGTATTTATCTTCTTCTTTTCTAGCACCTAAGCTTCACTACATGTAATCACTATGAACACAGCCATTATATTAATACTCTTTATATTTGTTTATATCTCTTATACTAGTTTCAACTTGCTCACCTGAACTTAAATGATTGCTTCATCTTATGTTATCTTCTAATCGATGAATTAGCATTTTTTTACGATAAACGCAAACACTTGTCTTAGACGATACATTAAAACAAAAAGCGCTGGGTACAATGCACAACTCTCAAAATGTAGGAACCAAATTTTGTAAGCATATGCTTTGGTAGTTTCTCCTTGCTATAAATGTATTGTGTGAAGTCTTATGATCATATGATATTATTTGTGTAATTTGAAACTAGCACACGGCCGTGCCAATGCATCCTTATAAAAAGTTTGGAACCATTGGTTCACCCATTGAGTCATATGATTTCAAACAATCAGTCAATGCAATTTTTCCATGTGTATATGCTCTTGCATTTACATTGGTCATTAAATAATGTAAAAAAGCAATACTTATCCATTCAAGGGGACAAAATAGGACCCCCAAATTGTTAAGAGTACACATTTGAAGCATAACACGATTCACCTGATTAGCATGATTAAGACAATCCTTTCTTGAATTTTTAGTTTCCTAATAATTATTTCCAAATTTAAGAGGAGTGGGTTATTGTACCCCTTCGAAATGTTCGGGGTATGTTAAGTACCCCAAAGTTAAGGTCATTGACCTCAGAGATAGCTGATTCTAGTCTCGTAACTCCATAATTACTCTGATTGTCTGAGGGTCAGTTCGTTTACACTTGAGTCAATATTACTATGGGCTACCGAAAATCTGTATCTGGTAAACACTTTTCCTCTGAAATGAGGACAACGCGTCTCCTATCAATGGAAGATAAATATTGTTGTTCTCTAATGTGAAAATTTCAGGTACAAAGTTTGTTCTTCATTTCCTGCTTACTATTGGAGGTAATGAAATTCCTTAGAGCAAATTTGTGTGTATATAAGATGGACCATTTATACAGGTACAACCTTGCATCTTTTAAACTAACAAAAAGAAAAATTATACCACGTAAATTTCGACAGGAGGAAGTGCTACTAAAACTACCTAAAGTTATACTTTCTCAAAAGACACACTACGTAAAGTTGTTACATATTTCATATCAACATGTAACACAAGAACTTGCAATATGATATTCATTATTCAGTGTAGCTAACTAAGGACGTTACAGTATCACAAACATTGAAAAAAAAAACTATTTTTGGAGGGTTCTATCAGAGTAATAACGCAAGAAACGGGTTTTTAAAAATGTATTACCAAAGTATATTAGTATGGATACTAAAGTAACCACATCACTTATTTTGAGCAAACTATAGAAACAATGTTAAAAGGAATTGAAAATTAAACTTTTTGAAAGTGCTTCTATATATATAATTTGCCGTTTTATCCAGTGTAAAGCAGAATTGAAGCCCATTTTATCTAGTGTAAACCTGAGCGTCAAGGGGAGGGCTATAGCCCCGTAGCTCCCCCCTTGGATCCGCCCTTGTATATATATATATATATATATATATATATATATATATATATATATATATATATATATATATATATAATGCCACTTACAACAATTTGATATCTCAATCCACACGGGAAATAAAATAATACTTTTTAAAATGGCGTATTTGTGCATTTATTTGCGTATTCACTTTGCTTCTATAACATTACATCAATATTTTCAATGGCAATTTCAACAAATCCTCTGAATTACATAATTTTAAACAGTGTTTCAAACTTTAACAGTATTAACCATATCTCTAGAACGGTTAAAAATAAAAATTACTGAAAATAGGATTACGATTTTCAAGTCCATTGAAAATAATCTGTGCAGTTGGATGTAGAATTTACCTAAGCAGTTTTTTTTTTCGTAATGAAGGCTTTTTGAAAAATATCATATGTTAAATTCCTTGTATCTATGTTCCTATTCATTCGAAATTCACGATATCATGATCATAGTATTAGACACAATAGTACTATGGATATGTATTGGCCCGTCTGTATCACTTGCGTTATTACGGCTACACAAGCCACATTTTTTTTTAAGTTTGCAATACTGTATCGTCCTAAGTTTACAGTGAATTACAAACATGATATTGTAAGATTTCGTTTAATATGTAGATTCGAGATATGCAATAACCTGACGTAGTGTTATTTGAAAAAAAAAATATAACTTTATGTTGGGCTTGAAACACAGGTAACATGCTGACATCACATAGTATTGCAAGCAATGTTCTCCTGCGAATATTTGCATGGTTCAAAATCTCAGTTCTTTTGTCTATTAATTTGAAGTGACAGGGACGTATCAAGTTAAATGATCCACCCTGTATATAAGCAGGTCCGTATTTAGGTAAGTGCTGTTCTGTGCTCGAGCACATGGCGGTAGAATTTGGGGAGCTGCAAAATTTTGGATTTTTTTAAAAGATTCACAATAAAGTAATATTTAAAACTAGGAACCTGCAGAGTCCCGCGCAAGCGCAAGAAAATGCGTTATTATATTTAATTAGCTCTAATTACATTAGTTACTAATTTGCTAGCTTATCTGATTATTTTATAAAATCATTCTCCCCCACCCCCACCCAAATGGGTGAGGATGAACTTGAACAGCATGAAAACTGATATCGTTAAATTCAACGAGGCGAATGGTTAGCAGAAGGAGTCCAGCAATGGTTTCTAAAAAATGTTATAATTTCTTTAATTCTGTTCACATTAGGTTACGTTAGGTTAGTTTAGGTGAGTTTAGGTTAGTTTATGTTACAATATGTTAGTGTACGAGTCCAGCATAATTTTCCAAAAAAAAAAAAATGATAGAATTTCGCATATTTCTACTAATATTAGGTTAGTTTAGATTAGTTCAGGTTAGCTTAGGTTATTTTAGGTTGGATTTGGTTACATTATGTTAATTCCAAGTATTTGCAACATCCATATCTCCTGTAAATTTTATTTTTTTCTATTTTTATTTTATTATTTTTTTTGGACCCCTTCTGCTAAACATAACCTCTCAGGGAACGCAAAACTTTGAATTTAACATTAGTATCTGTCGTTTTCGATAACTTTTAAGATCTTGCCCCTCCCTGGAGAGTGGAGTATAAGTTGAATTAAATTAAAACTGTCACTATTCTCAGTGACTCCAAAAACTATGAATTCAACTCTAATATTGGTCGTTTTCGGGGGGATAATTTTGTGCAGGTGCGGCAAATTATTTACAGCACAGGGACGCACAATATATAAATACGGGTCTGTATATAAATACATATTTTTTTATGTGAGGAACACAGCTGTACTTGTATAATTATCAAGACCTTCCGTCACATTTCATTTACATGTAATATATGATTATACGTATATATATCAACAGGTCCTCCAGTTGTTGAACCGTTTTCGTTTTCACCGAATCTTCAAGAAGGAGGTCGTGCTCAAGTGTCGTGCAGCGTCACATCCGGTGACCTTCCTATCCATTTCTCCTGGTTGAAAGATGGTGTTCAGCTTTCGCCGATGCTTCAAGTGGAAGAGAAAATGGATGAGTTTTTCAGCATTTTGGTCTTCAAGAAGATTACAGCTCAACACAGTGGCCAATACACGTGTGTGGCCAGTAACTCTGCCGCCACTACAAATCATACAGCTCAGCTTTTAGTGAAAGGTAAGATGGAATAAGTAAGCTGCAGGTGTGCAAGGGTGGCGAAAAATTCCAATAAAGCTCTTGTTTCTAGTTAGTTGTTTTCTGTTTACAATTATAATTACATTGTTGAGTGACAAAAAACGGAAATGTGCCCGTTAGGCATCTAGGATGTCAAAATGGTTTTCTGAATGATCACAATACAGTCTAATATTGCATTACGTTTATTTTTCGAATTATTCTCGACGTCACTTCTTGGGAGGCGCATTTGGACAGTCACTTTTAAGGTTTAGTGGGGATCATATCGGCATTGGCGCACTTCCTCACTATAAGCCTCATGACGCATTATGCTAGCTTTCACGAGATAATACGAGATGCCGTGACAAGACACGAGGCGGTAGGAAACTCTTTGAAAGAAAAAACTACTTTTCGAAATGAGACAACAGTTTAATTACCTTTTTCCAGACAAGGCAGCCTCATTGTTTCCTCGGAGCCAAATTTATATGCATGGTGCAGTCTGATGGACTACATAGGAACAAAACAACAGAGTAAATAATTGTTCGCTTCCGTTTCTTATCCAGCTGTATGTAAATGTCCTGTCGAGTCATTGACGAATGACAATGGCGAAATTTGCAAGCATCATATAGTGTTTCAACTCGGTAAAATGTTTCTTTGTTGACTTCATGAGCGATCTATCAAGCGATCCTACAACAGCAGAACATATTTCGCTTTGCATGCAACGTCTTACATTTTGTAGAGCCTCTTTCATACTTAATTTAGCTGAAGACTTTATTTCTCTACTTCAACATATTAGTTCTGGTTGGTGATATTTAACTCCATCGAACCTCAAAACCCTGCATGATTTTACTTGCGTTCTTTTTGCTTTGTTGTTTCTGTATATGGCCGATTTAGAATCCACACAGTAGCCATATTATTTTTTTTCACACTGATAATGCTTGTGTTCAATATTTCGAACTCTATACAGCGGTTTTAACTGGCAATATCTTTCCAGACTTCACCAACTCTCTTCCGTAATCTACACTCATACGAAGTGCCACGACTCCACAGGAAGGTGTCATGACCATTATCCGCACTATCTTCATGGATACATTTGTTTGTCAGAATATAAGGCAGAATAAAAGAATAAAAGTAATGGTGCAAAATGAAACCTCAAAGATTCCTGACACCAAAACAAGAGAAAATGTTTATATGACACTTAATCCGGAAATGGACAGGGGCAGAGCTACACAGTTTCGATCGTGGTGGGAAATAAACTTCACACCTGCCAGTGGAACAATGATAGGTGCTAGGAAGGGGGTTCAGAAAGACATAAAAATCATATTGGCTTCACATGCTAAACACATGTTACATAAATGCGCCAGAGATTCTCCATTTGTCATTTAGGGTTTCACCGAATGTCTGTAAGGCAGAGGTAATGAAACGGTGGAGTAAAGATGGAAACCATACAGATAAAAGTTATTCACGGAACAATTGCACGCACATTTACAATGTGAGTCAAAGCAAAAGTCACCTAGCATGGTTGCATAATCTCAGGGGGCAATGGGAAGTGGTATACCAGACTGAAGCTTGCAGAAAGAGGGTAGAAATAAGAACAAGTGCAATTAGTCGTGTCATGTAGTGAAATAACAGGCAGAATCCACAATGACGTATTGTACTCGTAACGTAGTACTTTACACAGAATAACACTACAAACTAACAATAAACGTACCTACAGAAGATGTTTAAGTGCTGTCCTCCCACATCCATGCAAACGCACTAATCGTGAGTTTCGAATGCATGCCATCACTCTCGATGTGTTGCGTAACTGTGCACACCCATTTTCAATGCGGTTTTGTAAATCAGTAAGTTCCATTCCCTAAGTGTGAAGTTTCTTCCCACTTCACATTCGAAGCTATCTACCTCCGCCACTGTCCATTTCCGGACTATATGTCATACAAATATTTTTTCTTGTTTTAGTGGCAGGAATTTGCGGTTTTACTTTTTACCTTTACTTTTGGGACACACTTTATATAGAACAGGACCTCCTACTTAAAGTTGGATTCAAAATACCACTTGGGTTTGAATCTGAGGCGAACATTCCAACAGAAATGAAACCTTTAACCACTATTTATATCATGGCATGTTAATATTTTCCTGGCATCCTTAAATATTTAACGAAATTTGTATTATTGTTTATGTATAAACCCATAAAGCGTGATTTTCTTTTCCACAATGTGTTCTTTTCTTTTTACCTTGTTTTCTATTAAGGTTTCAAACCTTTACTGATAAAACAATCTAAATTTGCTTTCTTTTGTCCAGTGGTTGATATGGTTCCTTTCCCTCCAATTTAATTTATTTTTTATGGCTTTATTTCACAGTATTTCAGTAAATTAGTTTAATTTTCATCTTCAATTTTGAAACAACAATTATCTTATCAGCAAAGGGAATGCATTTATTTTCAACCTTCTACAGAAGTATCGTCCTCACTATGCGAGCCATTATTTTCCCAACAGATGACGTGCCATATACTTGCATCCCTTCCGATCACAACATTTATAAAATTTATTGCATTCTAATTCTTGCCCCTGGACTCACATAGTGTAAAGGTCCATACGTAAGATTTCGGTTCATCCCTTTATAAGGTACCCAAACGGCCTTTTTAGCTGTTCCGTTTTTTATTACACCTGTCCTCTTTTCTTTGATTCTCAAACGGACGCCTAAATGTCCCAATTTTAAGAAAAAATGAACAAGTTTCTCGTAATTATTACTCAAGACATATAAATTATTTAGAGCAACTTCTACAATGTTTCATTTATAAAACTATGTATAAAGCATATTTGGTATTAACACTCATTGGGATATTTTAGGCCATGAATGGCGTTATTAGTCCTATTTGCTCATTTTGAAATTTGAAATCACTGCTGGTGACCGAAATGTAACCTGGTAATTAGAGATTTAATCTCCAATTCATGTTCATCCCATTTTTGTTACCATATCACTTCATCCATTGAAGCCGATTTTAGGGGAGTGGAAAGGGCTCGATACCCAAAAGTGTTCTCTAGTACCTAGGATCTGGATATATTTGCTTGGATTGTTGCTCAGATATATCACAATGAAACACATATATTTAAACCCTTCACCTCAAGTTGTAAAGAAATTGGTGCCGTGGTATTTATCCTAACTTTCTTTTGCACTTCTACTAAGATATTCCAGTTCGCTTCAAGAAATACTTTTCTTCTACACATAACGACTTCCAATTTCCAGTAAACATTTTGCTAATTTTGAAATACTTTGTCTCTTGGACTCTTTTTCCTTCTTTGCAAACTTTGGCACAAATCGAAAGGGGAAAAATACAATTGTCTTAATTTATGTAGCAAGGGGCACAGTGGCTTAGTGGTAGACTGCGGGGTCCTAGGTTGGATTCCCACTAAGTACGTTTGTGGTAAACAATATGTGTACGTGGGTTTTATCGGTGTATTCCTGTTTCCTTCCACAATTTCATTCGACCAGTTTTTCCATCATCATTCATTTGTCTTAATCACCTGTCTCCCTTAGATTAAGGCCATAATAGTGGGATATTAAATCGAAAGATTTTCCCCTTTGAAGCAAAGGAAAAGTAAAGAAATAGAAAGGCACATATTAGGAACTGATAAAATATATAAGCATATTTAAAGCGTTCTGGGGATCGAAATATTGGCTTATATTTCTCATTTTGTGTTCCCTTGCCCTAATGGTTTGCGTCAACGGAACGCAAAATCTGTCTTAGTTTGCGATAATATAATAGCAGATACAATTGACTTTTACAAATTTTGCGCTTCTTATGATCCACAATTTATACCAAGCCTGGCATATAATAAGGTTTTGTGGCATTTTGTGTACTTAATAATACATTTTTTGAGTAGCTATGTAATAATTTTTACGTTCGTAATTTATTTTGTTTCATTGTTGTTGTTGTTCATTTTCAATGAATGCATTACTATTTTATATTGAAAGCTGGTATTTGAAAAAAACTGGAACCGTGTAATTAGTAGACGGAAGTAAAATAAAATGACAAATTTGTGTGATAAGTACTGAAGAACTAACAGCTAACTGGTTCTGATGTCGATTTATAGCATCATATAGTTTGGATCTTTCTTCAAATATGTATCTGTTTTACTCCATGTTACGTTGCTTGTTTTATTTTATTTGATTTTAAATTATTTGACGCTTTAACCTCTGAACTTAAAATCGTCAAATATCTTAGGTTTTCATGTTTTACAATACAGACTATCCCCAAACGTTCTGAAAATTTAATTTGAAACTCGAATGTATCCATTAGGGATCGCGTTCTTCATAAATTTTTGCAAACTTGTGGGGCGCTATGTAAAACATACAAAATTGATTCCAACTGTTATGTCGATTATCGCAAACTAAAACACTATTCTGAGTTGTGTTGACGCAAACCGTTACGAGAAGAGACCCTTTATTGTCTCGTACAAGTGTTTATACTTGTTGCAATATGGAATACGATTCTCTTCCGTAAATTCGTATTTTGACATTTTGCTGTAGCCTGGCGTCACGCGTAAAGTGTCAAATATCACAAAAAAGAATTGTCAATTACAAATCAAAACTCTTTTACCGAAATACATAAAAAAGACGGTTGAGCTAAGGAATTACTAGCCTAAATTAAGTCCTTTCTACCATTCATCGATTCCATCTATCAGAGCAATTGCAGGAAACGCATAGTAATTAGAAACACTAGAAGTATTTATAATAATAATAATAATAATAATAATAATAATAATAATAATAATAATAATAATAATAATAATAATAATTATTATTATTATTATTATTATTATTATTATTATTATTATTATTATCATTATTATTATTATTATTATTATTATTATTGATGTTGCACTTATGCTTCGGAAAGTGATCAAAATAATTTACAATGTAGTGTGTCAGAAGCTGAGTTATGAAAGTCGGAATTAATAATAGTAGTAAAATAATGAAAGATAAAGGTAAAAAGAAAAGCAAGTTAAACAGAACGATGAAATATTGAGTTATTATAATAACTTTATATCTGTTTTAATTTAATGTCTTACGGTTAATCTCGGTGGATTAAGGAAACGGTAATGGTTATAATGAATTAAATGGTGAGATAAAGAAAATAGGAGAACCCGAGAAAAATAAACGAACCCCATAATGTCTACATGGCGCGAGCTAGGATCAAACCAAGTATCCCATGTACAACAGGTGAGCGCTCTACCACTGAGCCACCGCGATCCTAATACCTTCTGTATGCAACAAAAATAATGTATATAATAATACTAAGTTACATTGTATATTGTTGTGTAAATTATTTCAGTTGCCCCTCAGTGGATGATTGAACCTTATGATGTTGCTACCCTTGCTGGAGGCTCTGTTGTAGTTCACTGTCAAGCTAGTGGTTTTCCAGAACCTTCTATTACATGGATGAGAGGAAAAGGTACTTTTAAATTTTATGTAAATTATTTTTGCTTAAAATAATTTATCTTTAAAATTCTCAAAAATGTGTATTTATAGGTCAATATTATCAGTGAAGGAACATGTAAATAATGCTTGTTATATCTTTTTCAACTATAGTTATGATACCTCCTCATCCAAAAACTTATTCGTTGTGTATGAAGTGTATTATAAAATATCTTTTTATAAAACATATTTTCAATTTGTGATGATTTTTCATAAAATTTGGTTGCTGGTTATGTTTCTAATATGAATATGTACTTCTATTGGAGTAATAGAGCTACAACAAAATTCCTGGAACTTTTTGTTCCGGGAAATTCCTCGTATCTTTTGGGAAAAATCTTGAACACTATTTACCCCTTATAATATGTGTTTTGGAAATTTTAAATAGCCTACAACTTCTTTCCTAGAGTTACCTAGAAGTTTGTGAAGTTAAAAGTATACCAGTTAATAGGGGATATCTGTATAAAGGAGAAAACAACAAAAGTTCCGTTTTATGTATAAGATTTTTCACATGGTTCATTATTGCTAATAAATGCAAACGGTTTTTCACTTATCGTTCTTTTAGTAGCTTGATTATAACTGCGTTAATGTCAAGTAACGTTATATTTAATTCTATTGAGATATGGGAGCATGCTTTTGTAAACAGCTTTACCAGCATAATAAATACTACCGAACATATTCACAAATTTTCTCCCGATATCCTCAATATTGATGGAATTAAAGGAAATTTTTAATGTCCAACGTAATGCCTCATAGATTAAAGAAGACAAATATAAATTAATAATTGTCGAATGATTGATAAAATGAAGTTCGTTCGGATGCACGTGGAACTGTGTGAATACTGACAACTCATTATGCACTCATTGTTGGATCTTATGTTTTGGAATATTGGAATATGTACATTGTTTATATATATACAGCATGCATTGAATAGACAAATTTTAATAATCTAATATTGTTATACTGTAAAATATATGCATTATTTATCATGTACATCTTTTGTTGGATGTGTTGTTTCTGATTCATTCTCACATAAGAATGGTGTTTTCACTAGTTTGGCCTCTAAACTAGATGCAAACGTATATTCTACTGGTATGTACTGCACCCAAAGTTTCAATAGCTTATACCTTCAAAATACACAAGTTTCTAGTGATTTCATCTTGAAAACTGTGTGCATTTATCAAGTACAGCACATGAACGTAGATTTATAAGCTTAGATTTCAAGAGAGCACTCAGATATTTGAATTAAAATACGAATGATTATTTTCGAAGTATCACAGGTTCCTAAATCGTGGACCATCCAGCAATATGTTTATTCCTTGAATTCATTTGTCATTTATTACTGTTTGGAACGGTCCGTTGAATATTAGGAAACTGTAAGCTACGAGATATCGTCAATATTTAAAGCTTAGCTCTCACAAGAAGTGTGATTGCATATAGGGAATTAAGGTTAAGTTCTTAACACTTCAAACATAATTGTAATAAATCAATTATTTGCGGCAGTACGTGAAGGAAACAATCTTAATCCATCGACAGTAAAATATAGTATTGTTATTATTAGAACAAGCTTTAAATTTTGACAACTCTGTATTTGCCAAAGGCACCAGTAGGTGACTTTTTCTTCTTTATGCAAGAAATAATAATAAATACTAACAAAATATAAAGAGGCTAATGATATAAAATAATAGCTGAAAAACCCACTCTTCGCATGCGTCAGATAAAATATCTATGTAAAGAAACTGAACAACGAAAGGAAAAAAAGGTATCAGCCATTTTCTACTACTTTTACATATCCCGGAAAAGCCCCCTGAGGACCCATGGTTCGAAATTTTAGAAACAATTTCTCTGGCCTCCAGCCGATGAAGGTTGTATTCGGAAGTCAACGCCTGTGGGACTATCACCATTCATCTCAGCGACCGCGAAAACTATGGATTTGACACTATTATCTGTCATTTTGGATTATTTTTACATGTCTCGGTAACCATCACCCACAGGTGACCCCCGGCCAACATACAATGGTAATTGAATTTGAAAATAATCCCTAATAGAAGTGGCACCATTGATTTCAGCGACAGTGAAAACTACGGATTTGACACTAATATCCGTAATTTTGGATTATTTTTACATATCTCGGTATCATCTCCCCCCCCCCCCGGTGATCCTCGGCCCGCAGCCGAATGAGGTTAATTTGGAAGTTGATGAAATCGGAGTTTAACCATTGATCTCAGCGACCTCGAAAACTATGAATTCGACACTAATATTGATCATTTTCAACTAGTTTTACATGTCCAGTTAAATGCCCCCTGAGACCCTCCTGTTTCGAATTTTCTAAAAATCGATTCAACTTTGTCTGTAGCGTAGACCAAGGTATCCGTGACCAAAATTTGGTAACTCTCAGTCCACTCGTCTGCACCCAGGTCGCACAAAGACACACAAAGGAAAAGACAAACACAAACTCTTCATTTTATTTATATTAGACTAGTTGAATATACACATGTTTCGCACGGGGTCTGTATTTCGAAGTCAACGCCTGTGGGAGTATCACCATTGATCTCAGCGACCGCGAAAACTATAGATTTGATACTAATATAGGTCATTTTCTTCTATTTTTGACATGTCTTGTTATCCCCCTGCCAACCCCCGGTCCGCATACAATTGTAGCTGAATTTGCAAGCCATCGCTAATGGAAGTGTAACCACTGACCTCAGCGACCGCAAAAACTGTGGATTTGACACTAATATCAGTCATTTTGGATTACTTTTACGTTTCGCCCCCCTCCCCGCTGACCCCCGACCCGGAGCCGAATAGCGTGAATTTGGAAGTTAATGCGATCGGAGTTTCACCTTTGATTTCATCGACCGCGAAAACTATGAATTCAACACTAATATTGGTCATTTTCTACTACTTTTACATATCCCGGTAAACGCCCCCCTGAAACCCTTCTGTTTCGAATTAAAAAAAAAATGTTTAACTTTGGTCTGGAGCCTGGACCAAGGTATTCGTGACTAATAGTTGGTAACTCTCGGTCAATTTGTCTGGTTCCCAAACCGGTTCCGGTAAACACCCCCTGAGACCCCCTGGTTCGAAGTTTGAAAAAAAAAGGGCTTCGTCTTGATCTGGGGCCTGGGCCAAGGTACCACTGACCAAAATTTGGTAACTCTCGGTCCACTCGTCTGGTCCCCAGGTCGCACACAGACAGACAGACATACAGTCAGACAAACACACAAACAAACTCTTTATTTTATTTATATTAGATTACCAGAAAGTTTTTCTAATATCTTGTTTTAACCTAAGCAAAGCCATGCTTCATGTTTTATTTACTTTTTTTCTTTAATTGATTAATGAATATAGCTAACATTATTTTAAGGCATAAACTAATGATAATTAATACTTTCAATATTTTCTTCGTAGGTCAAACATCATCAGGATATCAAAGGTTAGACTACACAATGGCGAGATACATCCTTTCCACAAATGGATCTTTAGTGATTCAATCTGCAAGCGAACAAGATGAGGGATATTATCTTTGTCAAGCTAACAATGAAATTGGAAGTGGACTTAGTAAAGTAATCTACATTACTGTTAATGGTAGGTTTATTGTCGAAGTGTAATTCCAGGTTTCTTTAAGAGTAATGTTTAGATGCAGCAAAATTCGTTCATTGGAGCTGTGCGTTATAGAAAAACATAACAAATAAGCATACATCTGACGTTTAAATTGCATTTGTATTATTTTAAAAATAAAATAAATTATCACTCTATTGTTATTATTCCTTAGAATGGCAGCTTCCACAAATACAGCAGAAGTTAACAGCAAGCAATCATGCACTTTGCGGAGCTCACTCTGTCAGGCATTGTGCTGATTAGATCGAGAATAATCCGCTGGAATTCATCTTTATTCTTAACGAAATGAAACCAACAGTTGTGCCTTGCTCTTTTGTAGCATTATAATAGTATTCATGTGACGATCAGCTTTCATTCTTTAAATTGCAAAAATCTAGTTGCGTTTGGTATACTTTACATTTCATCGCATTACACTGGCTTACAGTGGTTTTGGTGCCGGGTGGTTCTTAGCTGATTTGAAGTAGAATTGGGACGCTGAATCCAAATATGGCATTAGTTTTCCCCTAACAGCTTTAGTTTTTGAGATATAGGAATTGCAAGACTGACCTGCTACAACGTTGAAAATTGCATAGGTGCTGTAAGTGAAAAGAAAACTATGACATTTAAATCTGTTATTTGGAACACTTTGAAAATAATGAAAACCATATAAACACAAACATCAAGTACATAATAACTCTGTAACTACATTTTATAATAGTTTTTATGAATAAAAAATCAAATAATTTGTTCAAAACGATCTATTCAACACTTCGGAAGCTTCGTTTTCGTGACATCCTTGAATGTTTCTTTGCACAGTCTCTTTTTAGGTTCCAGCAGTAATCTGCCATCATATGGGCATCCCATCTTCCTTGGTAGCGGTCCTCCATTGTTTTAATATCTTCGTGAAATCTTTCACCTTGTTCTTCACTCAGACTGCCTACGTTGTCTGGGAAACGGTCCAAATGGCTGTGCAGGTAATGAATTTTGATACTCATATTACATCCAAGTTTTTGGAATGCATTAAGCATCTGGTTTACTAGCTCAACATAGTTATCAGCTTTATTATTGCCAAGGAAATTCTTGATAACTTCTACAAATGAGGTCCAAGCTCTACGTTCAGTCTCATTCATGGACTCCACGAAAGCCGGATCTTTCATGAGTTGTCTTATTTGGGGACCATCAAATATTCCAGCTTTTAATTTTTCTGTGCTGATCTGAGGTAGCTTGTTTCCCATGTAAGCAAAGCACGGCCCGTCCTTATTTAGCGCCTTTACAAACTGCTTCATCAAACCGAGCTTGAGATGTAGAGGTGGCAAAATTATTTTGTCACACTCAACAATAGGCATGTTAATAATATTTTTCTTACCAACAACCATGTCGTCTCTCTGCGGCCACTCTTTTTTTGACCAATGGTTTGCTTTGTCTCTGCTATCCCACAGACATAGAAAACAAGGATATTTTGTGTAGCCACTGTGCTGTCCAAGAAGAAAGTTCACCATCTTTAAATCCACACAAATCACCCACTGATGGTCCTGATATTTAATTTTTTCCATAACCAAAGCAATTGCTTCATATTCTTCTTTCAGTCGTGTTGAATGAGCGATTGGAATTGAGCCATATTTATTGCCATTGTGTAGAAGGACGCATTTTAAACTTCGCTTGGAGCTATCAATAAACAGGCGCCAATCATCTGGATTGTATTCTGGAAGACCCATGTGTTCTAGGAGACCTCTAACATCGTGACAGAATACGAGATTTGTGTCTTCAGTGAAAAATGGTAAAAACTCCTTTTCCCTTGTTCGGTAGAATGTGATTTTAGTTCCTTGTTCTAGTACGTTTTTCTCCTTCAATCTGGAAGCAAGTAATTCAGACGATTCTTTTGAAAGATTAAGGTCCCTAACTAGATCATTTAGCTCATCTTGATTAAACTGTTGAGGAATTGTTGACATTCCCTCATAATCACTGTCACTTCCATCATCCATGTCACAAGAATGTTCACTACGTTCGTTTTCAGTCTCACAAAGCTCTGGCAAGTGGTGAAACGTTGGGATTGGTATTTCATCGGAATGAACAACTGGACGTCTTGCTGAAGGCAGATCAGGATATGTCCACTTGTTCCGGTTATTTCTATTCATACCCGTAACATTTACCAGGCAGAAATAACAGTCATCAACATGGTTTGTGGGTTCCCTCCAAACCATTGGAACACCAAACTTAAGACTTTTTCTTTTTCCAGTTGTCCACTGTCGCAAGTGTTCAGTACACATTTTACACACAATATGTGTAGCCCACGTTTTATCTTGGTCCCCTAGGCGTACACCAAAATATGCATGATATGCTTTTTTTACAAAGTCACTGATATGTTTTCTATTGTCTTTAAATGTGTACTCACCACATATGTAGCAAAACACATCAGGATGGTTAACACAACTTCTTCGACTTGAACTCATTTTATGTTCAGGCCACTAACACGGATGTTAAATATAAAGCCTTAGTATACGCGATACAAGTTATGATTTCAGAACAAAACTCACATGTTCCAACATGTCACTCCACCTGCAAGACAACAACTACGATCCACTAGCCAAGTAGAATACCAATGCAATCTAGTGGACGTTTCTGGAACTACTATATGACTAGTTTCCGTTTAGTACCGACAGATAGCAGCACTAATGAGAAAAGAGCGCCGTTCTTCCAAATAGAAATCTCTATAGAGCACAGTAGGATTTATTTGAGTTGCAGAGTTTATAAGATCATATTCAAACTTGTTCTTACGAGAATATTTGTATTTCTTTTGCTTATTTTGTATACTATTGCAAGAAGCATGCAGAAATAGTGGTTACATCATTTATAATTTACATATTTATTTTGGATTGTAATATTTCTTCCACATACATTGTAACGTAAATAACACTACTGGTACAGTAGCCTGTATCTACCAAAGTAGAGCTGATAGAAAAAAACTGCTTACATTATTGGATTCAGCGCCCCACGCATAGTTAAAATCAGCTCTAAAATTTTAGGCACCAAGAAAAATTTTTTTTTCTGTAGGCCTGTGTTATTGAACAAATGAAACAAGGAGAAGAACCTTTGAAACAAAGTAGAAATTAAGATCAATTGTCTTCATGATTTCATACTCAGAATATAATTTCGCACATTCATTGAATATAAGATCAGAGAGTTGCATCTTATTTTTACGTGTCGTTCATATTACCATATTCTTTGTATGGCCGTTTGGCAAACTAACAAATTAATAATTCAGTACGTATTATTGCGTTGCACATTTTCAGCGAAAACAATGTTCTTTCCATTTATTGCATACAACGATGACTTCAGTACTAATTGATTCTATGTTTTCTTCGCCATCAATATATGGACTAGATTTGGAGATGCCTTAGTCAATGGATATTAAAGAATGCTTTCAGAAGACCATAGCTCCTGAACGAAACCTTGAGGATTAAGCTGTTAGCAAGTGTATTTAATCTGTCAATGTGAGATATACCTGCATTTTTATAATGTGCATAAAAGTTATGAATATGCTATTATTAAATTGAAGTTTTCACTTTTGATACTTTGTAAATTCTTTCATATTCTGAGATTTCAGCACTACAAAGTATATCAATGCTACTTGTGCAAAGGAAATATAACCGAAGGAAAGACTAAGGAAGCAAATAAGAATACACCTTGTCTTTTATCAACTTACCTTCTACAGTCTAATAATAAACTTAACAGCATGATTTCTTGAAGAATATTTCATAATATCGTGAAAATGATATTACTAAAATACTGTTACTTAAATATTATTTAGTTAGTTTTGAAACTAGTTACTATTTAGTTAATTTAGTTAGACATTTATACGACACACGACATTATGTGCTTAACCGTAATCAATTATATGCAAAAAGAAAATTGGATCAGTGGTGCGTTGTGATATTTTTCAATTTTTCGCTATAGAATGTATAAATATCCTTCGAAGATACTCTACTTTGTAATATTGTATTTTGAAATTAATGAAATCTTTAAGGTTTATGTCTCACGGTTAAACCGGTTCGGCTAAAGGAGACGGTGATGGTGAGAAATGAATCAAATGGTGGATAAAATAGTGGGAGGAAACGAGAGAATCAAGAGGAAACCCACGCACACGGTGTTTGTGACCACAAAGTTTACTTGGCGCGAGGTGGGATCGAACCAGGGACCTCAAGCACCAGAGGTGAACGCTTTACCACTGAGACATCGCGACCTGATTGTATTTTGAAGAAGCATAAGGTAAAGCATATCTTTTTCCTGGATTAACTACCAGCTTGGAATGGTATAGACTTTGGTACAATCTTTTCTAATCGCCCCGCCTCAACCCAAAATACTGTTTAATTCAGATCCAGTGTCGCGAATACTGAAACTGACCTAAGGAATGAAAGAAATAAACAATAAAAGACAAGAGTTCCCAGACCTGATTGATAATGTTTGATTGATTTGGGCTTAACTTTTCGTATTAACGCTGAACCTACATGGACGAGATCTACTGCTTAAATTGGAATCCGAATCACCCGGATGGAATTCAACATAAGAAATAGAAAGTATTTTGTTTATCTATTTTGTCCCAAAGGAATTGAACAATTTTTGAGTAGCAAAGCACATTTCAGCAGAAAAATTCGTAATGCAAAACTGAACGAGATTTTGACCTTTTTTAAAAAAAATAATTTAATTTGAGTTCAAGTGCAACCAAATGATTAACTTGGTCCGTCTAGTTGCTAAATGATTAGCGTTACATCATTTGGTGTGGGAGACCTGAGTGCGAATCCCGATGAAAATGTTGTTGTTTTGATTCCTGTTTCATATACTCTCGTTTCTCAAAAAGAAAGCTCAAGTCCAAAATAAGTGTAAAAGCAACGAAATTTAGCGCTTGTGATCTACTGTTCGATTCTCGGGGGCAATAAAATATCCAAAGTTAACTAAGAATCGAGTCGAATGGGGATTATCCTCCAACATGAAAGACAAATTAATAAGATTATCACTTTCACATATTACTTCGTGTAATTATTTATTATTGGTTTACTAAATACTACCCTATGCTTTAATTGTGTTTCATATTCCACACCAAAATAAGCTACAATTGTTGTGTCGCTGCAGAACTTCACAAATCGTTACATTTTGCGGTTATTATATTGGCAACATTGATACAGATCCCTAAAACCACGTAACTCAGAGACAAATATTTTCCTAGTAGAACATGCGCAGCCTACGTGATTGGTCGGTCAAAGGTTTCACAAACACTTTCTCTCGTAATATCGCCCGAATAGAGACCGATTTTAACTTTCCTTTCATCCCGAGTTATTGCGTAGAATGCACAGATTCTATACGGAATGCTAGATATTATCTCCATCTGAAGTAAGAACAAATTATGTACTGAAGGGCAAGGATTGCTCTTTTTAAATATATATTCCATCGAATGGCGCAGATTTTGCATTTTCATCAAACAGAGAACAGTACAAAAATGGTAAATGCAGCACCTGTAGATTTTATTTCACCTAAATGATGGTGCTACTACAAAACCAACACAGATATACTAAATAACACTATCAACATGAGTTCAACAACCTACTTTTCTTTTCAACTTTGCATGTACAATGGTAACCTATAATAATCTTTCTCGTTTCATTCTTAATTGAATGAAACCATATAAGACGAAAATGCTTGAATAATTATAAAACAGCATATTGAAACTTGGATACCATACTTGTGGGTAGATGGGTAACTAGTGTTATATAAGGATATACATGTTGTTAATTGCTGAGTTATTATTATTAATTATTCTGCCTGTTGGCAGGTCCTGGGACTAATGAGTTTTTTTTTCTTGCTTAGTTTCGGATGTGGAAATGTTTCCATCACGTTTTCCGATATTCAGCTTCCTCTTTTAACTCCAAAAACATTATTTTGCTTCTCAAATCATCGCTCAGTTGTATTCTTCTTCCTCCTACCCCTTGCTCTCTTTCCATCTCTCCCTCTATGATGGTATGAAGAAAACAATTTCTTCCCAAAATGTCTTCAATCCAACTAGCCTTCCTATGAAGAACTCTGATCAAAACCGTCCACTTCTCTTTTACTCGCGTTAAGAAAAACCTTTGTCACTCCTTCCATCCATTTTATTTTCTTCACCTTCCTCCAACACCACATTTCGACGCTCTTTAACTATTTCTTCTTTATCTTCCATAATATATAAGTCTCCATAGCACACAATGCAATATTCCATACACAAGTGTTACAAAAATGTGTTCCAGTACTTTGGGAACATATTTCTCACATCCAAATAAGAAAGAAACCTCATATAGATCTTTGCTCAAAAATGGATGGTTTCGGATACATCTCCCAAACTATCCAGTTTTGAGTACAGGTTTATATGAACTTTCTTATTTTGATGTGAGGGATTTGTTCCCAAAATATTGTGACACGCATTTGCAACCTGTACAGCACTTCGCTAGCTTCTTCCTTAATCCAGTGATAAGCCTCCTAATTGCTGAGAGTTGTTTTTTATTTTGGATCACAGAAGTTGTATGTTTCTTTATTATTGTTAGTTGTAGACCGTTTTTTTTTTAAATATAAAAAAATGCTTCATTCTTCCGTCCTTAATTCATAGTATCATATCTTTTGGTTTCTGTGAACGTTTTCGCTTTTGTTTCTACAGTGATGTTGGATAATGATAAAACATGGTATTACATGGTATTACAAAATGGCAAAAAATATTTTTCTTTTTATTTGCAGAGCCAGTTCACTTTGATACAAGATACAAAAACATAACAGTAAAACGTGGAGATGCTGTAACTTTAACATGCACCATCAAAGGAGACCATCCGATAGAAAATCTGTGGCTTATGAACGGACATAGGCTGAATTTGAATAAATATAGGTTTGTAAAATTTCAATTTCCTTTTAACATAACATTATTATTATAGGTATAAAAGCTGGATATCGATTAAAATAACCTTCTAGTTAATAGCTTTTTTTTTAATTTAAGGAATTGTGTATGCATACTAAAGGAAACATCTTTATGTAAGAAGCAAATGTATGCCAATGGTTAAATTTTCTTGTAATTGAGAAGAGTAAAATTTTATCTTCAATTGTGGGCTGCAATATTGTATGTACTTCAAAGTTTTCCTCTTGCTGCCAAGATTTTACTTTTAAATTCTGGATCATTGCATTCGGCTACTGATTTTCTGTACATGAAAATGTTATTTAATCAGTGCCGGATTTACGTATAAGCTAAACAACCTATTGCTTAGGGCCTCACTGTCTTTGGGGCCCGAGAACCTGAAGAAAACTGGATATCAATTTTCAATGTATAAGAAAATCAATCAATAAAATAAAATTTACATATACGTAGGACGTAGCAACAGTGCTTCCTGTTGTGTAGGCTACTATGATGTAAGTAATGGTGTCCTTTCTGCTAGCCTGCTTCCTAAAATACAATTAGTTTATCCATTAGTGTATATAGGGTGCTACGTTCACCTGGACACGTAAAGGGCCCCATTACTTTCAACAGCTTAGGGCCCCACTAAGACTAAATCCGACTCTGTATTTAACTTATTATTACTATTATTATTATTATTATAACAATTTTTCTACGTGTAATATCAATGCATATATGCGTAGATAGAAATTTTCTTTCTCAAATTTGGAATGTATGATACCATTGGGCTATCTAGGAACTTCACCTTTAGAACCCCCTGCCTTGCCAAGCCTATGGCATCGCACTACATATTTTATCGTTTCTTTCAGTTCTTTGCACTGTGAGAATGCGTTTATGGTATTATCTTTTGCGAAAACATTTACACCCCTCTTCCCCCTAGAATAAGAATTCCAGTCAAAGTGAAATGGTAAAAACCCGTATCAGCCAAGGTGATAACTGTGCAAAAAGAACCATTTCAAATAATTCACTTGTTTGCCCATGATGATGACACTGGCAACCTTGATATAATTTATATATTTAAGAAAAATGGAAATTCCTCCTTCTCTCGTTAAAAGCGAAGTTTCCGGAAATGCTGTAGCATATGTTCACTTGTTTTAAATAATAATATATGTACGAGGATCTTTCAATAAGTCCTTAGAAAAAATTAGGTAGATTTTTTATTATTTATTTTTCTACATAATCTTCTTTAAGCAAAATGTAGGCACGTAGTTCAGAAAATAGCGTTAACTGCAGAACCTGAAGTCATTGATGACGGCTTTTAATTGGAGTAACATTTTGAGTTTTTTTTTTTTCCATTGGATAGTTAGGTACAGAGATCAAACCCTGCAGCCAAATAGTCTTTGGCGTCTAATCTGTGGGGATGGAACATGTACTCGTCCAAGCGAATGCTATGCGTTCACAAAACATACCTATAGTGTGAGACCTGAAAAAGTCACATAGAATCGATACCCACTTTTGGCAGTGTAAATTTCCGTGAGAATATTTTATGCCAAGGCACAACTGACCAGGATATATAGACAGCATCGCCACACATAAGCTCCATGTCAAAGTTTAATTGAGTATGGAGTGTGTGGTTATGTTTTCAGCACAAAACTGAGAACCATCTTTTTCCAATTGGTGGATGCTTGACGTAGAAGCAAGCAGTCTTTTATGATTACAGAAGGAACAGACGTAACATGTAAAGCAAATGAGGGGAAAGGACGACGCAGCAAAATATCAAAGCACAACTACTGGCAGTGTACGCATAGTCATGTATTCATAAGTAGCGTATCTGCAAAACCATCGATTACGTCATTGATTTCTTGTTTGTCTTTCACCATTAAATTTATTAACTCCATAATTGTTGCCTGCTTCTTGTTCTTTCTATGTTGTTTGCTGATAATGGAGCAGCAAAAGGTGACGTCAAAGAGCATCCAGTTGAAAACGATTGATCTAGACAATGGTACAATCTTATACTTGAAACCAATCCCTTGGAGTGACGAAACAACATTCTTATTTTCCCGTTTTTGCTGTAATCCATTGTATACGAGTCTCATACAACGCAGTACGGATGCTTCCATTGGGTAGCGTGCTGAGCATAAAATACTGCATTTTCTTGGAGCTGGACTTGGGAGTTCATTTATCCGGATACTCCTACGAGATGCTCAAACCGTTCTTAACCAAATTTGACATGGTGATTTGAGAGCACGCGCTAAGTGTCGTAGGGTGTAGCATGTAACGATCAGATATATCATTGAGAAATAATCACCGAAAAAAACGGGATGCTTATAGACTTAACCTTAAAAAAGCATTTGACGCACGAATTTCCAATGTGAACAATGGAAAATAACATTTTCAACGTTAGAAATTCGGCGAAGACCTTTTTGGTTTGTTGCGAACACCATTTTTCAAAAGCCATAATGTTTTTCGCTGATATGCTGAATTCAAGTACTTGTGTGCCGTGTCCGTTCACATAGCAGTTGATGCACTAAAAAGTATATGAACAATCAATAATGGTCGATTGCTTCACTCCAAATTTGTAATTAATGTATACTTAGACAATAGGTGAGATTGCTATTTCTAGTATGACATTGTACTGTTGTTCATATTAATTTTCACCAGGTACATTAGTCCACTTAGAATCATGAGCTTAACTCACCAAACACTTGTGTGATGAATTGAAACGATGGATCAGAACTAAGGTTGACACATCCAACGTCCGTAGTTCACTAGATAATATATTGCACCAAGAAGGTCGGATATACGCTTCTTTCCGATTTCTGTAAAGTTCAACTTTCAGTATGATGCCGTAGTAGCAACATGTTTTAGGGCCAAGGACATTTAGGAAAGATATCTCAAAGAGTGTGCCCAATTCATTGCCAGCAAATGATATTATTAGAAAATTATTTTGTACATTGCCTACCAATTTTTCCGTTCGCTATTTCCATTGTGCTGCGAAATTATTGGAAATTGACAACAAATTTAAAACAAAATTATATTTAATATAAGTTTGAGTCTTCTTTTCTCTCTGAAAAACAGATTTCACACAATATACCTACACTATTCAACATTCTTGTTATTTTTTATAGCTTTATAGAACACACAATAATGTGTCTTCTTTTATAGAATTTCAGAGGTTCTATTCCACTATGCTCTCACTTGTGCTATGTTTTACAGACTCAGCTTAAACTCTGTGAAGACGGAGACAGGACTTCAGTCTCAACTAACAATTCTTCGAGCAGAGAGAGAAGATACAGCAGTGTTCAGTTGTCAAGCGGATAATGCCTTTGGACACGCAGAGCAAACTATCTATCTTTCAGTACAAGGTACCGAGAAATCAGAGATTTAAACTGTTTTAAATTAAGTATACTCACATAAGCGTTTCACTTGCAGTACTATCAAACTGTTTATCCTTCTCAAGGTGAATTTAAAGGAACGTTGCTGGTGAATGTGTAACAGTACATATATCCTATTTTGTTTCAAGGGTGAATATTCAAACTTTGTCCATTGACACCTTGACTCAATAATTAAGAGAATAACCCACATGACTTTTGTGATGTTTTGTTATTTTTGCTATTGACAAATTTTCGTTTTAATTGCAAGCATCTTCGTGGATAAAAAATTATGTCATGTGTACAATGAGTTAAAAAAAATATCAAAAAGTGCACAAATTATCCTCCCGTTATGTATTGAACTTACCTTGGGTCAAAGTTTTAATATTAAACTCTCGAAATGATGTAGTTATTTTGAATATTGTCGCCTGGAGGAACATGGTTTGCAGAGAAAACTAAATGCATAGAAGTTCGTCTTGACAGTAATGCTCTATCTAAATTATAGATAGGTTAAAATATCAAGAAATACTTTCGACAAAATGGACACTTTAAAATATCTAAGATCAACATTAACGGACCAAATCAATATCTACGAAGAAATTAAATTTCGATTGAAAGTAGGAAATTCGTGCTATTATTTATTTCAAAATAATTTTTCATCCTCAATTCATCGAAGAATTTCAAGCTTAAAAAATGCATAACAATAATTGTCATTAACTCTGTATGATTAAGAAACACAATCGCTTACTTCGAAGGAAGAACTTATTTGAAAATTAAATCCCGATGCATATATTAAAACCCAAGAAGAAAGTGAGTTTCGGATAGCGGAAACTTCATAACAAGGAACTGCGTAATTTATACCTTGTATCTAACATTATTAGGATCATCAAGTCTAAGAGGCTCTGGTGGTTAGGTCATGTAACCAGAATGGAAGAAAGTAAGAATGATTTAAAAATCTTGACTAAAATTCTAATTTAAAAAAACATTAGGAAGACGTAGATGTGAATAGGAGACAATATTAAGATGGATATGATAGAAATAGTGAACAAAGTAGAATTCACTTGGTTAAGAACAGAAGTGGATCCATTTGGCTAAGAACAGAAGTCAATGGAAAGCTTTGGTGAATGCGAAATTGAACTTTAGGTTCTATAAGCCGTTGAGTTAGTTAGTTTGGATACTATATTGTCCTACAGAATACACTGGAAGTATATCAGGTATATGCTTCCATATTTTGACAATAGCCAATCTTTACCCTCCAATTAATATGCATGTAGGTTTAGGTATTTTGTAGTAAAACATTATAGCCAACGTTACTGATAATCTTGTATATACACGAGTTTGATGTATCATTATATTAAGTGTTTCATTCGTTCATTTATAATTAATATGCATAAGCTTGTGTCATTGTATTTTATTTGTAGAACCTCCGGATCCGCCGTCCCACATGCAAATAACAGAAGTTTCAAGTAGATCTCTCCACTTGGCTTGGAAGTCTCCTTTTGATGGTAAAAGTCCTTTGATAGCTTATCTGGTGCAGTATAAAATAGCTGGAGAACAATGGGATACAAGATCCGTGAATTTTACGGTAATTTCGTGTTTACATTTTTAATTATTTCATTCTGTTTTCTTTTTAGGTATGCTTGGGTCAAAAGTTTCAATTATTTTTGTTTCACGAATTTGTATAGATCCAAAACTCATTTAGTTTGAGTACATTGTTATCTAAGGTTGAAATGTAGTAAGTTGCTTATTTCAAAACACAGACTGCATTCATTAATTACGCAAAAATAACTTTCGAGAAGTGAGTCCTACTTCAACATAAGAACGTGATCACGAAGCATTGATTAATTGATTCAAAAAAAAATTTTTTCATCCAGCGGTTATGTTCTGTGGGCTTAAGAAGACAAATGCTTAATGAAAATGAATGGGTGAATGGGTTTGAAACACTTGTTGGAATTATAATGTGGGAGGAAAAAGGAGAATTCCGAGAATACTCGTGGACACGATATTGTCCTGTACAAATTCACAAAGCCTCAGAATGAATATAGAACCTTTGTACTAAAATTGAGCGCGTTACCAGTGTGGCATCGTGTCTCTAATTGATTGAAAAAGTGAATGAATGTAATGAAATCTAATTTAACGTCTAATGATTATAATTTGTAGGCTAAAGGAAACGGATAATTGATTAAAGTGAATGATTATAAGAGAACTGTTGGAATAATTATGTGAAATAAGACGGAGGTAAATCCACAAAAAGCTATGTGGGCCATATTGATATGTCCACCAGAAATCAAATTAACACCAAATCAAAGCAGGGATCTCTTACACCAGGAGTGAGAGTTCTACCACTTTTCAAACATTCTTGTCTTACGCTAGTTACACTTTCTTCTACTTTACATCACTACTAGATTTAACAGAAACACGAACACTTAAATATTGAGCATTGTTTAAAACTCCTATGTCCTTCAGAGGGACTGAAACTCCCAATGGATGCCGTCACACCGATGAAACATGAATATATTCGAAGAGGATCCCTCCAGCCCCTTCACGGGCTCGTGTCCAAAGACTGGCTATAAGAACGAACATTTCGAGTCAGAAAACATTAGTTGTTAACTTGTCATATCCTTTCAAGATGTAAAGGGCTTGACTGGCAAAATGTATATATATATAATTGGAAATAAATGACAGGAGTATTACAATACCTATTTTGCCTTTCAGGTGGATGGTCGGGAGACATCAGTAATGGTTGGATCTCTTCAGCCAGATACGTCATACCATATTCGAATTATTGCTGTGAACAGAATTGGACAGAGTTCTCCAAGCGAGGTTCTGTCAGTAAAAACACAGGAAGAAGGTAAGGTTACTTAATCATTTTATTGCTGTTGAACACTAGTAACTAATTAATCCAGAATAAATAATTCCCAGTTTTATCACAGTAACTACCATATGAAAGTATATTAAATATCTACGTATGGCAAGATAGCCCCCCCACTTTAGAAAATTGAAACAATGACTAGGTCATTCGTTTGTACTACGTTTGTACCGTTTGTACCGAAAATATTTTCGTTTGTACCATTTTCCTTATAGGGGTACCTGAGAGGTCAACTGGGGGGGCTATCTTGGCGCCAAGATAGCCCCCCGGTATCACAGCACAAAAAATTGGAATACACCATTCGAAAGCAAATCGTTTGTACCGTTTGCACCGAAAAGAGTTTTGTTTGTACCGTGATAGTTTTCGAGAAACAGGGGATGACATTTGAAGGGGCTATCTTGGCGCCAAGATAGCCCCCCCCCGTATCACAGCACAAAAAATGGAATATACCATTCGAAAGCAAATCGTTTGTACCGTTTGTACCGAAAAAAGTTTTGTTTTTACCCTGATAGTTTTCGAGAAAGAGGGGATGACATTTGGGGGGGCTATCTTGGCGCCAAGATAGCCCCCCCGTATCACAGCACAAAAAATTGGAATACACCATTCGAAACCAAATCGTTTGTACCGTTTGTACCGAAAAAAGTTTTGTTTGTACCCTGATAGTTTTCGAAAAACAGGGGATGACATTTGGGGGGGGCTATCTTGGCGCCAAGATAGCCCCCCCGTATCACAGCACAAAAAATTGGAATACACCATTCGAAGGCATATCGTTTGTACCGTTTGTACCGAAAAAAGTTTTGTTTGTACCCTGATAGTTTTCGAAAAACAGGGGATGACATTTGGGGGGGGCTATCTTGGCGCCAAGATAGCCCCCCCGTATCACAGCACAAAAAATTGGAATACACCATTCGAAGGCATATCGTTTGTACCGTTTGTACCGAAAAAAGTTTTGTTTGTACCCTGATAATTTTCAAGAAAGAGTGGATGGCGTTTGGGAGGCTATCTTGTACGCAAGATTGGCCCCCTAATATGTACTTTTTTCATGCCCATTAATAAGTATTATGTGTCTATTCATGTGAATTTATGTGAATTTAGATCTCTTGATGTACATATCCAAATGAAAAGGACTTGTTGGGAATAACGCAACGTTAAAACTGAATCGGCGAGTGGGAAAACAGTGTGAGTTCAAAATAAGCCATTTTCAGTTAAAGGCGAAAATAACACTAAAGATGTACAACTACAAGTTGTAATGAAGAGCAGTACAATTTGGAAGACCTCGCACGTTATAACAGAATGCTATAATGTCTACTGTACATTTGTGGCATTAACAAACGAAAGTTCTTTCTTCAAACATCTCAAAATGCGTTTTGTGCACTACTAGTGTTTTTGCGCTCAACGATTCAATTAAATTTAATCTATTTGTGCCCTTTTCCGTAAATAAATACCGTAAAAAGCATAACGAAGTGTGTACAAATTCAGAAAGAAACTGGATTTACAGAAATAATCTTAAACAAAGAAAACTAAAAGATGAAATGTTTGCTCACCTAAACTGCGTCCTTCCACTTTTCAGCTTTACACCAACTGAAAAAAATTAGCTGTTTATATCTGTCACATTAACGGCTCGAGAAGTTTGCCGCTTTCATAGACAATAGACGAAAGCAAATAGGCCATTGCTGAATAATACGTATTTACTTAAGGAAAAGGGCAGAAATAGAGAAAATTTAATTGAATCGGTGAGTGGAAAACTACTATAGTCCACAAAACGCATTTTGAGATATTTGAAAAAAATAACTTTCGTTAGTTAATGCCACAAATGTACAGTCGACATTATAGCATTCTGTTATAACGTGCAAGACCTTGCAAATTGCACTGCTCTTCATTACAACTTGTAGTACTACATCTTTAGTGTTATTTTTGCCTTTACTTCAAAATGGTTTATTTTGGACTCACACTGTTTTCCAACTCGCCGATTCAATTCTAACGTTGAGTTATTACTGAAAAATTCATTTTTTTATTTTGATATGCAGAACCAAAATTCTAAATACACATCAATTCACATGGATAAACATATGATACTTATTAATGGACATGGAAAAAAGTACACATTAGGGGGCATATCTTGCGTACAAGATAGCCCCCAAATATCATCCCCTCTTTCTCAAAAACTATCAGGATACAAACAAAACTTTTTTTCGGTACAAACGGTACAAACCATTTGCTTTCGAATGGTGTATTTCAATTTTTTGTGCTGTGATACGGGGGGGCTATCTTGGCGCCAAGATAGCCCCCCCAAATGTCATTCCCTGTTTCTCGAAAACTATCAGGGTACAAACAAAGCTTTTTTCGGTACAAACGTTACAAACGATTTGCTTTTGAATGGTGTATTCCAATGTTTTGTGCTGTGATAGGGGGGCTATCTTGGCGCCAAGATAGCCCCCCCAAATGTCATTCCCTGTTTTTCGAAAACTATCTTGGTACAAACAAAACTTTTTTCGGTACAAACGGTACAAACGATTTGCTTTCGAATGGTGTATTTCAAATTTTTGTGCTGTGATACGGGGGGCTATCTTGGCGTCAAGATAGCCCCCCGCCCAAAATAACATCCCCTGTTTCTCGAAAACTATCAGGGTACAAACAAAAAAACTTTTTTCCGTACAAACGGTACAAACGGTTTGCTTTCGAATGGTGTATTCCAATTTTTTGTGGTGTGATACGGGGGGGGCTATCTTGGCGCCAAGATAGCCCCCCAAATGTCATTCCCTCTTTCTCGAAAACTATCAGGGTACAAACAAAACTTATTTCTGTACAAACGGTACAAACGATTTGTTTTCGAATGGTGTATTCCAATTTTTTGTGCTGTGATACGGGGGGGCTATCTTGGCGCCTAGATAGCCCCCCCAAATGTCATTCCCTGTTTCTCGAAAACTATCAGGTTACAAACAAAACTTTTTTCGGTACAAACGGCTCAAACGATTTGCTTTCGAATGGTGTATTCCAATTTTTTGTGCTGTGATACGGGGGGCTATCTTGGCGCCAAGATAGCCCCCCCAAATGTCATTCCCTGTTTCTCGAAAACTATCAGGGTACAAACAAAAGTTTTTTCGGTACAAACAGTACAAACGATTTGGTTTCGAATGGTGTATTTCTAATTTTTGTGCTGTGATAGTGGGGGCTATCTTGGCGCCAAGATAGCCCCCCAAATGTCATCCCCTGTTTCACGAAAACTATCAGGGTACAAACAAAACTTTTTTTGGTACAAACGGTACAAACGATTTGCTTTCGAATGGTGTATTCCAATTTTTTGTGCTGTGATACGGGGGGGCTATCTTGGCGCCAAGATAGCCCCCCCAGTCGACCTCTCAAGTAACCCTATAAGGAAAATGGTACAAACGAAAATATTTTCGGTACAAACGGTACAAACGTAGTACAAACGAATTACCTAGTCATTGTTTCAATTTTCTAAATTGGGGGGGGGCTATCTTGCCATACGTTAAATATCTGTACAATCTTCCAACAACCGATTTGCATTTACTCTTTACTGTGTTCTTTCGTATTGAATCGCTGACTTGAGAAATGTCATAAGTCAATAATATCAATAGTGCCGTAAGTCAATGATTTGTGACGATTCTCAACTCAGGACACATGTTGCAGCTCTATATTGTGCGAACTATTAGCCTGACTTCTTACATATCACAACCCAACGGTGTAGCTGCCCTTCATGAATCAAAGCTGCGTGTAAACTCATTTTCGACACACGACTTTTCAAATCAGCGATTGTATTATAAACAGAGTATGCTATCCTTTATACATGCATTTGTTCCAATAAATGGCAAGGGCACTAGATAATTTCGCCACGAAGGTGAGTCAAACTCATAAGTTCATTTGATAGAGCGAATTGAGCTGTATAAAGAACATTGTAAAACAAAAAGCCGTCTTCATTGGGTTTTTAAGAAAATCGCTTTCAAAAATTTCTCATACATCTTTTTTCTGAAACTTTTCTGAAACTTTTCTGAAACTTAAAATTGATGTAGACTATATTTGGAAACACATAGCTCATTTATTATTACATTATCAAATTATTCAACTTTTTTTGTTTGTTTTAAACAAGGGAAAGTAAATTTGTCTTTGCACTAAGAACATTAAATAAATACAATAGTACTGCATTTAATACAGTTCCCATACCCAAAATGAAATACGAATTTAAAAGGTGGTTTTAACAGAATAAGCTATATATTCTGTAACCATACTTATCGAATGCATACTGAAAAAGATCAATCTTCCGTGGGGAACAAAGCTGAATCACTCAAGTTGAATCTGCAAAAAATTAGATTGCTAACACATCCTGTTGAAAACCTTTTATTTCAGGATGTTTCAGCTTAATGTAATGGATGAACATTCTTTGTAGTCTTTCTTGGTCCGATATCAAACACATAAAATGGCTGACAGAATCTAATGCACAGTTGGGAATACTTTCAACTGTAAACATTTTGTATCCACAATATATCCTCTATCTAGTTGAAATATGAGGTATATGGTTCTAATATAAAACATGCTCTCTAGTTACTCAATATATGATTCATCAAGTTAACATTGAACCTGTTCTCCTAAATTCCATACTCACTTGCTTCATATCCACTTTTTCCACTGTTATGTAGTCACTTTTAATAATATATGTTTAAGAGTGATTGTTTCAAAATCTAAATCGAGGTGACTTTTTCTTTTACAATATACTATATAGCTTAATTATCTCTATCGAATCCTATAATTAGTTTAACTCATCTTGTATTTGCCTCTACTTGTTATATACAATGTATCCTTTGAGGAAGTGACAATATTTTCGGAAATGGTAATAAGTGTGGTTCTTAACAAAAGAGTTCATACGAACATGGATTCCATTATCAACGGTTCGAGAGCTACAGGTTGTGAACCATTCTTGATTTTATGCTACTTTTTGTTTACCCTGCCTTTATTCTATAGAGGGGAAGTACAGCGTATTTGAAAGGTGCTGCAATAGCCTACCTAACAATATGGTGTCATTGAAAGGGAAGTTATTGAGGGAAATTTGGAAATCAATGTTGCCATCCAATTCCTTTAAATATACTTAGATTAGTTTTAACTTTCCCAAGTTTCCCTCAATATCTTCCTTTCAAACCACTGGAAAGCCAATTCCGTCCCCTCCCAGATAGATTATACCTCACGTATGTAGAATAAATACATGGTGAACAATAAGTGACATAAAGCTAAATGTATCCCTGATCTAGAGGGGGGGGGATAATACAATTTAACATTGATACACGTACAAACCAACTCACAAATATAAATCTGAATACCTTGAATATATGCCAATAAACTGAAATAATTTTATGTTGCAATTTAATAAGCGCAAATTCAATTATATATATAAAAAAATGTCACTAAATCCCATTTGTGACAAATGTATAAGTTCTAAATACAAGAACTTAGATATAAAGTTGCCCGGTGAAGTACTATGCTATGGTAACAATGCATTCTAAAGCTGACGATCGATTTAATTACTTTACGGATCTATGACGTAAATATAATAGGGGATGATAGGGAAACAAGAGAAAGAAATGCGGAGGTCTTATTAATCGCTTCCAGAGACATGGGTTTTGAAGTAAATGCAGAGAAAACTATACATGGAAGTTCGCCGGGATCGTGATGGATGAGTCAAAATATCAAATAATGTTTTCGACAAAATAGATACTTTTAAATATTTAGGTTCAATGCTAACATATCAAAACTATACCCGAAAAGAAATGGAATGTCGATTGAAAGCAGGAAATTCGTGTTAATATTAATTTCAAAACTTTTGTTGTCGTGGATTCCACCTAGGAATTTGAAGCCTAAAATTTATAAAACGATAATCATGTCTATTGAGCTGTATGGTTGCGAAACGTGGTCGCTTACTCTGAGGAAAGAACGCAGATTGAAAGTATTTGAGAATAAAATCCTGAGACGAATATTCAAACCCAAGAGGAATGCGAACGGAGAACGGCTGAAACTTCATAACAAGAAATTGCATAATTTATACCGCTTACTAAACATTGTTAGGGTTATTCAAGTCTAGGAGACTAAGATGGGCAGGTCATATAGCCAGAACGGAAGAAAGAATAAATGCTTTCAAAGTTTTAACTGGATATTCAATCAGAGAATGACCATTAGGAAGCCTTAGGCACACATAGGAGGATAATATTAAGACGATCTCGCAGAAATAGAAATACAAAGTAGAAACTGGATCCAGTTTGTTAAGGATAGAAGTCAATGGAGAGTTTTCTTGAACGTGGCATTGAACCTCCGTGTTCCAGAAACCATTGAGTTAGTTAATTACAGATATTAGTTAAGGTGTCGTAAGTTAAGAATTCATAGCTTCAAATATAAAATTGTCAGCAATGACTAAAAAAAAATAATTTACTCGAAGTATCAGTTTTGTTTGGTATTGTTACAGCACCACACAGTCCTCCACAGAATGTGCATGTAGAAGCTGTGGGACCAGAAGAACTGCTTGTCAAATGGAAGGTGAGTGAATTGTGTTCGTGTTAATTATTATTTGTTCCTCTCATGGTTTTAAAACAGAAAGTTTTAACGCTTATCCTATACAGTATTACTCTAATAATTCTAAGTTATTTTAGGTTATAGATCATCACAAGCGGGCTCCTCACACTCACTCAGTAACTTTTTATGTATAATTATAGGTAAAGGGACATTTTAAATTTTATTAGCCCATAAACATTCACATACATAAAGCACATAAGGCTTATTATGTTTTCTCTACAGGAAGCTGATGTATTCTTTATACCGAACTGAGAAGAAAGTGAACAAAAAGAGACACATCTGCCGCCAATAGTACACAACTGTTGCCTGGTTGGGCAGTGTGGTCAGATATGTACTTTATTTAATTCCGAGAGACGGAAGATAAAATTACCTTTGATATTCTAGCCAGATAACAGTTTGACACTTATGTTAATTTCGTTATTTAGTTCAAATGATATGATTCCATGTAGACCCAAAGAGAGGCTTCTTGAACTCACTATCATGTTTTCTAAGCTATTTATGAACTAATTTGTTTACATCACTATGACAAATTGTTTAAGTTTAACTAACAAATAGCTAAAAAAATAACAAGAGGCTAATAACTTTTTGTTGGAATTGTATAACAAAAACTAATTTATGGGTTCAAGAAGATCGCCATATGAATACTAACGTTAACAAACGTAATGTAAGCCCACCGTACAGAGAAATAATGACCTTCTCTAGAACCAGCATTGTTCTGTATCGAGCAATATAAATAGTGTTTCACTGGTAATACGTAATTAGGACGGCATTTACAAATATTTCCTTCTGACTCTAAAATATCGCGCTATTGATAATAGGTTATTCTTGGCATATACAGCCATCTATGGAAGAACTAATGTGGTAGATTCAACTATCTGGCTGCGCCACTTCGTTGGAGGCTCTTATTTGAATCAGTCGCTATGCTTTGAGCTCCCAAACTGCGTGACAATGCTCTAGTCCATACAGCTGTTGGTGCTAGGGCTGTAGTGAAAACTATGGCTTTAAGTAGATCCAACCTCCATCCTACAGTCCAGATTTAGCAGCCTTGACAACAACAGCTGTGTGGACTAGAACATTGTCATGCAATATGCAAACTCAACGCATAAACTCATTAAAATGACTGCCTCCAATGTACTGAGGTAACTAGAGATATGAAACTGATACATTAATTTTTCCGTAGATAGAATTATATGTCATTGGCGTAATATTTGAGTGTCAGGATGGAAACATTTGAAACCACCCTCGTACCGAACTCCGCCGACAAATATCCATTTCAGTTAACTTGAGTGAGTGTATCAGTACGTTGTATGGAAACAGCTTGTCATGATGGGTGAGCCAAAGATGTGACAGGATGACAAAAAGCGAATATTTTGTCTAGGCATGCTCATAGCGACACAGACAGTAAAGTTGTCGTGTTTGTTTATGTATCAGAGCAGAGAGTTTAAAGTATCTGCAGGACTGTTCTAACGCAAACGTGAACGCTAAACGGCGTCAGAAATTGGGTTGCAAAGAAGACTCGACCCCAGAGAAACCGCCTCCAAGTAGCATGTCTGATGAAGGACAATCTTTTCTAAACCCAATAGATGTTCCTGCACTCATGGATTCCTGAATGCAGATCCATACTAACCAATTCTAAAGAACATTGCGAAGAGAGTTTCCTGCAATGATCATTTGAATTGTATTACCACAAAAGAGGTAATTTCTTACCACGGTGTATAAAATTGGACTTATTCATTGGGCTCTACAATACTGACGATGAATTGTGCCAAACTGGAAGTGACAAGTTGCATGTTTCATTTATATTTTAGTTACGCAAAGATTGAGTGCACTTCAAGCACAATTAAGCGTTTCATTCACAGCATGTTGGAGGTATTATTCCAGTAGGAAGAGGTTAAGTTACGTGAGGCGTTTTTCGTACCATCACTTGGACCCACTCATTTAGGTGAATGTGAAGATCAACAAGCATGTTTATTTAAACATTATTAAAAGACGAAATGTTGCGATTCCTCCAACATCATGTGCATTCGATACTCCCATCTTCCAAAATACCAACTGCCGAGTTCACAGATTTCGACGTTTTTCTACATAATTTAAGGACTTTTCAGGCACACTACCGCCCCAGGTCTGTTCTGTAATTCCCCAGATATATCAATATATTCCTAATATATGTATTAGTGTAATATAGTAATGTGTTCAGAATTTCTAATAGTAGTAGATTTTTCGTCAAATCTGGATGATGTTTTTTGTTCTTTTTTTGTCAATTTACTTTGCTCCTTGTATCTTTTTTAGTTTGTCGTCCAATGGTTATGCTCTTTAGTCTAAGGTAAATGGATGATTACTGAAAGTGAAATATTTTGAAAGTATTTGTCTCTTGTGTTCTTCCACTGGAAATCAAACCCTGGACGATGTGCACCAAAGGCTTACGCGTTAGCCACTAAACCATCGGGAGTTTTTCTTTTTACTTTGTTTCATTAATATAAAGTGTACGTCTGTAAAATTTAAGTTTCAGAATTATATGTTTTGTTATTTTAGCCACTTCCTAAAGTAATAGCTAATAATATAACTTAAATTTGGAATTTGAACGATTTTCAGTAATATCAAAACTGAAAGAAAATCAGCATTTTCGTGCATGTATATTTGAAACGCTGGAATTTTTAGTACAAGTTATATACTGTATCACATTTTGTTTCTAACCTCAATACAAAATTCTATTTGAAATGTAATATCTTAGCTTATTTGGTGACCCACTTATTTGAAGTAAAGAAAATACAACAATAATTCAATAAATATTTTTTTAACAAATATAGTACTGATAGTTTGAAATATTTAAAGGTAATGGAATATACAGTGTATTTTTTGTTCATTGTAATATGACATACATTGCAGCATATACTTTGTTTATTATATAATAGGCTCCCCAAAGGGATCATTGGTACGGAGATATCCTTGGCTACACCATCAGCTATTCAGTTGAAGGCTCAAACGATGTTCCAAAATATAGTACGGTGGGAAGTCAGGTGTTCGAATTGAGGCTTAGTGGCCTGAAGAAGTACACAACATATCAGGTGCAAGTGAGGGCATTTAACCGCATTGGACCAGGACCAGACAGCACACCATTTATTGTGACAACTCAGGAGGGTGGTAGGTAAATAGTCGTCCCCAAACTATACCTTCTGCTTTCCCTAATGTTCAGAGTAAAATAAACATTAATGTTGCTTGAAAGTTCAGTTTCATAAATTCATCATTTTTCAATAAATCAGAAGAATAGAAAATGTAATTCTATAACCATGAACAAAGACATCACGAATAAGCAGTCCTGCTCCTCTTTACGACATATTTTTTATTAATCATTGTGTTGCACTCACCAACAAATTGTTTTATTACCATTTTCGTGTTTATATTGAACAGTCATTTTCTAGTCGTTACTTAGAATTATTGTGTACGGTGAGAAGCTACGTTTCGTATCTCACAAATATATAGGGTGTAACAAAAAGTATGCCAAATTTCAGGGGTGGATTCCTTATTGTTAGACAAGCAAAAAAGTTCATATGACCTTATGTCGGGAAATCCATCGTTACGGAATTACAGACATTGAGCCACCTTATGCTGTGAAATACTCACATTTTGGTCGCCCCTCAATGTGACTTTATTTACACCTCAGTAACTCAGCCTCTAATTAAGCTAGGAAAATAATTTAGTATCAATGTGTTCCTGAAATACGAAACTTTTGGCCGACACGCATTTTATGTATGTAAGGGGTACCTCGGCGGATGGGGGAGGGTAAAGTACGTATTTTTTTTCTTTTTTGCATCAGAATTATGGCATTCTTTCCCCTTGGGAGTACACTCATAAAATTTGGTATGTGAAGCAATGAAGTAGTCCACTATATGGCAATACCCTGTATGTGTACTTGTTGCGTAGAAGTCTTATATAGAGCCACTCTGAAAATAAATTTAATTTTCAAACTTAAACTCAAAAAATTGGCCAAATTTGCCTTCCCCCTTAACCCTCCATGTAAGCAATAAGTACACATACAGGCTATTACCATATAGCGGACTATTTCATTGCTTTATATTCCAATTCTTATGAGTGTACCCAAAAGGAGGAAGGAATGGCATTATCAAAATTCTGATGTAAAAAGCGAAAACGTGCGTACTTTATACTCCCCCGTAACCCGTGGTATCCTCCACACACACAAAATGCATATTGGCCAAAAGCTTCGTCCTTCGAAAATGCATCGATACCAAAATTATAATCCTAGCTTAATTAGGAGCTGAGTTATTGGGGTTTAAATTGAATCACATTGATGAGCGACCAAAATATGACTATTTCACGCCGTCAGGTGGCTCAATGGCCGTAGCTCCGTAAAGATGCATTTCCCGGCATACAGTAATATGAACTTTTTAGCTTGTCTACTTATAAGGAATCTACTCTTGAAATTTTGTTGTACCTTTTTACTACACCCTGTATAATATCACAGTTTTCTTCTCGTTCGTATTTACAATTTACACCAGAATGATTATATCACTGCCCAAGATTCGCGAAACGATTCCGGAAGATAAAGCTGTCAGCAGGGCCTCATGGTCACCACGGTTTCCTGACCTATCCATGTTCGATGGATATCTATGACTATTTAAAGGGAAAAGTACACGCTAATAATCCTCATACCCTGGATGAAATTTAGAAAAAGCATTACCAACACCACCCTCAGCATCACCGTGGAAGAACTGCAACAGTGTTGATTTCAACACTACACGTGGTCAGAACAACGTTGAAATAAACTATGATCACTTTCAGCGCCTCTTATTACGCGCGAATATGTTACCCAAATCGATATTGTGGTAACAGTAATAATATACATATTCAATTTTGGCCTATATTTCCACCTTGTAGTTTAGCTCTGTGCTGGTTTGAAGAAACAACGTTACGTTCTTCTATAATTTAACTAATGTCAGTGTAAACATTAATCCGGTAGTCACTTGTTATTTGACAATTCCAAAAACAATAGTGATGCACGGGAACTTTAGCGTAAAAATAAGTAAGAGGAAAGAGACCGTCTAGTTAGTTTATCCTACTTACACGTGATAGTAGCCAATAATAGCAAGCTGTTTTCAAGAATGAAGATTGCACTCAAGTGACGGATATTTTTTCTGGTGTCATTAATATTAGCAGGACCTTAAAAATACCCTAGAAAAATTGACTGATTAATCAGAATTTAACGTCTTATTGAGAGCTATGCTATATGAGATGTAGGCCTATAGTTTAACGTGGAATCCGAACCACGTGAGCTTCCACCAGGAATCGAAACAGGATCTCTCATCCCAAAATGCGCGTATGCTAACAATATAGCCACCAGGGAGCTCTATCTCAGAAAAAGAGTCAACAGAACTACATACTTCCGAGAAGTGAGAACATTAGCTAAATAGTGTACAGACACACAAGATAACTATTTCGAAGGTGATAGTAGCCAGTAATACAACGTCGCAAGCTGAATGTTCTTATACTATACGGTATTCTAATACTCTCAGAAGAAGCGATTGAAGTTACAGACACAAACTCGTTAGTAAGGAATTGAGTACACTCGTGAAGGAGTAGTGATGTCACTTCAAACTGACCTTCCCCCGCTGCCAGGATCTTTGCTTTAGATTCATGAGCCGCAACATATTTGTTTTTAAAGCCCTATCTTAGACATGTCTACACTATTGTATAGTTCGAAATATAAGTTTTTGAATCAGGTACATTACATGAAGTAAATTGTGACGTCTCGGGACTCTAGTATTAGATACAACACAGAAACATTATAGATATGTTTAAAGTACAATATTTTTTATGCAATATGGACACATACCAAGTGTGGTGTTTTGGCTAGTTTAAGATCTATGGAGACTGCGACCAATGAATTAATTCATTCCTAATATAATTAATTTTGATTGTGTCTTAGGATATCTACAGATCTTTATTAATCACCTAATGGTCTTTCGTTAGCAATAAGTAATTTGTAGAGGCAACTGACAATACTTTCCTTTATTATCCAATCATCTACGTCATCAGCAAATAATAATAATAATAATAATAATAATAATAATAATAATAATAATAATAATAATAATAATAATAATAATAATAATAATAAGTTTCGGAAATGTTCATAGGTAGGGAAAGAATATACATCTAGGAAAAATGTACTTCCAATTTGACGGTTTTCTTCTACGAACTGGCAATTCAATCCATTAAAAGAAAGAACAACTCTAGAAAAAAAGTTTGTCAATAAGTTTAGCTTTTCTCCAATACTTTCTCAAACTTCAATGCAACATATTAAATTGATTTTTGTAGCGCATTTTCTTCTTTTCCTTAAATAAATAAATAAAATGTTCGAACTAATGCAATAGTATGGTATATTCTGCTTTTAAGCTGAAGTGTTCGTACTGTATGTAAATGTATGCTTGTGATTTGCAAAGCGAAGTACATTAATTAGTTGTTGAGTATCTTAATGATGCTTGATTCACAGAAAACAAGATCATAATTGACTCTAGATTGAAATTCAGTTTTGTCTGACATTTATAGGTACAAGAACGGCGAGACTTCATACGAGGGGCGACCAATAAGTTCTAAGCCTAACATATAAGAAGATTATGAACATTTCAAGAAACTTAATCAGATTTTAGCATACATTTCCGTGACCTTAACTCACTTAACACGTTGAACGCCAGCAGAAAGAAAAATATTTTGTCACAGTCGTCAACCCAGTCTTGCACAACATAAGGGATCAACGTCAATTCTTTATCACAGCTGTAACATGAACGACACAAGTATTTCTTCAGTGTTCGAAACAGAAAGTCATTTAGAACCAAGTCTGGACAGGAGGGTCAATGGAGAAGAATCTGAAATCTACATGTTGAATACCAGTTTTGTAAACAGCTAGATTTGGACAGCCATATCCCGAGTACTGAGGAACAAATGTAGGGCTGTAGCGCAGTGATCACTGTCTCCACAAACAGTTCGACGTCGTCTGGCGAGGCGAGGTATCCTTTCATAGTGCCCATTGCTGTAACTTCTTTTAACTGCAACCCGTGTGGTGCATATAATGTAGCAATGGCGCCCCGAACCCCACCTATTAAGATACTAATGGCATAAATTATCTTCTCGGACGGAACAACATTTTGTCCTCACCATCATGAGAGCCACATTCGTGTCTGACTTTACCGTGGCTACTGATTGTTAAACGCCTACTATTATACAGCTATATCGTTCCAATACGGGCGTTACAAATTAGGTGTCTGTAGATTCGTTACGTGCTTCTGTTTAATACGGATTTAAAGGCTTTCAAACAGCCAACAGTATATAGAAGAAGTGTTGAATCCAGCTGTGATCTTTACACTGCAGGTCCTGTATGGAGCCACTTTCCAATATATAGCACGCATGACAGCATGTGGCGCGCAACACCTAGACTTAATGATCTATTGCTTCCTTCATCGGCGTCTCCCCCTAATCTTCGTCGATTGAAAATGTCTGGTCCATGATTTACAATGATTTGTAGATTTGAAAGAGGCTAATATATATAGTTGATGAGGTTTAACGTGTTGTAGCTGCGCGTATCATAACCTGGGGCACACAACGTTTCATCATGTTCAGAACGTTTCATGTTTTATCGTGTTGCAGCCCACAGTAAACCCACGTGTCGCTGAACTATGGACTTTCTGCTAGACTCTTGGTGCCCTTACATACTACACAGAGCGATAAGCACAATTATTTAATACTTGTACAATAGTTTAATGTGACATATTCCTCCAAGGTCTTCTTTTTGGTATTATATTTTTAACCGATTTCAAGAAAAGGAGGAGGCTTCTAACTCAATCCATTTCTATGTATACAGTATGTTCTGGGTATTATAACATAAGTAAGCTCTACGATTTTTATTCTTTGCTGCTAAACTCTTGTAAAACACCTCAACCCAAAAAGAACCCTTGCATTTGTAACATGTCCCTTCTCCCTAATACCAATCCATATTTTAACGTAAAATTCTTCCTCAGGCTTGTCGTCTTCTTACTAGCCACTTACAAATCGTGCAAATGTACACGTAAAATAATTCACTGCACAATATAATTATAATTACAAAATACAGTGTTTCTGAAAACGTAATATTTTAAAAAAAATGCATTTGTGAAATTAAAACCTATAGAAGTATCGCAGTAAAAAAGAAATAAAATTAACAACCCTTTAAATAATATTTTTATGCAACTATATGTTAAATTCTAAAGTGATATCACTTCTTCATCTGTGTGCAAGAAGGCAAGAGAAACAACCAAAAAAGAAACAAGCCGAGTTATACCAAGAAACAACGATACGAAAAACAATAATGTTGTTAAAACATCAAAAGTGCTAGAGGGAAGAAGGCAAACGTATTTATTTACTTGTAAAAAAATCGCATGTGTGTTACGTTGTGCTTGGAAAACTTTTCCGCGTTCTGTTCCGTACGTGTTCCGATTTTCTTCAGGGGCTATTCTTTTGTTTTATAAAAATAACATGAAGCAGTGTGAATTTGTATTTTCTGGGAATATATATATATATATATATATATATATATATATATATATATATATATATATATATATTGTGCTTTCACCGATTATGGCCCGGGTCCCTAATATGGCCCACAGACAATGTCTCTGCAGATTTACGTTGGTGCAACTAGATGACAATATAAACTATGTCCTCGTGACAAGCGTAAAAATATTTGCGCGGTTTAGAGGGCATAGTTTATATTGTCATCTAGTAGCACCAACGTAAATCTGCAGAGATATGGTGGGTGAACCATATTAGGGACCCGGGCCATAAACGGTACAAGTACTATATATATATATATATATATATATATATATATATATATATGATATGTAAAAATACTTTTCTAAACAAAAACCCAAAGTAATAATGTAATTTTAATTGTAAATGTTGTAAGTGTTAATATTAAATTATGATATATCATACGTACTTCACATTACGCTAGTGCGTATTTTCTGTCAGGCCTCTAACCTAATGTTACGGTTTCCCAAAGCTATGTAAAGACATAATCAAATTCAAACCAAATTATTACTGGCGTTAGTTTATATACTGTTCCCCCTTTCCTTCTTTTTCTATAAGTTGTCAATAACTTTTTATTAGGGTTCACCGGTAATTGCCAATAAATAACTTTTGTGGTCCTGCATAGCGTACCAAACACTAAATAATGGTATAGCTTACGTTTTTCTATTTAGGTTCAAAAACCCAATAATTCAGCAATTAAACCTATACTTTTATAAATTGGCATGCCCTTCGCAGGGACGTATAAGTGGTTAATTTTATACCATTAAAAATGGCGTTTTCTCTCAGGGACATAAGTCAATCTTAGGCCTATACCAGTATAAATTGGTGCATTTCACAACCACTAGTGATTCATGTAATAACATAATAATAAATGATTATTGCATTAGATGTTTTTTTCACGTAGTGCATTTAACATTATTAGTGTGTGGTTTTGTGAGCAGTTTTAACTTTTGATATTTTGTTTTCGCAACGTCTACAGCTACGCGATTCGAGGCACTACTGGAAGCAATACATAAACAAGGTGTACAATTAAATAAAAGTAAATGAATGTAGCCCAAGGAAGCAAAATTGCAAGAAAAACTAAATTTATAAAAAAATGAAATAAATGAGTTAAAAATTTAATTACCTAGGTGAATACAAAAGTAAAAAAATGCGAAAATATACTAATATCATTTTTTACTGATTCTGGGATGTGTGTGTCACAACCCGCCCGCCTTTTTTGTCGAGATTATTATTTTCTCTCGTTTTCATTAGTAACTCCCCACAAAACTTAACACAGTCCTGTATTTGACTGTAGGTACGATCATGAAGGCCCACCGTTATCTCCTTTTGCTAGACATTAGTACATACTTTCATATCCTTCAACGCACCCAACAAAAACTGCATACACCATCAGTTGAAAGGCGTTGTGCCTGGACATACGATATATCATGTCTCCAATGTGAGTCATTGATCATTACTGTCCTGCAACAAATGGCATAATTATGCTTCTACTATTAGCCATGAGGTTTCCTAACTTCTAGCTTCATTTTTTTGTAATTTAATTAAGTTTTGCAATAAAAACAAATTCAAGATGGTACAGCGTTACCCTCAGGTACACGGGATCCCTAGCTCAATGTCAACCGGCGCTAAGTAAACTTTATAGTGGACAAAAACCACATGCGTGAGTTTTCTCAAGATTCTCTCGTTTCTTCCACTGACTTCATTCCACCATTATCATCCATCTCACCATCGTCGCCTTCCATAACATTAGTGCATAATCGTAGAACCTTAAACTCACTCTATGTAGATCGGGTGTACCATAATGATGGGACACACTTTATTTGTAATTTGTAAAGATGGTTGAGATACTACATACTTCTATGTTACTGTTCTTGAAAGCTAATACATGTCAGTTTATTTTGTCATTATTTGCTGCAGCTGTCTAGTTCTTGATGGTGTTGTAGACTTCAAGAACAACTGCCTACGTTTTAGAGGCGTACTTTGCTAATCAAAACACCATTATCACAGTACAAACGAAATTCAGACAACACTTCAGTAAATACATTGCACCATCCCAGAAAGTGGTCCTCCTTGTTGTAAGAAACTTTCGAAAAACAGAAAATACCAGCAAAAAAAAAGTCCCTCGATCGCCCCGACAGTCTCGTTTCCAAGACAAATTTAACGTGTTTTAAATGGCATGAATCGGAGTCCAAATACGTCTAGCCCAGGATAGTCCCAGGAAGTGATTGTTTCCCGTAGTTGCGTCTACAGGATTATGAAACACGATTTCCACCTATATCCTATAAGATACAGGTAGCAAATTAATTACTCCTGCGAGATATACTAAGTTAGAAAACGTTGTGTGATACGCTCTCGGATAATTGCAACGAGGAAGAAACCTCTCTCGACCACATAATCTTGTCAAGTAAGCCATTTTCACTTATCTGGTCACCTTAATAAGCAAACCTAGGTTTTGAGGTCAAGAAAACCTTCCAAAATGCACAAAAAACTTTATAGGATGTCAAAGTTCCCGTTTAGTGTGGCGTAACTCATGCATGTGCCATCGGTCCGTACTTTTTCGAGAATAGACATGACTCTGCCGTTACCGTTAATGACAAACGCTACAATCACATGCTCAATACATACTTCTGAGGTAGAACATCGTGGTCTGTCAGAAACGTGGATGCAACAGGACCGCGCTATCTATCACACAGCACGATAACTTGTGACAACTCTCCGCAAACACATTCCAGGCGCCTCATTTCACGATTTGGTTACATCAATTGGCCAGCAGGATCACCAAACCTATCACTAGTAAATTACTTCCTTTGCGGTTACGTGAGGGAGAGAGTATACGCCAACAAGCTACGAAAAATTGATGCACTAAAGGAAGAAATCAGAAGGAAAATTGCAGCCACTTTAGTTGATACGCTCCACCGTACCATTCTGCAGCTTAAAGACCGATTCCAACAATGTTCTACTTGTAATAGTACTCACTTAAGGACGTGATTTTCAAACCTCTACGTAGCGTCCAAAACTCCTGTATGTCACATTACGTACCACAGTTTATATTAAAACTTACGATTTCAACTCCAGATATCTGTATTTAAAACGCGACCCATCATTATGGGATTATATATATATATATATATATATATATATATATATATATATATATATATATATATATATATATATATATATATGTATGTATGTATACGCACATCATTTCCTAGTTCATTCATAAAAGTCATTGTTCAAGTAAAACAAGTTCTAAAATATTAATACTTAAGTAGAACACACATTAGTTTCCAAGTAATTAACACTTTCTCCGATAGAAACATCAAAATAAATATGCATATAATGTTTCTAGCAGCTAGTAACTGAAACGTTGGAATTATCGACATACATTTCTATAAACTATATTTTCTTATTTTATTTTCTTCCAATAATTTCGTCAGGAATAATACCAGATGTGAATAGAATACAGTTGAAAAGTAACACAAATGCAATTTTATATTGGCAGCAATAGGAAATATAAAGGGTAGCATCTCATAAAATTAATTGTGAAGCGAGACAGAAGTTTACTCTTGGAGTCAACTATGTTCGTGTTTTCTGTTCATTAGCGTCGACAGGCTTGTTCAGTTGTGTTCAATTGTGTTCATTTCTTTTGTTGAAATTCCACTTATATTCTATATTTTCTTCTAGTGCCTGAAGAAGCTCCCCAGTCTGTGACTTGTTCCCCATTATCATCGCAAAGTTTGAGAGTATCATGGTCTCCTCCACCGGCGGACAAACATGGTGGTGTGTTGCAAGGATATAAAGTGATTTATCGTCCAATGGACACAAATAAGGGTGACTTTTTAGTAATTTATTTTATTCTTTATGTTTTACAACACTATTATTATTGCCTTCTATAGCTCTAATATTATACCGTATCAATAGAAATTAATTACTTCAAAACGTATAGTATGATGGTTTCTGGTCTAAGTTTGTAGTAACCGCAAAGCGCAGTTACATTGTATATTACAGACAAAATTGTGGTGCAAAGATAATTCCTCATATGGGTGTGTAATATGTTTATAGTAATCAATATCCCCCCAAAAACTTGATTTTGAGAATAATTAAATTTAAAGTTGGGACTTTGTACCCCAAAACTCACAAAATCATGAGTTACCACCAGGTACGCAGCCAATTTCATTTGAAACCAGTGGTGATATGATGTAACGCTTTATATATACCGGCGCGGAAGAATATTGATTCCTTCCAGCTAAATCTTTTTTTTTCTTTTTTTTTACCATTTATTAGGTACTTTCCTTCACAAACCTACTCGAGATTTCTAGTGCAGCAACTACATTTAATTAAATTGATATTTTATGTGGATTGGAAAGTAGTCATTTATTTGGAATTACAAATCACTCTTCAACAGCAAGGTTATATAAGAGGTTAATCTACAGTAAAGTGTGATATTTGAAATTTGTATACTTCAAGAGGGAATCAAACTCTGATTTCTATAAAGAAAGGTAAGAATGGTAATCATTTTCCTACAAGAAATTTCCAAAGATTACCAACTAAAGCTACGCAACTACAGAATCTCTCCCCATAATCGATAGATCGTTTACAAAGAGTGGATAATAGAGTTCTGTTGTCCCAGGGTACCATAGACTGTCAGAGAAAGCGGCTAAAATTAACATATTCGGACCTGAGATAATTTTACTAGCAACTACTCTCTTATCGGCACAATAAAAAAAAATTCTTTCTGACGCTGGCTGCAGTCAATATAGTAATTACATTCAATTCAGTCCTTTTCGTTATATTTAAAAGAAAATTGAAATTGTGCTGCTAAAATAACAAATTATATTGTCAGCATAAAGATATAATTATATGTTGATATCAAAACACTTTTACACAATGGGGCCGCGGTGGCTCAGTGGTAGAGCGTTCACCTCTGGTGCTTGGGGTCCCGGGTTCGATCCCAGCCTCCGCGTTTTCTCGGGGTTCTCCCGTTTCCTCCCACTTTCTTCATTCCACCATTTCATTCATTACTCATTATCACCGTCTTCTTTAGCCTAACCGGCATAACCGTGGGACGTAAAACTCAGAGATTTCATTTCACTTTTACACAATCTGCTAAGTAATACGAAAACTAGTAATGATTGTACGCGAATGTTGAAATAATCGCCCCTCATTGATTTTAGCAGTCTTTCTTATAAGCACATGCCTCATTTGTGTAATTATATCTCAGATTAACATTTAACAGTTGTTTCTTGTGTCATCTTGTTTGTTCTGAATAGCAATTATATTTTTTTTCGAAAATATGACAATGTCCAAACTTAAAAGCCCATAACTCAGAAGCCCAAACCTTGCAGAATAAAATGTTTCAAATGCACACTAAAGAACCAAGTGTCTATGGTTATGCCAAATTTCATAAAGCTAGGATAGTTATGTGGATTTCGAATGACATGTACTCTCCTTGTGATTAACTTTAAAAAAAAATCAACTGAGTTACGGAAATTAAAACTAAGAACAATGTATGAAAGGATATACTGTTAAAATAAAGTGTTAATCGCATTCATAAAAACGTTTTAAATGAAATTGTATGTTTAAACATAGACAGATGTAACTCCACAGATGTAACTCATGTGGTTCGGATTCCATGTTAATCAGTAGGTCCACGTCTCATATAGCCTTGCTGCCGAACGGGAAAAAAATAAAATCGACTCAACTCAAATCCAGCAGCATGCCTAGTTCGGTTAAGATTAGATGAGATTCATTGGCAACATTCAATATATACATTTGTAAAATGATATGAAAGACGAAAGCTAATATAAATCCTTGAAAGTTAATAATAATAATAATAATAATAATAATAATAATAATAATTATTATTATTATTATTATTATTATTATTATTATTATTATTATTATTATTATTATTATTATTATTAAGGTGTTGGAAGTTGGCCCGAAAAATCGAGATAACACTTAAAACTCTATATAGAACGATTGCCCATCGTTTGCCCATGTTTGCCCACAAACAGAACCTAAGTTAAACGTAAAAAACAATTTTAGGGCCAACTTCATCCAGGCACAACGAAGTGTGAAAAAAAATATAACAACATGCAAATCCATTGCCCATCGTTTGCCCAACAAAATTTTTTGTTTGCTCACAAACAAACAAAAAGTTATAAACAAAAACATTTTTACACCTAATAAACTTTACAAGCAAACTAAAAGATTTGTAAATATTTATATTGTTTCTACATTTGGGTACTTTACAATATTAATTGCTCATATTTCTCTATCAAAACCAACTATTTTGCGCTACATAAACGGAAAATTATGGAACGGACTATGCATCCAATAGTAACAATGACACAATCATATTACTACATTTGTAGTATGCAAATTGTAATATTGCGGAATCTAACTTTTTCCTATATTTATAAATACAACAACTATCATTAAACAAACAAAAAGATTTGCTGAGTAAACAAAATCATTTGTGGACAAACTAAGGCAATCGTTGGGCAGTCAAACAGGGGCAAACATAGGGCAAGCAATATTTGTGATTAGAAACATAGCCCACTTGAATTATCACATGTAGTCTCAAAAACGTACGAAATTAGGTTCCAGCTTCTTTTCTATCATTGGGCAAACAAAAACTAATGCTGGGCAAACGAAATCAAGTGCTGGGCAAAAAGGGAAAACATACGGCAATCAATATTTGTGATTAGAAACATAGGCCTCTTGAATTATCACATGTAGTCTCAAAAACGTACGAAATTAGGCTCCAGCTTCTTTTCTATCGTTGGGCAAGCAAAAACTAATTCTGAGCAAACGAAATCAAGTGCTGGGCAAAAAGGGAAAACATACGGCAATCAATATTTGTGATTAGTAACATAGGCCGCTTGAATTATCACATGTAGTCTCAAAAACGTACGAAATTAGGATCCAGCTTCTTTTCTATCGTTGGGCAAGCAAAAACTAATGCTGAGCAAACGAAATCAAGTGCTGGGCAAACAAGGGCAAACATAGAGCAATCAATATTTGTGATTAGAAACATAGCCCGCTTAAGTCTCAAAAACGTAGTCTCGAAAATGTAGGATTTAAAGCTTTTCTATCGCTGGGAAAACAAAAACTAATGTTGGGCAAACGAAATCAAGTACTGGGCAAACAAGGGCAAAAATAGGGCAATCAATATTTGTTATTAGAAACATAGCAAGCTTGAATTATCAAATTTTGTCTCAAAAACGTACCAATTTATGTTCAAACTTCTATTCTATCCCTGGAAAAAAAACTAATGATGGGCAAACGAAATCAAGTGCTGGGCAAACAAAAGCAAACGTAGGGCAATCAATGTTAGTGATTAGAAACATAGCCCGTTTGAATTATCACATGTAGTCTCAAAAACGTACCAAATTTGGTTCCATCTTCTTTTCTATCGTTGGACAAACAAAAACATATGCTGCTCAAACTAAATTAAGCGCTGGGGAAACAAGGGCAAACATACGGCAATCAATATTTGTGATTAGAAACATAGCCCGCTTAAATTATCACATGTAGTCTGGAAAACGTACGATTTAAAGCTTTTCTATCGCTTGGGAAAACAAAAACTAATGTTGGGCAAACGAAATCAAGTGCTGGGCAAAGAAGGGCAAACATAGGGCAATTAATATTTGTGACTAGAAACATAGCCCGCTGGAATTATGACACTTAGTGTCAAAAACGTACAAAATTATGTTCGAGCTTCTATTCTATCGTTGGGCAAACAAAACCTATTGCTGGGCAAACGAAATCAAGTGCTGGGCATACAAGGGCAAACATAGGGTAATCAATATTTGTGATTAGAAACATAGCCAGCTTAAGTCCAAAAAACGTAGTCTCGAAAACGTAGGATTTAAAGCTTTTCTATCGCTCGGAAAACAAAAACTAATGTTGGGCAAACGAAATCAAGTACTGGGCAAACAAGAGCAAACATAAGGCAATCAATATTTGTGATTGGAAACATAGCCCACTTGAATTATCACATTTAACCTCAAAAATGTACGAAATTAGGTCCGAGCTTCTTTCCTACCGCTGGGCAAAAAAAACTAATGCTGGGCAAACGAAATCAATTGCTAGGCAAACAAGGGCAAACATGAGGCAATCAATATTTGTGATTGGAAACATAGCCCGCTTGAATTATGACATTTAGTCTCAAAAACGTATCAAATTAGGTTCGAGCTTCTTTTCTATCGTTGGTTAAACAAAGACTAATGCTGGGCAAACGAAACCAAGTGCTGGGAAACAAGGGCAAACATAGGACAATCAATATTTTTTGGAACCTAATTTCGTACGTTTTTGAAACTACGTGTGAAAATTTAAGCGGACTATGTTTCTAATCACAAATATTGATTGCCCTATTTTTGCCCTTGTCTGCCCAGCACTTGATTTTGTTTGCCCAGCATTAGTTTTTTTTGCCCAACGATAGAAAAGAAGCTGGAACCTAATTTCGTACGTTCTTGAGACTACATGTGATAATTCAAGCGGGCTATGTTCCTAAGCACAAATATTGATAGCACTATGTTTGCTTTTGTTTGCCCAAGACTTGGTTTCGTTTGCCCAGCATCAGTTTTTGCTTGCCCAACGTTAGAAAAGAAACTGGAACGTAATTTTCTACGTTTTTGAGACTTAAGCGGGCTATGTTTCTAATCACAAATAGTGATTGTCCTATGTTTGCCCAGCACTTGATTTCGCCTACCCAGCATTAGTGTTGGTTTGCCCAATGATAGAAAATAAGCTGGAACCCAATTTCGTACGTTTTTGAGACTACATATGATAATTTAAGCGGGCTATATAATCACAAATGATGATAGCACTATGTTTGCCCTTGTTTTTCCAGCATTTGATTTCGTTTGCCCAGCATTATTTTTTGTTTGACCAACGATAGAAAAGAAGCTGGAACTTAATTTCGAACGTTTCTGAGACTACATGTGATAGTTCAACCCGGCTATGTTTCTAATCACAAATATTGGTAACACTATGTTTGCCCTTGTTTGCCCAACATTTGACTTCGTTTTCCCAACATTAGTTTTTGTTTTCCCAGCAATAGAAAAGCTTTAAATCGTACATATTCGAGACTACGTTTTTGAGACTTAAGCTGGTCATGTTTCTAATAACAAATATTGTTTGCCCTTGTTTGCCCGGCACTTGATTTCGTTTTCCCAGCATTAGTTTTTGTTTGGCCAACGATAGAAAAGAAGCTGGAACCTAATTTCGTAAGTTTTTGAGACTAAATGTGATAATTCAATCGTTCTATGTTTCTAATCACAAATATTGATTGTCCTATATTTGCCCTTGTTTGCACAGCACTTGATTTCGTTTGCCCAACATTAGTTTTTGTTTTCCCAGCGATAGAAAAGCTCTAAGTCGTACGTTTTCGAGACTACGTTTTTGAGACTTAAGCAGGCTATGTTTCTAATCAAAATTACTGATTGCCCTATGTTTGCCCTTGTTTGCCCAGCACTTGATTTCGTTTGCCCATCATTAGTTTTTGTTTTCCCAACGATAGAAAAGAAGCTCGAACCTAATTTCGTACGTTTTTGAGACTAAATGTGATAATTCAAGCGGCCTATGTTTCTAATCACAAATATTGATTGTCGTATGTTTGCTCTTGTTTTCCCAGCACTTGATTTCGTTTGCCCAACATTAGTTTCTCTTTTCCCAGCAATGGAAAAGCTTTAAATCTTATATTTTCGAGACTACGTTTTTGAGACTTAAGCGGGCTATGTTTCTAATCACAAATATTGATTGCAGTTATTTGCCCAGCACATGATTTCGTTTGCCCAGCGAAGGATTTTGTTTGCCGAACGATAGAAAAGAAGCTCGATCCTAATTTCGTACGTTTTTGAGACTACATGTGATACTTCAATCGTTCCATGTTTCTAATCACAAATATTGATTGCCCTATGTTTGCCCTTGTTTGCACAGCACTTGATTTCGTTTGCCCAACATTAGTTTTTGTTTTCCCAGCGATAGGAAAGCTTTAAATCGTACGTTTTCAAGACTACGTTTTTCATACTTAAGCAGGCTATGTTTCTAATCACGAATATTGATTGTCCAATGTTTGCTCTTTTTTGCCCAGCACTTGTTTTCGTTTGCCCAGCATTATTTTTTGTTTGCCCAACGATATAAAAGAAGCTGGATCCCAATTTGGTACGTTTTTGAGACTACATGTGATAATTCAAGCGGGCTATGTTTCTAATCACAAATATTGATTGCCGTATGTTTGCCCTTGTTTGCCCAGCACTTGATTTCGTTTGCCCAGCATTAGTTTTTGTTTGCCCAACGATAGAAAAGAAGCTGGAAGCTAATTTCGTACGTTCTGAGACTACATGTTATAATTCAAGCGGGCTATGTTTCTAATCACAAATATTGGTTGCCCTATGTTTGCCCTTGTTTGTCTAGCACTTGATTTCGTTTGCCCAGCATTAGTTTTTGTTTGCCCAATGATAGAAAAGAAGCTGGAGCCTAATTTCGTACGTTTTTGAGACTACATGTGATAATTTAAGCGGTCTATGTTTCTAATCGCAAATATTGATTGCCCTATGTTTTCCCTTGTTTGCCCAGCACTTGATTTCGTTTGCCCAGCATTAGTTTTTGCTTGCCGAATGATAGAAAAGAAGCTGGAACCTAATTTCGTACGTTTTTAAGACTAAATGTGATAATTCAAGTGGGCTATGTTTCTAATCACAAATATTGCTTGCCCTATGTTTGTCCCTGTTTGACTGCCCAACGATTGCCTTAGTTTGTCCACAAATGATTTTGTTCACTCAGCTTTTTTTTTTAATTTTGTTTAATGATAGTTGTTGAATTTATAAATATAGAAAAAAGTTAGATTCCGCAATATTACAATTTGCATACTACAAATGTAGTAATATGATTGTGTCATTGTTACTGTTGGATGCATAGTCCGTTCCATAATTTTCCGTTTATGTAGCGCAAAATAGTTGGTTTTGATAGAGAAATATGATCAATTAATATTGTAAAGTACCCAAATGTAGAAACAATATAAATATTTACAAATCTTTTATTTTGCTTGTAAAGTTTATTAGGTGTAAAAATGTTTTTGTTTATAACTTTTTGTTTGTTTGTGAGCAAACAAAAAAATTTGTTGGGCAAACATGGGCAAACGATGGGCAATAGATTTGCATGTTGTTTTATTTTATTTTCACATTTTGTTGTGCCAGTATGAAGTTGGCCCTAAAATTTTTTTACGTTTAACTTAGGTTCTATTTGTGGGCAAACAAAACTTTTTGTTGGGCAAACATGGGCAAACGATGGGCAATCGATTTGCATGTTGCAATATTTTATTTTCACACTTTGTTGTGCCAGTGTGAAGTTGGCCCTAAAATTGTTTTTTTTTACGTATAACTTAGGTTCTGTTTGTGGGCAAACAAAAATTTTCGGTGGGCAAACATGGGCAAACGATGGGCAATCGATTTGCATGTTGCAATATTTTATTTTCACACTTTGTTGTGCCAGTGTGAAGTTGGCCCTAAAATTGTTTTTTACGTATAACTTAGGTTCTGTTTGTGGGCAAACAAAAATTTTGGGTGGGCAAACATGGGCAAACGATGGTCAATCGTTCTATATAGAGTTTTAAATTTTATCTCGATTTTGCGGGCCAACTTCACACAGGTTTATTATTATTATTATTATTATTATTATTATTATTATTATTATTATTATTATTATTATTATTATTAGATAATTCAATTGAAGGACAAAACTGAAAATGTTACCACGTGCGTCGCTGCTATTCAAGAGACTATGTGTACTAATAATAATGGTATACTATACAAGATTTTTGTTTGTTCAAACATTAGCACCACACTATGCAAGAATAAAATGAAACATATGAAATAATTGTTTCCTTGTCTACATATATTTCAGTACAGAGTGAAATAAAAAGGACTTCTAGCCTTGAAACTTACCTGCATGGTCTTCTGAAGTACACTAATTATTCGGTTCGATTGTTGGCCTACACAGCGGCTGGAGAAGGTGCCTTAAGTGACCCTGTTTTCTGCCTCACAGAGGAAGATGGTAAGAACCATGTAACTGTTCGTCATTTATTCACAGGCGAACATTGTAAATTGTTTTCCAAGGTTTATACTTACTCTTACTAGTATTTGGAACTGAGGAGTTCTTGAGAATATATTTAGAGTTTACAGTTTTAAATTCAAAAACGTACTTGCCATTTTAATATGTGCCTAACATTTTAGTAAATACATTTTTAATGAATGTCTTTCATTTTAATAAATGCGTATCTTTCATTAAATAAATAAATAAATAAATAAATAAATATAGATAGATAGATAGATAGATAGATAGATAGATAGATAGATAGATAGATAGATAGATAGATAGATAGATAGATAGATAGATAGATAGATAGATAGATAGATATAGATATAAGTAGATATACTGTCAATTTAATTAAGTGTTGCTTTTTCAATAAATATATTACGAAGTTCTAGACAAGACATCTCAACATGCTGCCTTGCAAGAAAAATTTCAATGAGACAAAAAACACAAAGTGGTTCTTAAAGTCATCATCAGTGACGACGCCAGAGGGGGGTCAAGAAGGGCAAGCGTCCCCCTAGTGGTTACTGCTGCCCCCCTTACTGTGACTCGGACTGCTCCCCCAAACTTCTACGATCTGAAAATTCTACATAGGATATTTTATACATCAGTATCATAACCAATCTCATTGTCAAATTATATTATCTATACATTTACTACGTGGCAAATTAGTATTCAAGCTTTCTTCTTTGAGCGTCTGGGTACGCACCAGGGGCGGATCCAGGACGGACTTTTGGGGGGCGGTGGATTGTAATACTGCTACTTAGAGCTACTTTTAAGAGTTCCAAGCTCTGGGATTGGTTTTATTTATATATATAAAATAAGAAAGTTGCCTCTTCTGGAGGGGGGGGGCAATCACCTCAATCGTCCCCCTGGATCCGCCCCTGGTATGCACGTATGTTTCTGTTTCCTAATTTAGTGTCTTTACCGGTAAATTTTAGTTATTGTTATTTCTTATGATTTTAGTTTCCAACAGCGAGAATAGGTAACATTGTAGGTCCGATTCAACTGAAAAAAGAACTTTTCATTGTGCCTAGCAAATAACAAAAATAGAGTTGGTCGACTCGACCTGTTTTCTACGCATTGGATGAACTTCTGTTAGAAACAGAAGGAAGATAAAACAGTTAATTATATTAAATACATTAAATAACTCGTGTGTATTGATCTAGGTTTGAAGTTTTCAGTTACACATTTTGTTTTATTTAAAGGTTCTGTACTTTTTTCTGCAACATTATTCTCGGCATTCAATATTCATAGAATGGGCTTATAACAGCTTAATTTGCGAGCACTTAAAGTTAATTTATGAAGGAGATAAAAAGAGTTGTGTTTTTCCTTACTGCAAATAAAAATAAACATATGGAATTAAATTGATTACTCTTAATAAAACGTATTGTCAGGGTGTCGACCTTTAGTTTGTAATTAGTCCTCCCTTATTTACTTTGCTTCAAAACACTGACGTGACGTCTACCACTACCTATTGAGTAGAAATGTACGAGGAACTGCTGGAAAATCCGTACGTGGTAATACTTTAGTTATTCTATATACTTTTCCCGAGGTTCAATACACTTCCTTGTACAGTGCTCCAGTTTTTGCAGACCAGTTATAAAAATCTGGAGACTTCCTCGCACCATTTTTCGTAGCATCATCCTTATGAAATCTAAAATGGCATCCTTTCAAGTGTTACTTGAGTTTGCGAAACCAGTAATAGTTAGACAAAGCTAAATCTAGGGAATAAGGAGGATGATCTAGACATTGAAATCCTAGATCATGCAATGTCATTTGTGCTTGCAGTGTTTGATGAAAAGGTGTATTCTCCTGAAGGAACAAAATTTCCTTCTTTTCATTTTCCGCTGCGTCGTATTTTCAATTTTCCTTTGTTTTGTGAGTAATGTAGAGATTCTGCATTAAATCTCTGACCCTTGGGCAGGTAGTATATGAGTACGATTCCATCCTTATCCAAGAAGAATGTTGCAAACACTTTCTCACAAGTAAAGCTTCTCTCCAAAGAATCGGGGATCCAAAAACTGCACATATATTTAGATAGAGGACGGCCACGAAGGAATACTGGTGAAATATGCCGGGCCGACAGCAAAGGATAAATCCAATATGACCGACCGAAGGTCATGCCAATCGAATTTTGCAAGCAAACTCTCATCCACTTCCCATGGGCAGATTCACTTAATATTTTCAGATTGGTATATGTGTGAACACTACACATCTATTAGTTTGAAATTTCACAGATGTTGACGTATTGAACCCAATATGACCGATCGAAATGTCAATGTGTCAACGAGCCGTTTCTGGAAAACGAATTGTACTATGGAAGTACAGTATCACCAGACGTGTACGAAAAGCATTTAATGTTTCAAAATATCGACATCTGAAAACCAATATGCCCGAACAAAATCCTGAACCAAACAACTCGTACTACAAAAACGAAATTTGGTGTAAAGGTCCATTATCACTAGTAGTTGAGGAAAATAATACAAATGGATCACATCGTGTATCCAATATAGCCGCGAAATACGTATATAAAATATACACTGTAAACAGCTCAGGTGGTTTTGCATGAAAATCGTCTACAATTCACTGGAACAGGTTTTGCAGGTTAAAAAATCCCAGTGCCTGTGTTATCTGTTTTAAGTGTTACACGCAAACATATACTGTTCATTTGGGAAGGTGTCTAGAACCCACTAGCCACAAACGTCCTAGAATACGCGTCTTAAAGTTTCCAAACCATATCATATATAACAAAAATCACCCTTGCCAACGCTGGTACCGTAGCAACACAGGTAACATCGTGGTTTAGGATCCAAGGGTCGTATGTTCAAACCCGGCGCAAATGAAAAATATATTTTTCGTTTCCCAAATGAACAGTATATGTTTGCGTGTAACACTTCAAACAGATAACACAATCACTGGCAACATTTTTAACTTACTGGCATTTCACCTGCAAAATCTGTTCCAGAGAATTGTAGGTGATTTTTATAAGAAACCACCTGAAAAGTTTACAGTATATATTTTATATGCGTATTTCGCGGCTATATTGGATACACGATGTAGAAATTATGAACCATTTGTATTATTTTCCTCGCCTACTAGTGGTAATGGACCTTTACATCAAATTTCGTTTCTATAGTATAAGCTGCTTGGTTCAGGATTTTGTTCGGGCATAATGGTTTTCAGATGGCGATATTTTGAACCGTTTATTGCTTTCCGTATACGTCTAGTGATACTGTACTTCCATAGTACAATTCGTTTTCCAGACACGAGTCGTTGACACATTGACATTTTGATCGGTCATATTGGGTTCAATACGTCAACGTCCTTGAAATTTCAAACTAATAGATGTGTAGTGTTCATACATATATCAATCTGAAAAACATTAAGTGAATCTGCCCATGGGAAGTGGATGAGAGTTTGCTTGCAAAATTCGATTGGCATGACCTTTGGGCGGCCATATTGGATTTATCCTTTGCTGTCGGCCCGGCATATTTCATCAGTATTCCTTCATGGCCCTCCTCTATCTAAATATATGCACAGTTTCCGGATCACCGATTCTTGGGAGAGAACCTTTAATTGTCAGCCTAATTCTGTCTCTTGAACTTATTGGGGCGAGGGAAAAATGAGTGCTACCACTCCATTGACTGATGTTTTGTTTCAGAATCGTAGCAGTACAACCAGGGGAAAAGTGAGAGGAACGCGGGGCGACATCATCCCCTCACTTCCAGAAAATATCTGTGGCGTCCCTCCACTTTCTAAAAGAATTACAATGGGCAATGATAGACAAGGTTGATGGCGTGACGTTGATGGGCAATGATAGACAAGGTTGATGCGCTCCCTATCTTTGAGTTCTACTTTTACCCCAGAACAACCATATTTCGTTAATGGTTACTATTCGTGAAAGAAGTTGACAGAAGTCGGCATTATGGTCAAAATGGGAGGAGACTTCCTTTGATACCGTCACTCTTTCACTGTTTAATCTCCGACAGATTTTGGAAACTCATTACGCCGAGAACTTGCGCATGACCAAGTCACTATGAATTATGCTACCGACACGTTCCACAAAAATGCCACAATCAAAAGATTGTGCTGAAATTCTGCAACTTTCAAGGATAATGTCACCAATTGCATTCATGATTACGGGGACTTTCACTGCTTTTGCTCATGCTGAATGTAAAGCATCATCTGTTGAGAAATGACCACTTTTAAATTCCGTGCCGTTCACTTCTTCACCATTGTGTATAACGGAGGAGAGTCCCATAGTGTTTCACTGATTTACTCAGGAATTTACTTCTTTATGACAGCTGTGATCTTGATGTTCTTAAAATTCGCTGGTTGGATATACATAATCACTTCAGAGGCCTGAAAAAAGCAATAAGAATTTCATTGTTAATATGAAAATTTGCATTTGTATATACACAGATATGTTCTTCAAAACTGTACAATTTCATCATTCTACCTACGCCCCTTCTCGGTTGGACTACTAGTTTTTCAGCAGCCCCTAGCTTTATGTATATATATTACTACGTATGATAAAGAGAAATATGTTCCTTGTAGCGTACGCAAAATTCATTCAATTTGTTTAAGCTATCATAAGTTGCACTGAAAAATATTTCATGTGCAGACGTTACCTTATTTGTTAGATACGAATTTTACTTGAAATAAGTTTAATTTATAAGTATACAACATGGGAACAACAACAAAATACACGTTATACTGTAATGTAAATCAAACATAATAAACTATCATTTTTCGTATGAAAAAATAGCTGCGTCCCCAAAATTTATCTGCTCCTCCTTTGTCCCCCTAAGAAATTAAACCTGGCGTTGTCACTGGTCATCATCAGCTCTGGTTTATTTTTCCCAAACTGGGAGAAGTGGAAACGTTAAATGATCTTTTTGTACTATGATCTCAATAGAGTTCACCGTTGTAAAAATATTTGATTTGGATGATCGCCGAAAGTGGACAAATATTACAACCGCTGTTGAGGATCCTCGTATGTTAAACAGAAGTCAATGAAGGATGATCGGAAATTGAAAAAATTGTTTTGAGAATTGTGGCAGACACAAAATTTTATATTATTTTCATCATTTTCCCATTAAGTCTACGTTTCTAAGGTCTCTCTTTGCAGACCTATAGTGCAACCAACTCATCGCCTCATTATGCAGAAGTACTATCTGTATCTTCTGAAAGTGAGGTGACTGTTCAATATTCTCTTACAAAACATATTTACAACTGAGAATAAGGTAAATTCAAGTAAACTCTTTTATTTTGCTGTTCTATGAATATGCAGTACTGGAGAAAATCAATTATGCTTGCTCAGTCATAGAATATATATATATATATACTAGCAGCGTTCACCCCGCTTCGCTGCGGTCACCCCGGAACGCAATAAACTTTGTTACTTAGATAATTTTTACTTTTTCGCTTTCAAATTGCAGTAAATGTTAAAATTATAGCGCCTGTCATTTATGTTAACCCGCCGAGTCACATGGTCATGCGGGTTGCATATAAATACGTTTATTTTTACCTATGATGAACTAATAACAAAGGATTTGTACGTATGGACACTTGAATGGTCAATTATCTCAAGACACTGGTAATTAAAAATTAAAGTGATATGATAAAAACCATCTAGGGTCCAAATCCTAATAACCCCCCAAAAATGAAAGAAATTGGTTCAGCCGTATTAGCGTGATGAGTTCACAAAGGATTTGTGCGTTCTCTTTTATATATATATATATATATATATATATATATATATATATATATATATATATATTTTCTATAACAATTTTTTCAATTTCCGATCATCCTTCATTGACTTCTGTTTAACATACGAGGATCCTCAACAGCGGTTGTAATATTTGTCCACTTTCGGCGATCATCCAAATCAAATATTTTTACAACGGTGAACTCTATTGAGATCATAGTATATATAAGAACTTGAAACATATAAGCAAAAAAATATTTTATTGTCATAGGAAACAAGTTCTCGACATTCCTTTTAAAGTTAAAAAGGAGGAGATTTCTTGTTTCTGTAAGTTGTACGCAACGAAGTATGTGTTGAAGAGTAACAGGAAGAAATGACTTTATAATTATATGGACATCTTCCCCAATTTTGTTTCCATGTGAGAAATCTATTGGGAAAGCGTACAAAATAAAGTTAAAAATCTGATAGGATAGGATAGGATGTTAGATTTCTGGGCTTTCGGCATCTAAGGCCATTTAGCCCTTCACGTTATTGGGGGATCACGTCCCTCGGCGAGCACACAATCCGGGGAAAGGGAAGGAAGAAAAAATTTGGGAAGGAAGGAAGCGGCCTGGGACCTATAAGTTAGGTACCACCTCGGCATTTGCCTGGTGTGAATGAGGAAATCCCAGGAAAAACCTTACTCAGGGTGGCTGGCCTGAAAAAGCGTTTTACACTTTTTCCACCGAGTGGCCCCACCGGGAATCGAACTCAAAGTTAAAAATCTCAATTGCTTTTATAAAATACAACTAAGACAAGTTTCACTAGTGTAACCTAATGTCAAATATCGGAACGAAATTTGAAATTTAATTTAAGATTTTTAAAATTCCATTCCTTTTGCATCTTCATTCACTATTTGCTTGTTTATTTAAGAAAATAGTCATATATATATATATATATATATATATATATATATATATATATATATGTGTGTGTGTGTGTGTGTGTGTGTAAAAAATTATTCTTAAAGGAAGTTTGCCGCTGGTAAGTTCAATCCGCCTTGAGGTCGTCTTTCAGTGAGTTTAATATTCCTGTGAATTTACTATTAACTAAAATACTCCAAGAATCTTCCCATTCAAATCTTGTGCAGATCACTATAGAGAGATCATTCATAATATTCCTCCTTAGAACCATTAGCTTTGACATTTCTTGTTTTATTCATAAAGTTTGGACATACACATCTAGGAATTCAATATGTCAGATTTTTCAGTTAACAGAAATCAGAAGAATATTCGATTTGGTCAGCTATAGTAAATCATCTCTACCAGTTGCAGAAATTGAGATAATTATTGTTCTTTAGAGCACATACCTTTAAGAGTCTAGTATCTCGATGAACATATTCTAATTATCAATTAAAATATTAGAAATATGATAACATTTATTGTCTATAGAAAGAAGTATTTTAGTATACATTTCTACGTACTAATCTCTCTTCACTGGCCTATAGTGCAACCAACCCATCGCCTCATTAAGCAGATATACCGCATTCACTGTGACCCGCTCTCACACTTATCTCATCATATTTGAGTGTTAATTTTACTAAAATTACATTATGTGGTAATAAACGCATGGATTTTGAAAGAAATATTTTAAGAGATGTTACTTCTGATTCCACAGGCAATAGTGTTAGTTCCTTTGAGGTAAGAAAATTAAGCTTTTCATTCCTCTTGCTTTTTAAAGGAAAAATGAGAGGTTGCACATTGCATTCTAGAATTATATTGTGCTTGTGTTATAAAAACATGAACAAAGACATATAAGTTATGGCAGTGATCAATAATGTTATATTTTGATGTTAACTTTAGTCAAGGAATATCTTCTTTGAAACTGTAAAGCTAAAATATTTCTGATATTCATTACCCTTCTGATTACATCCACTACCTGCAAACATGTTGTCGAAGAACACAGTTTAGTTTCACACTAAAGCATATGATATCACACTTATAGTAATTAATAAGTACGTATAAGTAATTAAGAAAGGAAGGTATGTTTCTTGTACTTTAACGTCCATTTTCAGGACAAAGTCCGTACGAGGACCAACGGTGCAAATTTTGAACTTAACCACACTCAGATAAATTTGCGCTGTATCAGCAGCAAAATTGCTGATGACTGTATTTGTGTTTCACAACATAGATAAGATTCATAATATCTAGAACGAAGTTAAATATGTGCTTCAATGGCAAAACCAGTCTCAGCTAAAAAGTGGCATTTGTGATTGATTCACTTATCTGATAGTGATAAATAAATAAATTTTAAAAAATCAATTCGCTTTAATAAGTGATTTGAAAACATATCGCGAATGATTTTATTTTATTTATGTAGTTCCAGGTCCACCAGAGAAACTTAAAGCCGTTGCCTTGTCATCTGATTCAATTTTAGTTTCATGGCTACCACCAGAGAATCCAAATGGTCAAATCACTAAATACACCGTGAAGGTCAGGGAAAAAGGAAGACGTGGAAAGGTAAACAATGTTGAAACATTTATTTAAGTTAATGTTTCTTAAGTTATAGATCTATTTATTTACTAAGTAATTAAGTAATAATTTACCGTGATGTTTCGCTGTGTTTATATATATATATATATATATATATATATATATATATATATAATACTATGACGTAAACACAATTAACAAAAATAAATAATATACAGTCCAACATATCGATTCTATAACAGTATCATTACCACATACAGAAAATTTCTGAACCAGAAAGATAATTGTTCTCTTGTCTGATGAAGACACTACTATCAGATTTAAAAGTTATAGTGTATACTTTCATTTTATTTATTTATTTATTAGTTTATTTATTCACTTATCTTAAATCTGCGTATCTTGTTCAGAATTAGTATCAGTGTAATACGTGATGTTCTGAAGATCAAACAGTATTTTAGTCGAAATGAATGTGTTATTAAAATATAGTGAAATGTGGTAAGCTGTAACCATGAAATCATTCAACAATGTAAATAACATGGAGCATGACTATAATACTGCCAATTATGGATACTTTCAAATAACAAGTAATACTTCCGACAAAGTGGATGCTTTTAAATACCTAGAATCAAAATTAACAAATAAACCATACCCATGAAGAAATTAAATGTCGACTGTAAGCAAGGATTTATGTTGCTATTCAGTCTTTCTTCGCAAATTCTATCAACGAATTTGAAAGATTAGAAACGATGATTATGCCTATTGTGCTATATGATTGCGAAACGTGGTTGCTTACACTGAGGGAAGAATGTATACTAAAGTATTAGAAGATGCAACCCTAAGGCAAATATTCGAAACCAAGAGTGCGGGAATGGGAAATTGCGGAAACTTCATAAAGAGGAACTGTGTAGTTTATACTGTTTACCTAACATTGTTAGAGTCATTAAGTCTAGAAGCCTCATGTCGATATATCATGTAAACAAAATTGAAAAAGTAGGAACACCACCAAAATTCAACTGTAAACCCAATCTGACAAAGATCAATAGGACGATCTGGGGCCACGTAGGAGTAAAAGATTAAAATGAATCTCAAAGAATTAGGAATACAAATTAGAAACTGAAACCAGTTCTCCAAAGACAGAAGCCAATTTAATGCTTTCGACAATGCAATATTGAATCTCTGGGTTCCTGAGGCCATAGAGTTAGTTAGTATTAATTTAACATGATGTTTGTTCTCATCCAAGTGATTTGGACGCGAAACATTTCCCCGCGTGGTCGCATGTTCTATTTCCAGTGGTGGTATAGACTCCTCAGTCTTCACCCAACATTATATGGTAAGCGGAGAGCTACCTCAAATAAAATAAAGCTGATCTCCGCCTAGGGAGTCAGAGATAATAACACTGAATTTAATACCGCACGCATTCATAGCCAGCTGAATATGTACCACATTGTTTAGTTTACAAATAAATTGACAAACCGAATTTCATATACTTGTAATGATAATAATACACTTTAAATTGCAGCATACATCATTTGACGTACGAAATGGGAATATAGATCTAATATTTGAAGTAAGAAGTCTAGTGGAGTTGCAGGAGTATGAATTTTGGGTTTCTGCTTCAACAAACGTTGGCGAAGGAGAACCTACGGAGAGGATCACCCAGTCACCAAATTCTAGAGGTAAATTTTGTTAGGCGTAAGTGTTAGAAGCATGTGCGTTACCGCTAGAAGAAGACTTATAACACTAGAGATAATATTTTTACATGAATAAATAAATTATCTGTTGCAGTACAGTAAACATTATCAATTCTTATTGTCAACTGCCCTTTTAGTGCCATGAAAATTCGTTTTCCTCGATTTTCTGAAAAAAAAATATGCATGAAAATTCACATTCCCTCGTACAATTTTGTTCACATGATATTTTTTTTCTTAAGCAAGTCATTTTGTTCAGGTCGATGTGGTCTATCGATTAATATGCGTCTTATCATTGTACTATATTATGGTTAAATAAGAATTAAGATTTAAAAATTGGTCGCAATTTCAGGATGTTCTCATTAATTATAGTGAGTACTGTCATCTTACTAGTGACAAAATGGAAAGTTCGAGCGTAAACTTCAATCAGCTTCATCGTAACATTTTAACCGAAACATGGATCTTTGAGACCCAGTCATAAATTTTAAAACACAATGGTGGCACCTTAGGTTGCTCCTGAAATTTTAAGTTTATTTGGCTCCATTAATTTATATTTTCATATATCATTAAATATAAACTAATTATTTGCTGAGCAAAACTATGTATATATATTTTATGTATGTATATATATATCATTAAAATTCAACACGTGTTACAGTTTCGCCAACTAACTCTTTCGCTTCATCAGACACTATAAGTTGAGTCCGCTGCTGGCAGAAATTGTTATGAACGACTGGGAGAAGAAAGTATCGATAAAAGGAAGTGACAAATTAGTGTTTTTTGGTAGATATGTTGATGATTGCATAGGGATTTGGAAAGGAACTGTAAGGCAATTGGGAAAAGTTTGTAAAAGAAATTTAGGATACAAAGAAAGGCATACAACTAGAGCTTGAGGTGAAAAAGGAAGAGGCTATAGTGTTCCTGGATATGAGAACAAGGAGAAAGCAAGGAGTGATCTACACAGAATGCTACCAAAAAAGTTGCTTGTTGGGAAACTATTGCCACGCCAAAAGTGATGTGGATCACTCGACCAAAATTAATTTTATCAATAATATGGAGAAAAGAATTATGCAAATAAGCAGTGAAAAAGACAAAGCAGAACAAAGTATACACACATTCCATAAGCAGCTAGAGAATAATGGATATGATAGAAAGAAGTTAAAGTACAGAAGATGGGAGAAAATGGAGAAATAGAAGAAAGAAGACAAGATGGAGAACGAAGTGAAGGAGGGATAGGAGAAAGAAAATGTGGTGGGGGATGGAAAGTTTGGGAGAAGAAACAGAAATTATTAAAAGAATATTGAAGAAGATGGGAGGCATATCAACATACAGAAAAGGAAACAAGAGACTACTGGAAGTAATAAGGGAGAAAAGAAGGAAGAAGAGAGAAGAAAAGCAAGGGACATTGATGGAGAAAAAAAGGAGTGATATACAAAATTCAGTGCAGAGACTGTGATATGGTTTATATTGGAGAAACCGAAAAAAAAAGATCACATAGTGACTGATGAAGCCAAAGAGTTAGTTGCGAAACTGTAACACGTGTTGAATTTTAATGAATATATATATATATATAGTTTTGGTCAGTAAATAATTAGTTTATATTTAATTACAACAAAGCAAAGCTTCTCTTTATGGAAAATACAATATATCATGTATATAAAAAATCCTTAAATACATTTCAAAGTAAATACAATGCAAAATTGACTTACAGGGCTCCAAGACCTTGTGTTTCTCATAACGTTTCTAAATCTCATGTTTCGGTTAAAGTGTTAGTCATCATAATCAGTTGTTCTATTGTTGACGAGCCCAAGACGATCTTGAAAACAGACCTCTGGAAAAAAAAACACGAACGTTTCCAGAGAACTCGATGATAATTCAATCAACGCACTATGATTTTTACTGTGTGTGCTATATTTGTAAATAACAAGATTTTTATAATTAAAATTTGTGGGAGAAAATCGAATCCCGTGTGCTAATTCTTCAAACTATTACCTTACCAAGGCAATTTTACAGTATGATAATTGCAAAAAGGGCTATACAAACGGATTTATGAATATGTTGAAGTTAGTCCATTACAGAAAGATATAATTTTGATGATACTGGAACTAATAAATTGATATTCCAAGCAGCATAAAAAGAAATATGACGGACCTCTTCGTTCATTATAGTTGTGCTACCTGTTTAACGGCAGAATTCTCACCCTGAAAAAAAAATTTCAAAGAAATGCCGTAAAAAGGAATTAAGAGTGTTAGCCACCTCCTGTTGTGAACATACTTTCGTTGAGAGACTTAATCACTGTGAAATTAAAATGCCGCTAATTTTACGGTAATTATGTGATATCTTCAAATAGATATAATATAATGTGAAACAAGAGCGCCCTAGACAATATTATTTTGCATGAGGTACTGTTATCACAAGTCACCTAGTAGTTTTACGTCTGTAGCCATTTAGAAACGCCAAAACAAATGCAGATTTTCTAAATGGCTGGAACTCGAAAGCAGATAAGTGAGTCGTGAAAATGGTATCTCATGTAAAATAATATTGTCTAGCGAGCTCTTGCTCTACTTTTCGATTATAGTTTATCTATTTGAAGATATCACATAATTACTGTAAAATTAGATATATTTTAAATTCGCCGTGATGGGACCTCTTACGGAGATAGATTTCGCCAGCAAGAAAGTTCACCGTTTGGAGTTTGATTATTGTGAATCTTAACTGGGTCACAAAATGTGTTCAGTTTAAACATCAGGGATAATAAGTAGTTTAAGTGAAATTATTTTCTTTAAGTACATAGTGTACTATTATTATTATTCGTGAAGTTGTGTCACTACCAAATAAATTGTTACCAGCCGCCACTGATGTGTGGTTAATTATACAAGAAGGGATCAAAAAGTAATGCCTTCTTTGCTATAATTTCATTTTTATTATAGCTACTAAACTATATGCGCATGATGTTATAGCGGTAACTTTACTCTACTAATGTAGTATTTCCTTTTTCATGTTGAGTGATTAGAACAATGGATGTGAAGTTAAAAGAGTCACTATTGAATTTCTGGCAAAAGTAGGTAGTCCACCTGAAGAAATCAATAATCCCTTGAAAAATGTTTCTGGTTGTAATATGCACCATCAATGTGTAGGCGTTGGATGAAGAAGTTTAGAAACGGAGAAACATAAATTACTGATAAACCGAGAAGCGACCGGTCGAGAAACGAGAACGTGTTGGTGTACTGATTCAAAAAGACAGGCGCATTACAGTTCAGAATGTTGCTGATGCTTGAAAGTCTCGTATGGCTCTGCCCAAAGGCTAGTTGCTGACTTGGGATATCACAAAGTAACAGGTTTAGTGACATTGATGAAGTTAAAACATGTTTAAAATCATTTGCCAAGAAGCAAACCCCTGATTTTTTTTTCAAAATAGTTTTGATGCAAGAGTTCGATGATGGCGCAGATGTGTTCAAAACCATAGAGGCTATTTTGAACGGTAGTTTTCTGTAGATGAAAATTCGGGCTATGATACGTAATACCTTTTGCTGTTTCTTTAGTCAGTTAGTTACTTTATATGTATAAAAAGTACACTGAGTTTCAGATTGTATCAATTTTAGTTCGTTTTATACTAAGGGTGACACACATACTACTAACAGTGACTTATCCAGTTCGCACAATATTACACATACTCCTAGCAATGGCTTATCTAGTTCTCTCAATGTCACACATACTCCTAACAGTGGCTTATTCAGTTCTTACAATGTCACATATATTTCTAACAGAGACTTATCCAGTTCTCACAATTCCATACATGCACCTAACAGTTACTTATCCAGTTCTCAAAATGTCACACATACTCCTAACAGTGACTTATCCAGTTCACACAATGTCTCACATACCCTCAACAGTTACTTATCCAGTTCTTACAATGTCACACATCCTCCTAACAGTGACTTATCCATTTCTCACAATGTATACATACTCCAAACAGTGGCTTATCCAGTTCTCACAATATGACACATATTCCTAACACTGACAACTTGTAATTTCAATATTTGTTGCACTTCCTAAGTATCATTTAACATTTTATAACAAAGCATTATCAATCAAAGAGTAACTGAAGCCAACAATTTGTCAGTATTTATTTCAAGAAATAGATTTACACTATATATTTTCAACGAAATAACTGTTCCATTTATAGGAAGACAGACGAAGTCGAGACTACAAGTGCAATCCTCAAATTTATGTACGCATATAATATGAATTATATCGTTTATGAAAATGTGATTTATACCACTCGATTTTAAGTGGTTCAACTGCTTTAAAGGGTTCTTTTAAGAAAAAAAAGTAACATTAAAACATTATGACAATATTTTTTTCTATTATTATTTATTTGTCTGTTCAGCTCCAGCACGCATAGCTTCATTCTCCCGAATCCTGAAAGTTCCTGTTCGTTCGAATATTTCTTTGACATGCCTAGCAGTCGGAAATCCAACACCAAAGACACACTGGATGCTAGCAGGAAAGGCCCTGCAAATGGGAGCCCACTATCAAACAGCAGAAGGAGGAAGCCTCAAAATTCTTAGTAAGTAATATCAAGAATGCAAAATTTGACATCATCCGATTATTGTTACATGATGTTTTTATTACAAGAGGGTATTAAGTTTAACCTTGGAACTTCTATTACGGCTACTGGAATACAAAATTCTATAGTCAAAACATGAGGTAAAAAATGAAATATTTACTTTCTTCATAATTCTATTTATGTTGAAGATTCCAATGTTTAAGGTCTGTACGAAATGACTAAGAAACCGTTTATGTACAGAATTAAGACTTAGTGAACTTTTTTTCTTTTGGTTTCAGCTTGCAAAAATTATTCGAAGTTTGGTCCTAAAGTTGACGTTTAAGACTGTACACCAGAGCAATAGAAAGAAATGCAGAAGTCTTATTAAACGTTTGCAGGGACATGGGTTTAGAAGTAAATGCAGAGAAAACTAAATACATGAAAGTTCGTCGGGATGGTAATACTGCAAATTATGGATTCGTTAAAAGATCAAATCATGCTTTCGATAAACTTGATATCCTCAAATATCTAGGAACAATATTAACAGAATAAAACCATATTCACAAAGAAATTAAATGTGTCGACAAAAAGCAGAGAATTCGTTTTATTATCCAGTTCAAAATCTTTTGTCATCGCGAATTCTGACGAGGAATTTAAATCTTAATATATATATAACGATAATCATACCTGTTATCCTGTATGGTTGCGAAACATTATCACTTGCTTTGAGGGAAGAACATACACTGAAAGTATTAGAGAACAAGATCCTGAGACGAATATTCGGACTCAAAAGGAACGAGAATAGAGAATGGCGGAAACTTCATAACGAGGAACTGTATAATTTATACCATTTACCAAACATTGTCAGGGCCATGAAATCTATTCGGCTCAGGTGGATAGGTCATGTAGACAGAATGGAAAAAAGTAGATATTTTTAAAGTTTTAACTGCGAATCCAATCTGAAGATTACCATTAGGAAGATCTAGGGCAGATGTGAGGACAATATTAAGATAGATCTCGTAGAAAAAGGAATACAAAGTAAAAACTGGATCCAGTTGGCTAAGGTCAGAAGTCAATGGAGAGCTTTTGTGAACGCGGCATTGAATCTCTGGGTTCCATAGGCTATGAAGTTAGTTAGTTGAGTAGGTTCAATGTACGAAATATTAGTTTGTAAAGTTATGCAGAAATTAAAATTTAATAATTGGTTAATTATATTTTTGAGTTTAACGTTCGGTTGAAGAGAAAGGTAGGAATTAATCAGTTGCTGACTGATGTTTTCTGCCTCTATACGTCATCTTTTATAGCCAGTTTTGAAAGTGGAGCTTATGAAGGAATTGAAAGTGGTTCTCTTCGTGTCTTTCTTGCATTTCTTTGTGTCCTTCTCGTATTTTTTGGAGATGGTTTCCGTCAGTTGCTTGGTGGTTCTTGAGTTGAAGCGCGTGTTGTTTCTAAATATGAGGGGATATTCTAGTATACTAAAATTAGTACATTAAGTAAGTGTTCTTCCCTTAGCTTGTAGCGGTATTTCTTATTTTTTATTATTTTATTTTATTTTTTATTATTTTTTGCTGATGTGACTTCCCTTGAAAATTGCCGCTGGTGTGCCTCCAAACAATCAACACATGTGTTCACATTGATGGACCAAAGTTAAAGATGGACGCGGTAGATTTCCGAATGAATCCGTTACTATAAGTTCAAATACTTGTACTTAATTTATCTCAAATAAACACATTTACTTGATTAATCGCAAGGATCTTTTCCTGGCACATTACGTAATAGGTACACAAAGTATATGGAAAAATTATAGAAATCAACCCTGTTCGAGAATCCTAGTCAGGGTATTTGCTCTGATGATCAAAGGAGTAAAACACTGACTACTCAGCAACAAAAGGGATCTTTTTACAGGGTACCAAAAATGTTCTTACCGTTCTGAAGCAGGGATAAACAAAGAGCAATACAGTGGATGATACGTATCTTTAGGTTTCGAAGTAATCTACATCAGCATCCAACACCTTTTGTCAACATTCCTACAGCTGTACAATACCCTGGTGATAACATTTGGTGGTGCAAAGAATGCACAGAAATCAGTAAGTGTGTCCCGCATAAGTCCGTGATTGTCTTATAGGACCCACTTGTCACGAGTGAGCTAGCTATGAAAGATGGGTGCGTTCAGGTGCCCAGTGAGCAAGGACAAACAGGCTGTCATTCGTTGCTCCTTGTTGGCCGCCGACAATGTGTGGGGTACCCATTTTCTTAACTTATATGACTTCAATATCCATGCAGGTGCAGTTTGACTGTTTCAGCGGACACATGAAACCTTTCTGCAGGTTTACCAACGCTTTCAGGGCCTCGTCATTAAATACATGTAGTCGTTCAATGCCACGTTCATCCGAAAGGCTCACATCTCCCGTATAAGATTTCTGGAACCAATGCCTGGCGATGCGTTTGTTCACGTCATTCTCCCCAAATGCTTGGTATATACAGTGACATGATGCAATAGTTGACAGGCCCATTTTAAAGTCATACAACAAACTTTCGCGAACAAACTGTTTCGGTACCTCAATTTCTCTTCGACACTGAACGAGCTATAACATCTACAGCATGTGTAACGTGCCTATATTACAACAACTTCTGATCGCTTGGCAGGCACGTGCATCACTTCGTTTTCTCCATGAGAACACATGATTAACGGGACATCCAAAACAACAAGAACGTTTTATGGTTACTTAATAAATCGTTTGTAATTGCTTCTATTACACTTGTGTTAACTAGAAGTAACATTTATTCTTCGCTTTGGTTGCAGATGTTTTAAAATCACACGAAGGAAATTATACATGTTTAGCAGAGAACCTCTTCGGCCACGATCAAGTGGAATATATGCTTGTTGTTCTAATGGCACCTGAAGCTCCTGTTATAGAAGTTAAATATACAACTACTCGTTCCATTCACTTGGAATGGAAAGTTCCAGACGATGGTGGTTCCCAGTTGCAAGGTTGGTATAGTAACATTTCATTTTATCCCTGTAGATATAGCATATTGTTAAGTTGATAGAGGAAAACTAATCCTTTTTATGATATACTCCAATAGACACGATCGGAGTATATCACATATAATAAAATTACTAATTACGTCTTTCATATGATCTTCATGCAAAAGCGCTACGAATACTTTATATCTAAACAAGAAATATTTTGCAATTATATGTGGCTTCACTTTGTTTGCGAAAACCACTTCAAGTGTGTTAAAATTGCATACGCTCCTAAAAACTTAATAAGAACATATCTTTTTAAAAACAGTCTCTATGTTTATTTAACCATTTTCTTCGGAATTTGGTTATCTATAAGCAACACATCCGTATGTGCTTGATTTCTAGATTTTTAGCAAACTTGCCTGATATTTCTTAAATTTTAATTCGTTAAGATTTTTAAAGAAAATTAGCTTAGTAGATTGCATTTATTCTGATTTATTATTAATTTTTCAATGTTTAAAATGCCTAATTTTAACAAGATTATTTTTTGAGATGGTCAAAAGGTAGCAAGGAATGTACTGTTCTCAAAACTAATTCAAAACTTTTAATCAATATTTAGAAATAGATTTCTTGTAAATGCCTAGTAGAAGAAATTCTTTAATATCAACATAACTGGCCTTGGAATTGAAATGTGTATGTAACACAGACTACATAGTGTTTTCATGTGAAATGCAATTTTTACTTTTAAGTTTTAATCAATTAATTATTTTATTAGTTTCATTTCTTTGAAAGTATTTTTTATTGGTGACAAATGAATAGTATATTTTAAGAAAACAATTCATTAGTTAAATATTAATTTTACATTTTGTAATGATCACCTTACAAGTATACATGCGGCCGATAGTTCTTTACTAGCAATAGTATATGTTATGCTAACTTATCATAATAGAAAATTGGTTGCTAGCTTATGTATTTGATTAGTATTTGTTTTCCAGATTTTTCAGAATATAAATTCCATTAATGGTCGATTAGCTGGAGCCAAGCAGATAAATATTGCAGTTTATGCATAGTGGAAAAAAAGTTGCTTTCCCCAAAACACCTATTTCTTCGCATATTAGGAAAGCAACTTTGTTCCCACCTTGTATGTTATGTTTGAATTTTGTTTAAGAGAGCAATTATTTGATCATTCATTAAAATTTTGTAACCTTCTTGATCATTAACTTTCACGAAATTATCCACGAACTTCAATTAATCTTTAATGTTGAATTCTTGAAATTTCTGAAATATTGTAATTTATTTATCTCATCTTAGTTTTTTTTTATTTAATCTGAATTCAGTGGAGAAGGAAACGCAATCATCTATTTTTCTTCAATTGGTAATTTTAGTATAGTGACGGTTTCTCAGATACACGGTTGTCTTCTAGGAAATAGGCATGCGGAATTGATTAATCGCATCATATGACAGAAACTTTTAGAATTATAGTATTTGTATTTAAACTTTTTTTAAATGACTGTAAAGCTTTTAAGATGTCAAGGTAGAGAGTAGAGTCAGATTGGCAGGAAGTATCAAGATACCCATGCAACGTTTGGTAAGATTCGAATGAGGAATATATATTGCGTGTTGTATATACTGTATTTGTAATTTATTTTTTTAATCAAGTGAAGGAAGAAAAATTAGAATCAAATCTTTCAAAGAGGAGTTTATGCGTTTCTTTTTACACACAACGAATATATATGTTCACCAGGGACCTGCTTCACAAAGGATACTTATCCTGTAATCCTGTCTGCCGTCCCCATTTAATTCCCCTATTCAACTCAATCTAATCCATTCGATTCCCGGCGGGAGCTCATGTGGTTCGGATTCCACGTTAATCAGTAGGTCCACGTCTCATATAGCCTCGCTGCTGAACGGGACGATAAAATCAAAATCAATCAATCAATCAATCTAATCCTGTAATATATATATACCAATACTAGTACTTCACAAATTTAAAACTTGTTAAAACACTTGGAAACAGGCTTCATGACATACTAGATTAGTTTGGAGTTAAACCTACCAAGGATGGAAACTTTCGAGTGATTATACTCTAAACAGAGCGCGTACTGTATAGCAATGTGTGATGTAATAATTTTCTGAATAAGACCAAATTATTATTACTATTACTATAATAATGTTTAGTATAGTGACTTAAAGTAAAATACCTTGAATGAATCAGTGTACCTTAGTAATTTACTGTAATATTTTAAAACAAAACTATTGTCATAATTAAATAAAATGTGAATTTAAAAAACGATAAGATAATTTTTGTTTTTGAAGAAACTCACTTGCATAAATTTAATCTTGACATTGACAGTAATTATAGTTATTTATTCCTCTATCCTCAAGACTTTAAAAAAAAATCTTTGGTTGCATCAACCGAAGTTACTTGTCCAGTGACGCCATTCTAACTGTCTACGAGCTCTATACAATCGCATTCAAATATATTACAATAACCCACTTAAAACATTAGAACCTTATATGATACGCTCTTATTTATTCTTATAATACCATTTGCTCGACTATCAAGAGTTTTATAAGCTATTTACACTTGGAATGTTAGGTTAAACTCACAATTTTAATATTTTCTTAGTTCTGATTGCACTTTAATACCTGAGGAAAAAGAAATATCATCTGTAAGAAAAAAAATTTCATCACAAAAATCTACACAATTACAATATTGTTCTATCATTTATATTAATTAATTTTATTAACTTTGTTGCAAGATGTTTTAATATCACAAACAGACACGTATTATACTACTTTTTTTTAAAGTAATGCACTAAAATTACAGTCTAGAAAATGATAGTTTGAAAATACAACACTTTTATTATTAAGAATGTTCACCTCAACATAAAAATCTGAGAGTAAATGCATGATGTAAATCTATATACTTTATTTTTCCTGTGGATCATTTAAATAATTGCTTGGCACAATAGCCCATAAAGCATCTAAGTATTACGTTGGTGTGAATGAAATGCCGGTCCCAAGTTCATTATTTCCAAAGCCCAAAAGCAATGAAAATTGCAATACCTTGTTAATTAATATTGAAACCATTACCAACCACACACTTACGCCATCGCTCATCGAACAACTGGAATTTGTGGCGAAAATATCAGGAGTCTGCGGTGCATAGAAATCCTCAATCACTTGTTGCAACGCCCTATCTTCAAAGAAGTAGTTAAGGTGCTGGAAGAGGTTATTGCCAGCGGAAGAAATATTGGGGGAATACAGTGGATGAGAAAAAATTCATACTGAAACTCATGGAGAATCTGGATCGTTGTAGATCAACAACGCTGTAGATCAACATGAGATCTCCGTAAGTGTTGACAATTTCCGAATGCTTGTTGATAAGTTTGGGGTGCGTTCCATGAAGCTCCGTCCTGTAATGATCCGCACTGGTGATTTCATCTCGCCTGAGAAGACATGATATATCACTCTCATCATAGATCACTATATCAGCAACAACGCCTTCTGTGGTCGGAGGGAGGATTTAGTAAACCATCCTGGACGTTGATCGTCATCAAATCATTGTCTCGACTGTTTAGAATTGTCATATGAGATCTTTTTTTCGTCTGAAGTGATAATTCTATAAAGAGAACTCTCTGGTTATTCCTTACACTCAGAGAACTGCACACCACCAGATGGCAACTATTGTTTGATGTCGTTAACTCATTGTGTACCGGCAAGTCCAACTTTTTCCCCTTAATGACTTCACAGAGTAGTGGTATAATGTATGCCTAACTCATTTGCATGGCGCGATCTGAGGGTTTGCTTCCACGGTGCTCCTAAAGAGCTCGTCCGAAGATGATATAGATGGTGTACGTACACAATGCTATGTCGGAGGAACAAAAATTGACAAACCAAAAGCGAATAGTAGGTTCGTTGGCCATTCGTTCACAAAGTGCATCGTAATGTTTTTCTGTAAATTGTTATACAAAACGTTCCAGTCTGAATTCGTAAAGAAAAAATATGTCCAATTTTGTGGCCTTCATGGTGCATTTTCATACTGTTCTGTTCACAAATTTACTGCCTCGTGACTGTCGGGATACCCAGCCTGTTCGCCGGATTTGTACTGAGTTTGTGGCGTTAGACGTATGGCCTTAGAGCATATTGTGTTACTGAGGTTACATTCCCCAAAGACGTCAAAGCGGACAGTTCGCATCAATAATATATTAAGTTGATATATAACATCTATCCACCCCCTGTGTATATCCCGGGTCACATGCCTTGTGGTGGCTCGGCACCCTTCAGGGGGAGATAGGGTGACACTGTGCCCGGCGCGCTGCCGGTACTTTGACTACCAAATGGCAGCGAGTGGCACGCGGTGTCAACAACCTACCGGCAGAGGTGAGCTTTCGGGGAGCATCCTCTGAAATGGGCGACTAACTCGTGCCATTGGATCTGGGAGAGTACGTGTGACTCCATCACGTCCTCAGTGGGGTAGGTAGTTTCGGCTGCCGTACCTACCGGCGGGGGTGAGTCCTCGGGTATCCCCCGAAATGGGCAACTAAGCTGTGCCCTTGGGTCCGGGAGATAAGGCTGCGTGGTACCCCAACACGCTAAAAAGAGTGGGTAGTTGGTGTACCCTGAGTGGGCGGATCCAACGCCCTACCGGGAGGATGATGTAGGTACTGCCCTCAAAGAGAGTATAATGCGTTCTCTTGGGTCCGGGATGGGATACTTGGTATCCTAACGCATACTCGTACCTCAGGAGCGCTGAGGAAGTGGGTCCCTCCTTCGTCCCAGTAGTGTGAGCTGGGTGCAGGAGCCACGACCCTACCAGGGGAGCCGCCGCTCCCAAATGGCCATTGTCTTTAAAGGTAGACAGTCTACATCAGCCATTGGGTCTGGTAATGTACGGTTCACCTCTCTCGTAAGAAGAGGTAGTCCCGTATTGTTTGGACGACCCTACCGAAGGAAGGGTGTGGGTGTCCCTTCTAATGGTGGCTTACACGTACCATTGGGATTCCGACAGGTAGTTTTGCTACAACGTGTACGTGGTACCTAAACACGTTAAATATAGGTAGCCCCGTATTGTTTGGGCGGGCCTACCAGGGGAGACACGGCTCCCTCGGGAAACACGGCTCCCAAATGACAATGTCTGCCCTGAGCAAACGGTCTACATCAGTCATTGGCTCTGGTAATGTACGGTGTATCTCTACCGTAATTAGAGGAAGTCCCGTATTGTTCGGACGACCCTACCGGGGGGGAGTGTTGCATTCCTGCCTGCAGTGGGACCAAACTGAGGTGGGAGAGGGGCCAATCCCAGGAATCTGGATAACGGTCCTGATCCTGCCAAAGGGAGGAAACTCTATGGGATTTGGGCCGGCACCAAACTCAAATGGTGAAACAACACGTACCATTGGGTCCGGGATGAGATACGGGAGTATCTCGACGTGTGCGTGGTACCTCTACACGACAAGTCGGTTGCCAGTTGAACGATAGAGGTAGGCAGGGCCGGGATTGAACAAGCCCCCTCGGGCATCGCCTGGGGCCCCGGAATTGGGTTGGACTCTGCCGGGCTGTGGTCATACCATGGGATTCGGTAGCTTGTGGGAGCCAATCCCAGGAATCTGGGTAACGGTGAACACGGGCGGGAGGTGAGCTTGCCTTATAACGCTCGGGCGCCATGCCTGCAGAACATAGTAGGACTGACTCGCTAGCAGTCTGCCTCAACCAGTAGGTTACTGGTAGGCACTCAGGACTTCGGTCTGGCCGCGCAGTGGGCGTATCCCACTCACTCAGAGAATGGGGTTACACACTTAGGTGTCAAGGTTAAGGGACAAATCTTGACGGTGCACTTCGTGCACGAGCAACAAAAGCGTATATTGTTGAACTACGGCCGTGGTGCATTACATTCTTGCGGAACCCGTCCACTAAATAGACCGAAGGGTCGCGGGCATGCTCTCCATGCATGCAACTAAGCGTGGCAAAGTAGACCACTAGCTCACAATTACATCTATCCACACATCCAATTTCACACCATGAAAAACCACGACATATTAACAGATACACTATCAAAATATTTAAGACCAAAATTTGACCACTAATTTTGACTAAAACACTTTAAAATTGGAACTCGTTTAACCCAATAATACAGCTTATGCTTGTTATACTTTATTTTCCAGTTTCTTAATTTCAGTGACCAATTTCATAAAAAAAAAAAGCTATGTAGCAGTGGAACATTAATATTACTAAAGAGTAACAATTCATAAATTTATCTCTACAGGAAAAATACACTCTTCACAACTACAAGAAATAATCGTGTTGTTACTAGTAAGTTAACCTAACTTCCAAATTAAAATGCATGACTTCATTATTTTTATTAGGGACTTTATCTACCCAAAGGAAAAGTCTCGTACATGCACAAAACATTTAAAGAGGAAAATACTGTTTTGGAGACGACCTTATATTTAATTCAAATTATTAAGGGCAGGTACTACAGGCAGATTGTACCGTATTTGGTATAGTTTACGAAAGAAGGGGAAAAATTTAAGCACAATACTGCTAGTCCTTTGTGACTTTCGATCTCTATACGAAGAATACTTTTCATTTTGTGTGAGAGATTTTTTTTATTATAGAGGAAGACAACCACCTTTGCGTTTTACGCTCCTATACTGTTAAAAAATTTCAATGAATAAGTATACATATCTAAAATACGAAATTCAGTTATTTGTGAATGGGATAGGTTAAAAGTTAGCGTCCCTCGTTCAAAATCAAGAGTTCAATATTGGCCATCATTACAACGTTACTACAGATTATTCAAGGTTTGCCATTCCTACCAAAGGAATATTATTATAGTTTAGTATATATAGGCCCTGGTTGATTCCCTTTCACAATATCTTTTTTTTTTTTAGAGTTCTTTGCCCAATGTTTTAAATGTGAAATGGCTAAACACCTGCATCTGAACTGTATGTAAACAATAAAATATGTCCTATAGAGTACTAGCCAGAACAGGAAGGATGTTGAGTCCGAATGAGATTTTTTCATTTGTGACAGATATGAATACAATGCTTTCTACCTCTCAACAATATATATATTTAATAGTAAGTTTAAACTATTGATTTTTCTTTTTTTCTAATTCGCAAAGGATATGTTTTGAGCTACAAGAGAGACCATGGTAACTGGAAAGAAGTGCAGTTAGATGCAGAGAGTTCAAGTTATCTTTTAGAAAATCTTCATTGTGGCTCCATCTACCATATATACCTCACTGCACATAACAACGTAGGCAATGGAAAACCAAGTGATATAGTGACCACTAGTACAAAGGGTGGAGGTAAGTTACTTTACACTATTTAAACAAGGTGGTGATTTTCGGTTATATTTGTGGAACCTAAGATGTATATACTGTGTATGCGATAAAATATGCGATAAATATTTTATCGTTGGTGGTTATAGAACATAATCATATTCGATATTCTTGCCAAGCACAAACAGAGCTATTTATTTATATTTCTTTCTCTCCTTCCTTCATCCTGTTAAAGAACTGTTCAAGGTTTGAAAGTTAAGTGTCGGTATTTTTGTGACTTCAACGTTTCTATTGTAATCTATTATATAAGGTTCTATTTATTTTGGTTTTCATATATACACATTTGAAACTTTCTATCTGGTGCACCCAATAACAGCAAAAGAACGTTCCCCCTTACATATTCTTTCATCAATAAATTTTGAGCTAAAGCCCGAATCTAAATAAATGTTTTCTGATGTTAGGCCGAAGTAATCCTCTCCACAGATGCCGGTGTCACCATAAAATTTGAGAGAAAAGTCAAAAGAAAATTTAGAACATATAATGTTTTTGATCATTGTTTGACATAATTTAGAGGCAACTATTTTCGCCTGACATCATAAACACAATAAATTGTCCTTTTAATCGTACTTTTGTACATGTTTCTTCTACTTGCGATTGTCAAAGTATATGTTTTCTCGGTAATTTCGGACGTCTCGATCTTGGTTATAGTCTCTAGATCATTAAAATTGTACTCAAAATGAACTTGTTTACATTTTTAAGGAGGAGAGGAAAGTGACATTTATGGACTTTCTCCAAGGCTGATGTAAGAATGCTTTCAGAAATTAATATATGTGTAGGTATTTTGTAATATATCAATTCAGGTGACCATAATACAGAGCTGAATTTACGATTAGAAGCATAGAAACAAAGTTGCAAGGGGGCGATTAGCCCAAAGATAGACGGATAGTTAATTTATATTCTAATTAATAGTCTTAAGGAGAACTGAAGATTTAAAACAAATATCTCAAAATAAGCTAGTAGGCAAATCAGAGAGGGATCAGTGTTAATAATTTTATGGTATATCAACACAAAAGAGTAAATCCAGATATTCACTTATCACCAGATGTCTAAGAATGTTCTAAATACGAAACTAAAATTTTCAAAAAAGATGTTCTTTTTAAACTGTAAGATGTGAAGAAGAAGGGATTTTGCAAAACGTGACACTAAAGCGGGGAAAGGGATACACAAAGGATTCATTTTCTTTTTTTCTTTTGTTGTTCATTAAATTTCCAAAACTGATAGGCATAGGCAAATCTTTTTCAGCAATTCTTCTTCATGAGAAATGGGGCTTTATGAAATGCGACACATACGTAAGAAATGGCCTAAATTTATTCTCGAGGTTTATTAGATCTCCAAAATTGTTTAGAGTAGGAACTTGATATTTTATACAACTGTTCTCCATAGAACACACACTGAGAATAGGACAGAGTTTTACGAAACACGGAGGAAAATGGAACTTTGAACTTTCCTGGGTAGTCACAAGATCTAAATATAGCATAATTAAATAAATAAATTGGATTTAAACGTTCTCCTTAGACTCCAACATACGAAAAAACAATATTTTGTGAAATTGAACATCTAAGAGAACGTTAGGAAAGATACTGTTTCCTTGCTCTAGAAAGTTGAAATTTTGCACATTTTTTTCTATAGTACTTAAATATGGGCAAAATGAAGATATCAGAAATTCCACTGCGAAGGGTAAATAGTTGAAATTAAAGGTCTTTCATTATTATCACCAATTTCTTCTGCTTATATAGCCACGAAATATACTTTGTGTATACATATGACCACCACATTCATGATTATGACTATTTTGTCCAAAATCTCAAGTTTACTATGCTTCGTGAATGAGAGAAAACATTTAGATTTATTTAAAAAATCGTTTTGAGGAATATCAATTTTTTCTATCATTCCTCATAAAATTGAGAACCCACCAGGACTCAGGAACAAGAAACAGATTTAACATTGTCTCAACTTTTACAAAACAAATTTATGGACATATATGGAAAATATGGATCTTGGGTGATAAGATTGATGAAATATTTTGCCTATCTATTTGGAGAAATTTAAGTTAATCGATAGCATTGGAATACAAGTTAAGATTTGGCTTCAATATTGACTTTACTGGAAGATATTAGAAGTTAATTTGATTACACAACTACAATGAAATTGAATTTGCGTCAACAAGTTCCTTGAAACCAGAGAAGAGTTTGTATATGTCTTGATCATCAACTTTTCTTGAAAACACGAATCTGTATTTTTAATCATTGAAGCAAATAAACAGCTTTGTAATTGAAGGTATGCCAGGTATATGGCTTACTTAATAACTTTATAGTTCACTGTATATTCACCTTAAATGTACGAAATACGCAAGTATATACATAAAATTAAGTGTATACTATCATTGTTTGCATTCTGGTAACGTTTCAATCGTAAGAAATAAAGAATAAAAGCTCCATCTCAATATACTTTCTCACTCCCATTTTTTGAATTACATCATATCATGCTGTAATTATTGCTTAAATATTTCTGTATGTAATACGATCAAAATTGTAATACGCATTTTCGGATAAGCTCAAATGAAACTCTCCCAATGACTATATAATCTCATGAAATGTTTCATGACATATTCTGAGTTATTGCCGAAATATGTATTTATACAATAAGAAAAAAATCCCATGGTCAGTGACTGAGAAGATTTTTCAAAATTTTCTACCCCAATAATAAATTGCTCTTTGTGGGTTTTGTTTTCGAATATCAAAATATTTTCCTTCTTTTTACTGAGTTGAACAATGCATGGTTTAGTATAGTTCATACCTATATTGTTCTTTAAAAGGGAGAAAAGATGTAAATTTGAAAATGACTTCCTGAACTACACCAGACGTCATCTCCATAATAATTCAAAATTAATCTCTCCAATAACTAGAACGTGGAGCAGAGGTAGTAAAACGTTTTGTCTCGACTACACATATTGAGGGTGTTTCAAAACAACACCCACAACGTTTGGGAGGTGATTCCTGCCACCAAAAATGAAATGAAATCTTTGAGTTTTACGTCCCACGGTTATGCCGGTTAGGCTAAAGGAGACGGTGATGATGAGTAAGGAATGACATGGTGGAATGAAGAAAGTGGGAGGAAACGGGAGAACCCCGAGAAAACCCACGCACACGGTGTTTGTCCACCACATCCTGCCACCAAGATAGGACAAGAAGTATAGACCTACCTGGGTGCACAAATGCTTGCGTTCGGATATGTTCATTTATTCATGTTTTCGACAGCCTATAACTCCGAAAGGAAACATGTGTGCACCAAGGTTGATCTATACATTTTGTCTTATCTTAATGTCAGGAATCATCTCCCAAACGGTGTGGGTGTTGTTTCTAAACACCCTGTATATCACTGCTTGCTATGGTATGACTATTCACTTATTCTAAGGCATGAAGTTGCCGAAAGTTGTCATTGATCTCGGTGACAGAGATGTGTCTTGGAATATCATAATCAATGTCTCCTACGAAATTAGCTCATTCAGTCACAATAAAATGTTTGGATATCGCAAGAGATTCTACGACATTCACAAATATTGTTGGTGAGTTGCGCGGTCTCATCTCGAAATTAGTTATCAAAATTTGAATCTTTCACTTTGGAGCACAATAACAGCAAGCACGACACCAGTTTCACGTCAACTGACGGAGAAGAGTATATTTGTAATTCCAGTCTCCAGTCAAATCTTTCCTCGAAAAACTACAGGCAGAATTACAATTTATTATAATAATTTAACTGTTAGTTCAGTTCGTGAATGAAAAGAAGAAAAGAGTGTTGCGTGACTGAATTCTACAGCATCATCCTATTCAAATCCTCCTCGGGACATTGAAGTCCTGACTTGTTTCCATTTGCACAAATTGATGACTGCTAACAGTCACTAAAAACTCAATTATTGACTGTTAACATGTTGGAAGCGACAGTCCAAGACAACATTCATGCTTTACATTCGTGTGAATCCAGTTCAGGATTATTTGGTTAACAAAAACTAAGAATATCAGAACTTTCACGGAATACTAAACAGTAAGGTCATACTTCTTCCACAGTACAAGGGCCATTGTCACCTAGAACAAAAGAACGAATACAACAAGCTGCATTGATCCAGGACGAAGTCAAAATCAGTCTACAAGGAAAAATATTGTGAATGCTTTCCGTGGTTTCCTGGAGAATTGTTATTGAAACAGAACAGGGCAACATATGCCTGTGTCATTTCCGATTTAAGCTTATTTTCGATAACCTTAATTTCACAGAGTTACAATTCTGATTCTGGTTATGAATTCTGTGTATTTTTTTTTTTTTTTTGTTTTGTTTTGCTTTTGTTATGCCGTTCTGTAAAATAATGTTACATTACCGATTGTCAATAATGTTTTGGACAAAAGGCAAACAGCCATGTGAGACGTCAAGTTGTCTTGAGCCACAGAAACTAGTATCTACCACCGATGCTTGTCATCGAAAGTAGATGTAATATAAAGTATAACTAAGTTGATCAACAATTGTTTATGTTTTTGCTTAGTGTGAATTGCAGAATAAAATAACGTGCCATGATTATAACGTTGCCAGCTAGCAAGCTTCAAAACTAATTTAAAGAAATCGTGGGGAGAACTATGGTCATAAGTCTCGTACCATTAGCAGAAAATTCACTTTATTAACTGACAAGCTTCAAAAACCAGAGTCCAAAGAATTCTTGTGTGGATGAGTGGTCGCAATTTAGTGAGCATTCACCAATATGTCATTTAAACCATTTCCATTAGATAATACTTCTGGAACAGAATGCTTGATCTTTGGATTGAAAGAATGAGGATTATGGAAAATAATTGAAAGGTTATATATAACATTTTTCTGGTTTCAAGAGACTTGTCAATGTAATTTCAATTTCGCTAAGGTTACGCTCACAAGTGACCTCTAAAATGCTCCTAAATAATCTTTTACAACGTCAAGACGAATCGAATCGTTTTGTTGCATCTGGAATAGATAGGTTACTATTTAGAATACTATCAAAGTTTTCACATCTTTCATTATTATAATTATATTTTTCTCTTATTAAATGTTCAACAAGATTTGCGAGTGGCACGATAGCTCAGTGGTAGAGCGCCTACCTGTGATGCATGGGCTCCTCGGTTTGACCCCCGACCAAGTAAGTTAGTACTGAACGACATCGTGTCCGTGGGTTTTCTCGGGGTACTCCCGTTTCCTCCACTTTATCATTCTACTGATTCTTCCTTCATCATTCACTTGTCTTAATCATCGATTTCCTTATTCTAGCAATAAGGGAAATAATCGTGAGACGTTAAACTGAAATATTTCATCTCATTTTTTTTCAAGAAGAAGGTATAGGTTGAACACGAATAGATGAATATAATCATAGTTATTGTTTCTTCCTTCCCCTTATAACAAACCTAAAGGCAGGGGCGGATCCAGGGGGGGCGATCGGGGCGATCGCCCCCCCCCAGAAGAGGAAACTTTCTTATTTTATATATATAAATAAAACTCATCCCAAAGTTTGGAGCCCTTAAAAGTAGCTGTATGACAACCCACCGCCCCCCCCCCCAGAAGTCGGTCCTGGATCCGCCCCTGCCTAAAGGCTACAAATATGATTAAAAATATCTAAATTTATAATTCCACGTTCATTTGATGGTTTTAGAAGCTAAGCTAACATTGATAGCTTCAATAGAGTTAAAATCTTCAAATAATAAAGCATAGCCATTATTACTTTACGATTTATTTGTATTTGAAATTCAGTTGTCACATACGATTTGTCTTTCATCATTAGTTTGGCAAGAAGTATTACAGAAATCCATTGAGTACAATGTGCCGATTTATTTTCAGTTTAGATATAAATTTTACTGAAGCCTGTAACTAGTGAATGAACTTTACAAACCATGAAGCTTTAATAAACTTGAAGCAATACTAATTACGAAAGTTGTAATTTTAATTTTAAAAGAATGAGGTATGTGAATGATTCTTCGCAAGCAATTTAGCTTATTTGGAATATTAATAGTTCAAAATACTTTCTAGGGGAAGCTTTTACCATACTTTCCAAGTTTGAGTTAAATGTTCATACACCACAATATTTTTTGGAATGAAAGCTGTTTTCTATCGAATTGTTGAAGTTCGATATTATAATCTATCACTTTTAGACTTTCTGGGTCAGCCATGAAGTCATCAAAGACCATCTGAAATAATTCCTCCACACTTTCACCAGTCTTGCTCGATATTTCCACATACTTTGTTCCCACAGCATCTGCAAAACTTTGTACGCCGCTCTTTTCTAGTTTTCTTTCAGCTAGCTGCTCCTGTACCAAGTCAAGCTTCGTTCCACATAAATAAATAAGACATCCATCAGTTAGCTTCTGTAGTTCACTCACCCAATATTAAGCTTTAATCCATGATCTTCTGCAGGTAATATCAAAGCAAACAATGGCAGACTGGGCTCCAGTAAGGAATGTATAACACAACGAGTTGTATCGTTCTGTTCCAGCTGTGTCCCAAACTCCCATGATGACGCTTCTGCCTTCTGCTTCGAAAGTACGTCTTTTTAACTCTCCACCTATGGTGCTGTAGTAGGTAGCATCAACGAAACGCCTTATGGTACATCTGTAGAAAAGACTGCTTTTGCCTGTTTTGTATCTTCCTAAGATAATCACTTTCAGGTCCACTCGACCCATATAGTGTCCTGTTTTTGATGTGTGAAGTTTAATACTGATATATTTTGAACTTTAGAAAGAATAGATTACAAGAAAAGGTGCTAATTCTTTTATACAAAATTTCATGGATACTAATCACAACAATGGCATTCAATTTAGTTATTGTTGTCAAAATGTATAATTGTTCAAAGTAGCTGTTCAATAATAAACAGAAGCAAATAAATTGCCAGAAACGATCTGAAAGTGAAACCTGAGATACAGTCAGCGACAAAATTTCTTTCCGTTTGATGAAATTAATTTCGTAAATAATTTCAGAATGGAAGGACAATTTGAGTACAGTTTTCATTAAATTAAAAGGAATGTAATTTTGTGTACGTTCTAGCCACACCACTGTTGTGTGTTCCAACTCTACTACCGTTATTCACAAAATAAATTTCACCTTTAAGATTTGAGTTTTGTCGCTGACTATTCAAAACTCAAATGTTAAAGCAGATGTTGATGACGTAAAATGAGTAATGAAATAAGTGAATTAATGATATAGCATAGGAAGTCCATGACGAATCTCTATCAAAAACGGCATATTGTCTCGTGTCGAATTTCTTACGCAAGCAAATCACTACTACTACTAAACAATCCATATGCAAATATAACTCAGCAATGTGTGGTTACAATAGTAATTAGTGTTACAGAAGTAGTGATAATCAATCAGTGTATTCGAATAAGATGGAACATAAAGTGCATATAATGAAGATTTGAAGGTCAAAAATAATCGGGAGGTGTTCGTTCTTTGATGTTATTTTAGGTAAAAGTATGAAATAAAATTAGATTTTTTCTAAACGAAATACATAAATGCTTCATTTGCCAACTATAGTTCTTCTGCGATACGTTTTTCTTAAAATATTTGAATTCATACACAAAACACGTAGGCACTTTTGTTAAGGTGCAATATTATATTCGTTTTAATCAAAAATTAATTTTATGGAAGATTGTTGTCACACAGCAAACAATACGATTCTTTGATCATAGGTCTTAGTATGGTTAACCGAATCAATAGAAACTCAGCGCAATCATTACCATAGCAAGTGACAGCACCTAATAACAGTCCATTTCTGTAATTTGAAAAGCAAAAGTGCAATTCAGGAAGAACGATGCGAAGAAGTGCGATTCAGTCTCTGTAATGTCTGTTCATCGGTTTTAAACTCGATAACCATTTTCTAGAAATATTAATTATTACTTAGTTTTAAATTGTAATGCACGTATTAATGAAAGTTTTTTTTTTTTTCGTTTCTTCAAGCATCAAAACTCCCTAGACAACAAGATCTTCTGGAGATTAACACTACATCAGTTAACCTTCATCTTTACACGTGGCCAAATGGTGGATGTCCCATATTATACTTTGTGGTAGAGTACAGAGTTCGAGGAGGACATGAGTGGACGATAGTCTCTAACAATGTCCCAGCAGAAGAGAAAACTTTGGTCATTCGTGATCTAGTTCCACAGGCCTGGTACCATTTAAGAGTGACAGCTCACAATGACGCTGGTTCTACTGTAGGAGAGTTTGAATTTGCGACCAGGACTCGTACAGGAGGTAATATTTTATTTATTTTAAAGAGTAAGTATTTCCAAGTTACCATATTTATATTCAACTTACCTGAGGTATTTATTTATTCCTTCCACCAAAACTTTTTGCTCACTCCTGTCGAATAGTCGGCATTAGCATTAACATCACAATTGGGTGTTTTTACACAAACATTGCTGGTGATTTTCTTCATTGAAAAATTATTCTGGCTTCGTGTAACAGTTAATACTATATCTCCCAGTTTGTTGCTTCTGGATTAAGGGAAATAACTTGTTTCTTTCCTTGAGTGCGAAGTTATGTACACTCATGTCCAAAATTATTGTCGCATGTCTATAAATATGTTGCTCTAGGAATATAGTTTGATAATTAATTCGCTCGTCATTTCTTATAATGTTAGTATGTGTATAATCGGCAAACACATGTATGTGGCGAATTTCATGTCAAAAGAAAATGAAATGAAATGAAAACTTTGAGTTTTACGTCCCACAGTTATGCCGGTTAGACTAAAGGAGACGGTGATTATGAGAAATGAGTGAAATGGTGGAAGGAAGAAAGTGGGAGGAAATGGGAGAACTCCGAGGAAACCCACGCACGCGGTGTTTGCCCACCACAAAGTTTACTTGGCTGGACTGGAATAGAATCCTTGACCCCAAGCACCAGAGGTGAACGCTCTATCACTGAGCCACCGCGGCCCCAATTCATGTCAAAAGAACAGTAAATAAAAACAATAAAAGGAAAACAAAATTGTCTTGTCCATTTAGCAATATTTTATTTTACTCATTATAATTTTCGAATTTATAATTCTTTTCCTGCGAAATTTACCACAAATATACATTTCCCGATTATACACATTGTAACGGTATTAAAAGTACCCTGCATAATCATTATCAAATTATATTCTTACAAGAAGACAGTTATATATATGCGACAATAATTTTGGACATGAGTGTATATAGATAAGCACTGTCAAAAATTATTTAAACTGTTGTTCTCCTACAATGGTTACGAGTGTCTCAATAATATGGCGAAACCTAAAAATATCTGCAGTAAAATAAACCCATTTCTTATCTGACTGACAGACTGATTTATCTTTGGCGTGGGAGACCCGGGTTCGATTCCCGGCGGGAGCTCATGTGGTTCGGATTCCACGTTAATCAGTAGGTCCACGTCTCATATAGCCTCGTTGCTGAACGGGACGTTAAACTCAAAATCAACTCAACTCAACAGACTGACTTATCTGTCTGACTCCAGACTGACGGATCCTAATCAAAGCTCGGTATTCAGTGTTCCCTAACTTGATGTTGCCGCCTAGTTTTTGGTTGTATCAGCAATTTAACAGGAACTATAAAGACATGCATTAGTAAATGTAAACCTATTATTGAAATGAGATTAAATGTAATATTTGAGTTTTAAGTCCCTCGGTTTTGCCTTGTGGGCTAAAGGAGACGGTGATAATGAGAAATGAATGAAATGGTGGAACGAGCAGAATGTAAGGAAACGGAAGAAAAAAAACCACACGGTGTTTTTCAACCACAGAGCTCACTTGACGCGAGTTGGGATAGAACCGGGGACCCTACGCACCAGAGTTGAACGCTCTACCACTGAGCCACCTCGGTCCCACCAATCTTGCGGTTCCACCAACCAAGGGTAATAACTTTGTGGTCTCCTCTTGTAAAAGTAACACAATTTTTAGTGCTGGTGATTGAGAAAAAAGAATCAAACCATTTTCGGGCTTGCACAGACACACCGGCACATCTCAGAGCTACGTCTCTGTTCACAAATAATTCTGAAAGTTCACTCACCAACCAAATCATTATGACCACTTGGTTCGTTTTGAACGAGGTCGTTGGGCTGGCAAAGCAGAACCCTCGCCAGACGGTGATCTCCGTCGATTGGTCAGTGTGGTGCCTGTTCGTAGATCAGAATTTAGATCCAGAGAGAGAAATCCTGAGAGATATGCCTAAAATTGGAGCCAGATTGTGATAGCAAGACAGTTGGAAGCGATCTAAATCTCGGGAACAGCACAACTTCTGGGGTGTTCGCGAGCTGGCGTGGTTTGTGTTTGCCAAATGTGGAAAAGGACGGTAAAAGCAGCACCAAACCACACGGAATGAGATTTACATACCTTATTAAAGATGTTGGATATCATAAATTTGTTGAGTTTGGTACTGTACAATAGGGTAGGGCATAAACTGTGGAACACTTAACAGCATAACTCTGGACAAAGTACAAATGTGTCTGAGTACATAGTGTATCATATACTGTTAGATATGGGCCTCCATAGTTGACGTCCCATATTAACCGTACAGCATTGTCAATTTAACTTAAAAGGGCGCGTGTTCATCGTCATCAGACTGCAGAGCAGTTATAAAGCTTTGCATGGTTCGATGAATCACGACACTATCTTCATTACATTAATGTCCGGGTCCGAATCCATACAATAACTGTCTGAGACGTGCACAGAATATAACAACTTGTTCGCAATGGTTCAATTACGATTTGGGAAACTTTTATATGTTCATCCATGTTACGGCCCCTATTTATTGCAGACTATTTTTCATCCATTCGTGTCGACCATGTTTCTAGCTGGTAATGACATCTTTCAGCAGGACAATACTCCTTGTCACAAGACTAACTGTGTGCTTCAGAGGTTCAAGGAATTCCAATTACTACAATGACTCCCAAACTTATTTGATCTTAATCCAGTTGAACACCTTCACACGCCTTCACACGCCTTCTGGGAAGACTTCACACGCTAGATCCGAGGTGATCGCCTCCTTCCACGGAATTTTCAGGAATCAAGCGATTTGTGTATGCAAATGGGTTCGACAAGCCTGCAGTCACCTACAGAATTCTCATTGCTTTCATACCAAGCCGCATTTCTGCTGTCCTCCGAATCAAATGTATATAGCAGATATTAGGTGTGATCATAATGTTTTGACAGATATGTGTGTGTATATATATACTATTTAACAACTTTTACTTCAGCATTTTATCTTTTATTTACGCACAACTGTAACGTTATTCGCCAATCATAATTGATTTCCAACGTCAAATTGTAGGTTCACTTTAAAAGGCTTCGGGAAAGGATTTTCATTAAATATTTGTTTTGTGGTAAAATACCAAATTTGTAATTTAACGAATCTTCTTTACACATCTAAATTTCAACTTTCAAAAAGTAAAATTGCATATAGTGATAAAGGATTGAAAGACGCTTTTGATTCTAGAACTGTGAAGTTTATATAACAAAATGTGAAGTCTAATTAGTTTTAATTTGTTTCGTGCTTCACACAGGACGTAATTTACTCCATTTGTGTAGCTAAATGAACGGAGTTCTTAGTGTCCACATTTCATTTCTTCGCATCCGCTTTTATCAGTATTGTTTGATGTACGATGAAAAATTTATTCAATAAAAGTAGGTACTGTGCAAATAGGTTTTGAAGCCCAGTTGTTAGAATGGATGATGCCTTTGAGAAATAGTGTCTGAAAAATTGTCCATTAACTTAGTATTAGCGGGTCGAATATTTTCTTACCTTATCTTTCTGAATAAAAGAAATTGTTATGATGTGCATTAATATAAGCAAGATTGTTATACCTGATTATGTTCTTCAGGAACATTTCCTAGAATGGTTCCATATACATTGTGTTAACAGATTGAATATTTATTTAATCTCGAAACTTGCAGAATGATAAGGATAAGCAGGGTTCGTTGTTCAAATAAGTTCATTATCTCGAGTATGTTTATTTTTTATATACTAGGAAAGTCTTCATTGTCTTCTTAAGTATGATTCAAAATTTATTTAAACCTGGAAAACCTAAATAAGCAATGCGACATTTTCATTTAATCGTGAGAAAGAATAGAATTCGAGGTTTGAACGAATTTGCACATTTCATGGCACCTACATACCAAGAATGTCATATTTCGATGTCTGTCTGCCCATTTGTTCTTATGAAAACGTGTTCACTTGCTTAGAGTCCGTACCTGTTCAATGTATCCTCACCAAGCTCTAAACTTAAGGTTTCTTATAAGATTTCCTAGCGGCGTTTTACGATATTTTTTCTATCTGCAAAATTGATCATAGCTTACGGAGGTGTAAAAATTGAAAATTGTTATTTTCTTGAAAACAGCTCTAACGATTTTATTTAAATGTCATACATCGGTGTTTTATTAACATTCCTATTCTGTGACATATGTCACTTCTCTGGAAAAATCGAGAAGGGGTACTTTGATGTTAGAGGTGAGTTCTTTTAAAACGATTTTCTCAACAACGACTCAAACAATTTTGTTCATATTTCATAAATAAATATTTAATTAGTAACTTCAAAAGATGGATAAATTATTTGTTCTGTAAATGTACATAGAAGTTCTCTTGGGTGAGTTTTCTTCGGGCGATTTTCCCAGAAACAGCTGAGATAATTTTTTTCATCTTTCATGTATATATTATAATTACATTCTTATCTTGACAACATGACATCTATACTTGAAAAATACACAAACGGTAGTTTAGTCTTAAAGCTGAGATTTTTCTTGGTGACTTGCTTAAAAACAGCTGAAGCGGTTTTATTCCTTACGAACCTAATAATAATATGTAAATAACTCCAAAAGATTAGTTTCTTGGGAGTGAGATTTTCTTGGTAATTTTATCTAAAGTACAGTAGGAAATTTTGTTTATATTTACTAAATGAATATTGCATTAGTAACCCTATAATGTGACATAACTAACTTTTCTTACAAAAATCAACACAAGAGGTAATTCACTCTTGAGGACAAATTTTGTCGGACGATTTTCTCAGAAGCCACTCAAGCAAGTTTCAAAATATGTCACAAATATATCACAAAATAAATTCGACAATAAGGTATTTCGTTTGTTCTAAAAACAATTCGCAAAAGGGTAGTTTACTTTTGTTTTTTCGGGTTGTAAATAAATGTTTCATTAATAACGTCGATATACAATACATGATAAGTCATTTCTCGTGAAACAATCAGAAAAATAGTTACTTTCTCTTCAAGGATTTTCTTTTTTTTTAAATCACACCATTTATTTCATATTTAATAAATAAATATTTCGTTAATAATCTATAATGTTGCGTATTTTTTTAATATGAAAATACCCAAAGTGGTATAATTTACCGTAGGGGGTGATTTTTCTTTGGTCGAAATGTCCTTTGAAAAAGCCTTACAATTTTATTTGTGCATTTCATTAATAAATATTTCAGTTATAACTGTGGCATAACGTGATTTAGATTAAGAAATTGAAGCGAGAAAGTTCAGTATGGTAGTGTGTACATTTTGTTCATTTTCCTCGCTTACGTTCAAGGATCTTGTAACTATTTTCAGAGGATCTATTAACGCAACACGATATTCCCTTAAAACTACTCTTTGGTTTAATCATGAGGTAGTAAGAATGAGATTAGATCCTACTCTCAAATGAGTGACTACTAAGTGATTGTAATTACAAGTAATGTGTGGGGAAAAATCGTTGTTATAATTGGAAACTGTAACACGGTTTTTCTTTAAATGTGATGCTTTTCTAATAAGTTTCTTTCGATAAGAATTCACAAAAAGCTAAAATATGAATTTTGAAGCTTTCTACACTAAATCAGCAAATATGAGCAGTTTACCATTTCATTAAATGAAAAGAGGCCATTTTAGTTCACTGTATGGTGTCTACTTACGTATTATGGACAACCTATATACAACAAAATTTAGTGTCAACAAATTTTAGTTTGTTTATTATCTCTGTAAAATTTTACCTAATATAATTTATATTTTCAGCTACCATTGCACCAGCTGTTGTATTAGAGAATACTTCACCAACTAAGCCACCATTTTACCGAGATATTTATGTGATTGTGCCTATGGTCTGCGCTTCGATACTCGCTGTGCTTTTCATCCTTCTAGGTTCATTCATCATCCGTCGACAGTAAGTTTAAAAAATGTATTATTATCTCTAGACTAATGGGGCGGTTATGGGATATAATTTAATTTCCCACACGTAAGTTAGTAAGTAACTATATGAAATAATTATTTTTCTCATAGGTTTACTAAGAATTTGATGGTCTGTGATCTATAGTATTACATACAATAGTAGACGTGAGTGACTTACCATCGCTCAGGCCACACTACTACAAGTAGAAACGTAAAATTTGAATAAAATACTAATTTTGGCACAAAAGAAAGGAAAAGGAAACACTTTTGGAAAGGTATAGCAAAGTGGGTAAAATGACGTTTGTGTTTTGTGTCAAGAATCTGACAAATTTCTGAAATAAAAGAGATGAAATTCAGCACATAAACTCTTTATTTAGAGTAAGGAAACATATATTTCAGCGTTTTTGAACATTATGATTCTGAAGGAAAAGTAGGACTCTTTCTAAAATCCTTAAATTTTATTTCGCTTAATAAGAAAGTGTCTAATATATAAGGACTCGCTTAAGTTAAAGATCTGAAATTCAGTATATTAACTTCTAATTTAAAAAATAAGGAAACACGTATTTCAGCGTTTCGGAAAATTCCATTTCTAAGTGAGGAAAGAGGAGTAAGTTCGATAAAATAGAAATTTCCTTTAATTCATTCACAAAGGACGAACGTAGTTTTTTTTTTTTATTTAAGTTAGAGATGTGAAATTCAGTATATAAATTATTAAATATTAAATTCAATTAGTAACAATTATATTAATATTTCTGTTACATGTGGAGACACTTCCCGATAGTAGACTATATTACTAAAATTAGAACAAACATTTATGATGTGACTGTTGCTTTGGCTAGGGCAAACCCTTCAACTCAAAAAAAGTGTGTTGCCAACAGCAGCCGTTCGAGACTATCGCCCATATTATAGGGAAATATATATATTGCATACTCCTCGACGTATCGAACGTTTTAATATGATAGTTGACATGTTTATCAAACATCTCAAATTAAAGTATTTAACACAGCAAAGAGACCGAAAATTATCGCATGCACTAAGATAAATTAACAATTCAGGACGCAAGATGGCAAAAGAATTGAATTAGTTCCTATAGTTATCGGTTCTAGAGGAGCAGTTACAAAATATTTATCGACTGCATAAACAGAGTTTGTGGTTTCGAAATGTTTACAGCTATGGGCTTAGGTAAGCAGGTCATGTAGCTAGAATAAAATAAATTAGGGACGCTTTCAAAGTCTTAACTACAAGACCAATCGGAAAACTATCATTAGGGAGACCTAGGTGCACATGGAAGGACAATATTAAGATGGACCTCTCAGAAATAGAAATGCAAAGTAGAAACTGGATCCAATTGCCTAAGGATAGAAGTCAGTGGAGAGCGTTTGTGAACGCAACATTAAACCTCCGATTTCCATAGGCCGTAGAGTTACTTAGATAATTAGTTAGTTAGTTAGAAATTTTTACAACAGAAAACAAATTAATCTAACCTAATATAAATAAAATAAAGAGTCTGTTTGTGTGTGTGTTTGTCTGTCTGTGTGCGGCCTAGGGACCAAATGACTGGACCGATAGTTACCAAATTTTGGTCACGGGTACCTTGGTCCAGTCCTCAGACCAAGACGAGGTTTTTTTTTCTAATTTGAACCAGGTGGTCTCAGGGGGGAGCGTTTACCGGGACATATAAAAGTAGTAGAAAATGACCGATATTAATGTCAAATTTACAGTTTTCGCGGTCGCTGAGATCAACGGTGAAACTACGATCTCATTAACTTCCAAATTCATCGCATTTGGCTACAAGCCGGGGTTCACCGAGAGGGGATACCGAGACATGTAAAAATAATCGAAAATTACCGATATTAATGTGAAATCCATAGTTTTCCCGGTTGCTGAGACCAATGGTGACACTTCTATTAGCGACGACTTTCAAATTCAGCCGTATACAGTCGGAGTCTTTTGCGGTGGGGGGTTACCGAAACATGTAAAAAAAAATAGTCGAAAATAACCAATATTAGTGTGGAAGCCATAGGTTTAGGGATAGTTCAATGGTGAAACTCAAGATCATGTTTACTTTCAAATTTGGCCCCCATCAGCTAAGGAACAGGGGCCATAGTAAAGTGGGCTACCAAGACATGTAAAAAATAATCGAAAATGACCGATATTAGTGCAAATCCATAGTATTCACCGTCGCTGAAATCAATGGTGATACTTCCATTAACGTTGACTAATATTCAGCCACCATTGTATGCGGGCCGGAGAACACATTCTTGGGGAAAGGGTATCAAGACATGTAATAATAATGGAAAATGACCGATATCAGTGTGAAATTAATAGTTTCCAGGATCTCTAAGCTCAATGGTGAAACTCTGGAATGCGCTTACTTTCAAATTTAGCTTTATCATCTAAGAAACAGGTGCCATAATAAAAGGGTCATTGTGACATGTAAAAATAATAAAAAAATAACCAATATTAGTGTCAAATCTATAGTTTTCTCGATCACTGAGGGAAATGGTGATAATCCTACAGGCGTTGACTTCCAAATACAGCCTCGGCTGGGGACAGAAGCGTTCTTTCTTCAAAATTGGAAAATGAAATCTCAGGGGGCGTTTAGCAGGATATGTAAAAGTAGCAAAAAATGACAGATATATTTTCTTTCGTTGTTCGGTTTCTTTACATAGATATTGTATGCGGGCCGGGGTCACCTGCGGGGGCTTACTAGAAAAGTAAAAGTAATCGAAAATGACCGATATTATCGTCAAATCCATAGTTTTCGGAGTCGCTAAGTTCAATGGTGAAATTGAAGATCGCGTTTACTTTCAAATTTAGCCCCCAGCAGCTAAGGAACGTGGGGCGATAATAAAGGGAGTTATCGAGACATGTAAAAATTATCTAGCGTGACTGATAATAGTGTCGAATCCATAGTTTTCGTTGTCCCTGAGATCAGTGGTGATACTTCCATTAGCGATGACTTTCAAATTCAGCCACCATTGTATGTGAGCAAGGGATCACCTGCGTGTGTGAGCGTACCGAGATATGTAAAAATAATGGAAAATGACTGATGTTAGTGTGATATCTATATTTCTGCTTCAAGGTGTCGTGTACAGGCTGTCTGTAGTTGACCATGTATTATTACTGTATCATTCCCCTGATGTCTTGTTTCTCAGTTTTCCTCAATTATATGACCATTTTTACTTGCGTTTATCCACCCCCCTCTTCTGTCGTTATGTGCTACGCCTCTGCTCTCACTTGTCAGAGTATTGTCGAATGTAGTGTTACATTGTACTATATGTTTAAATGCGCTTCTATGCATATTTTCATTGAACTTGCTCCATATTTCGTCTTATTATCCACAACGTGCTGTGTTGCCAGTGCCCCTACTCCCTCGCATAAGTACGGAAAGTTTGCGATCGAGGGTTTTTCCCGCCAATGGATTTTCTTGTTCACTAATACAAATTGATTGACCATAGTCTCGTTCCACATTTCGTGTGACACCAGAACAAGCTCCCTTGTGAGTGCTCCCTTCTACGCTGTATACTCCAGGCGTTTTGCGGTTTTCATTGAATCAACTTTTCAAATCATGAATGGTAAACCTCACATTAGTAAACAGTATTATAGGCCAGCTAGACCTTATGCTAGTTTCTAGGATAATTTAAATTAAAAATAGATATTGAATTTACAACCACCCTGTCTATATATATATATATATATATATATATATATATATATATATATAGAGAGAGAGAGAGAGAGAGAGAGAGAGGCTATATTCCTCTTTACCATACCACAGCTAACAATATACAGTATATAAAATACCTCAGTAGGTACTATTAATGAATGCTATATGCTAGTTGAAATGTTTGTTCTTTGCATGGGGAGTATAGGAATGGGTTTTATGTAAAGAGTTTGAAGCCACTCCTCCCCTTAAGATACAAATGAGGGTAAATTTAGACTTTGAGATCAATTATATACATATATTCTCTTAAATACATGCAATTCATGACTATTTTCCACAATCATGAATAGTGGTATATGAAATCATCTGATATTGTCAATCAAGATACAAGAAACTCCTCTTCTATCAATTCTATGCTTTATCATATGTGATTTCCATGTATATTCGAACAGGAATTGCATAAAGCACGGCTGCATTAATGACTAAGAAAAAGATTTCTTAAAAATAATTAATGACAGAATGTCTACCGTAGAATTCTTCAATATATGCTGATATGGATTATCAGCTACAATCTAATCGCCTCAAGAATTACCTGAAAATGAGTAACTGTAATATTAAGAAAGAAAGTTTCGTTCAGAGTGTGAAACTACGACAGACTTCCAAACTATGCGAATTCAATACGCAAACTTAAAGTTGTATATTTGTAACTACTCGTTGGAATAATTTAATAATCTGTTCCTCGAGTGCTGAATCCGTATCAAAAAGTAGTTACTCTTTATTCATTACTATTTTTGTTCTATGGCGATAAATGTTGAAACTGGAAATCGTTAATTTGAACCACTTTCGGATTGAATTCAGGGTTAAGGGAGGAGATATAACCTATTCTTTGAAAGTTGAAAGGACTACCGAAAACTGCATCTCGATATCTCTTAAGGTTCTTGTTCTACGGAAATAAGTATTGAATTGGAAGTAGTAATAAATTTCAACCACTTACTGTTCTTATAGAATCTTACGAGTCGTGATGTTATGTTCTCTTGACACCCTGAATCCATTGCAGAAGATTGCTTGTCGTTACCTATTATCATTTCTGTTTTATGGCGATAAATGTTGAAACTACAAATTGTTAAATTGAACCCCTCCCGGTTTGAACAGGGGGTTATCAAAGGAAATAAAACCTTGATATATCTTACCGTTTTTGCTCTATGGAAATCAGTATTGAAACCGGAAATAATAGTAAATTTGTACCATTTTCGGTTTTAGTAGAGTATTGCAGATAGTCAGGGTATGTTGCCTTGAAACGCTAAATCGTTTACAAAAAACCGGTTCTTGCTATGTGTTACCATTTTTGTTGTATGGCGATAAACGTTGAAACCGGAAATGGCTAATTTCAACTACTTCCAGTTTGAATAAGCTGTTAGTGGAGGAAATGTAACATATTCTTGGGCCGGTGAATCGATTGTAACAAATTGCTGCTCGGTATCATTTATGCTCTGATACATATCGACAGACGGACCCACAAAGGCGTTCTACAAGACTTCCGAAACTTACACGTAGCATAGTTTGGAAGTCTAGTAATAATAGCATTACCTTAATTATAATTTTTGACATTTATGACTCCATATGTTTTATTTCCTTCTCGAAAGGTCCTGTTTTCGACAACAACATGGTTATAAAGGAAACAGCAACGATGAGTCAGCTTGTAAGGCAATGGCAGAACTTGATAATAAGAGAAATTGTCAGGAAATCTATTCATCATCACCAATGAAGAAAGGATCCGACAGACAGTATCAACCTTCTAGAATTAAAGTTTGCGACGATAACGCTGGTAAGTGTGCACCGACGGAAGTTACGTTTGCATTTTCTAAAATGTTACATTGTTTTATTTTCTAAAGTAGGACAGAATATCTCGAATGATAATTCGGGTATAATTTAGAGCTTGCATATTATATTCACATACACTGTTTAATTTCATTCTCTTAAGTACTACGTTTACAACTACCACAGATAACCAGATAAACATAGACTATTAGGACAGTAATATAAATGCTCCAAGTAGTTTGTAGAATTGCTACACAACTTGAATTTCTCTCAAAGTAAAGAAATAATGGTCACTAATTGCAGGTATGAACTGAAAACAATATTCCTTCTTCAAAATTTAGTTGTTCCAACGAGGGAAAAAAAAAAACGAAACTCAAAATTACAACAGTTTTTCAAAATAACACTATTTCAGAAATGGTTAGCACTAGCGTCAACTTTATAGTAATTCTGCAAATTCTGCATTCTACTGTCTAAATAAGGTGTTGTGTACCTCCTTATTGCCAATTTGTGTCTTAACTACGGTATAAATTCTGAACACTGGTTTGAAAAAAATGAACCTGCCGAAAGATCAACATGGTCATCTGAGAAAGCATCTTTTCCCCATTGAACATTTTGAAACGTAAGCTGAAACAGACCTGTAGCTAGAGCGTGACTATGGGGACTGAGTCCCTCCCCAAAATTTTAGTTGTTTTATTGGTATGTATGTAGAAAGGTAAGGTGAACTCAAATCAACCCCTTCTGTTATCTTAGTGTTTTGACTATGGGTCCGAGATCTGGATCATATCAGCTAATGAATAATCACGGCAACGTTGTCCTGAGTCCTCATGTATGAAATAACATTTCGAGTTACGGCAGAAGTTTTCTTCACAACTGACTGAAATAAACATTACAACGTGGTTTCATCATTATTAAGGAACTGGAGTAGGGAAATTACTAATCGTTTCATTTGATAACATACATTTGTAAAACAGCTCAGTTTATAGTCTTAACTCAAATAGCTTTTTATCTAAAAAAAAAAAGAAAAAGAAAAAATACTACGTATTTCATGCCTTGAAATACTTTACAAAAGTGCGGAGTAGATCTACTCATACACTTTATCTTCACATATTAAAACTATTAACATATTTTGTTTTAGATACGAACTTTCTTTCTTTGTTTTAAGATTAAATTTTAACATGCAAATGTTGGTCTGTTGTATTTTATTATTCATAAGCACTTATTGAATATGTACTTGAATACGTACTAACAGCTTTGTTTGTATGAGCTTGTAGTAAATAACGATCTAATGTATTTTTCTGTTATTAATTAACTATTGGATTAGTGTGATTGAAATGTCTGTATTGTCTTTTGCAGAAAGTCTTGGCCTATACGAATATCTCACTTCTGGAAACGAGCTAGTTTACAATAATCAAAGTCAACAAAATTGTTATTCAACTGAATCTGAGCATTCGGTTGAAACTGGCAAGAATTTAAGCAAGAAACACCAGTACAATATTAATATTTCAATTCCATATACAAGTTACGTTATTTGTACCTTGCCATGACACATTTGTACGATAGTAGAAATTAGTCTCCGAAAGCGTTATTACAAGTCTAAAACCAGTCAGTGTGATTGGTTTAACGATGCTTTAAACCATTTGCTAAAGTGAAAAGGCTTGATACCGAATGAGTAAACTATAGTCAAACAAGGTACTCCGTCTGAAAGTGAGATTTTCTTTAATCGTCAGGAAGAAACAAAGGTTTTGTGCATCTAGTTGCCAAATAATAAAAGTAATGTACTCTACACATCGTTAGATGATCAGCACAATAATTAGATAGAGTCATCTAGTTTGTTATCTAAATTTAACTTTCGATCTACAGCTAATAAACAACTTCTTGTTCTCATGAAGGGACAACTATAACTATTTCTTAGTTGTTCGATTGTGATATCATCATTGAGCACATGGCAAAGATTGGCAAATGTGTAGCACCTGTTTTTCACAATAAAGCTGAAAGTACAAAGTATTTTTGACAATCAGTGAACAGTATTATAAAATTCTTTGTTACTATACATTTTCTTTGATTTATGTCCACTGATCACACATCCTATGTTTTCTTTCTGAATCTCAGAAAAAATGCTGTCATTTGAGAAATGGATTATGTTAGTTTATTTTCATTGCACTTGTAATCTCTTCGTTGTTACGGAGCATGACAAAAACGGTAAGAATTCTCACTTCCAAATCAAGTAGCTGCGTTTTTGAATCATTCTTCTGGTCATCCTGAGTTTTCTTCCTGTCATTGCAGTACTTTTAAACGTATAACTTAGCCGGTTTCTTCCAAATATTGCCTTCCATCTTTTATTATTAATAATTTCAATGTAGAATGGTTCTAGGAACAGTGTTTGGAAATTCGTAAATAAGTTTCAAAAAACGTAAAATAACTATAGATACAACTTAAACTAGTTATAAACTTGCAACTTCTCGGTTTTTATAAATCACATACTTAACGGACATTTCAATGCCATTAGCCAATATGTTTAAAAATACATTTAACTGTTGACGTTTGAATGTGCTTTTAGCATTATGGAAATTGGCGTAACAAAATTAATTATTGAAAAAAATATATCACTAATTGGCTGACAAAAATTGGTTGTCAAATAAAATTACTCGTTTGAATCTTATGATTGACCTGGATTGATTCAATGACTTTTATTCTCTAATAGAACTGTACGAGATCAGCCCTTATGCAACGTTCAGTGTTTCGGGTCCGGGAGAAGGGACTCGCCGAACAAATACTATGGATTATAAAATGCAGTTGAAGACCTTTGGTAACCTGGATTGTGGAGCGCAGCCTTTCGACCAGTCAATCTACACTAAAACAAAACGATGGTCTTACCACGAAAGACTTCCTTTGGAAACTGACGGTAGGGTTTCAGAAGAAATATATAATATAAAACATCAATTCAGGTCAATTACCAAAGTTTTATCTATTACAAGAATTATGTTTAAAAAATATAATTAACGTATATTTTATTGTTCCTTTAACATTGTAAAATAAAACATGTAGCAAGAAAATTTTAGGTTCATGTTGTATGTTTGTTTATAAATCCTAAGAAATATTCACAGTATAAGTATATTTACATATTTTCACAATAGTATTTATCTAGTATTCGATTTTAAGTCCTAAGAAAGCAATGTTTATCTCGTATTCCTTGAATACACGAACGACTTGAAAGATATGCAAACAGCTTTGAAGAGAGAGAAATAGTTCCTGAACTACTGACCTCGAAAAACCTACATACATATTCTACAAACAAAAGAAATGCAAGTTTCATTTACACCAGAATAGTTAATGGGTTAATAACCAACTTTTTTACTAACAAATATACTGGTATATTCTATTCTAACGTGAGGAATTCTAGGAAAGGCTTACATTAGCATAGCTATGGTCATTAGGAAGCTAATTACTACCACATTTATTGTCACATTATAAATAAACATTCTTATTTTTATCTCCGTCTTTTCCTATGTTTATTTGGAGTCTACGACTCCATCTTTAATTACTTTTCTTCACTCTCTTCTATTCCGGACAACCCTTCTTTTTCATCCCTACCCTTTCAGACCATCTTGCATGTTATCCTTCCATCTCATCTTGGGACTTCTCCACCTCCTTCTTCCTGTTACTTCCAAACTTCCAATTTTCTTCTTCACATAGTTCCGTGTGCGTGGGTTTTCTCGGGGTTCTCCCGTTTCCTCCCACATTCTTCATTCCACCATTTCATTCATTACTCATTATCACCGTCTCCCTTAGTCTAACCGGCATAACCGTGGGACGTAAAACTCAAAGATTTCATTTCATTTTCTTCACATAGTTGTCATTACTTCGTTCTACATAGTCAAGCCAACTCAGTCCCCATTCTTGTATCTTTTCAGTCAAGGGTTCCAACGTAACAGTGCCTCTTATATATACATATACTATCCTTCCACGTTACACAACACATTCACCTTAAGTCTAGAAAGACCAAGAGGGTGTTAATTTTGCCCGAAAGTTCTATTTAGTTTATATGCTTTGATATGTATTCAAGATTCTCTGCTTTTTTTATTGTTCCATTTGAAAAAAGTTCATTTTCGCTTTTTTCAACTGGAATATATTGCTTTGTATTTTGTAAAAAAAATCAAGGGGGCTTAGATTTGACACCCCTTGGTCATAGGTGCTACATGACTTTGTTTTCCTCCCAAAATTCCTTTCATTTGTTTCTACATATGTAAAATTTGTATTACTTTTTTGAAAATGTTGCTTTTATCCTTTATATAAACACTTTGGCTTTCATAGAACTCGTCGAGTGTTGGTTGCGATACTGGTTTTCTGCATAGTATTATAAGAAGTTCGGTATAATATAAAAAACAGTTTTACGCGCTCCTATTATCCTGGTTTTACAAGTGAAAAGTACACTTTTTTGAAAAGTTTCTTTTTTGAAATTTAGTTAAACATGTTCATTCAAATTGAACAAATATACTCTGAAAGCTACTTAAAACCAGCGCAGGCAAATTTGACCACCCCACCTTGGTCCTTCACGCAGCAGATGCCAGCACGGACTTTCTAGGGTTAACATGCTCATCTCCGCCAGTTCCACTTTCTTTTCCTAAGCCCTTGTGATTTCCAAGGTTTCACTACTACATATCATTGCCGTTCTTATTACCCTTTTATAAATTTAAGAACTTTTAATTTGCAACTTCATTTCATGCCACAGAGTACCCCACTTATCCTTCTCCAGTTTAGGCTGCCAAATTGTATTCTGTGTGCAATTCACCATTCTGGTCAAGATATAATTTAAAATACTTAAACTTCGAGAAAGGTCCCCTCGCATTGTCTCAACTTCTTTGTTAGATTACATATATTCTTTGTTCTACTTATTATCATGCCTCTTTCTTAAAACAACTTTATCTATTCATCTAGTTTCTTCACTGTCTTTTATTTCGATGTTTAGCACGTAACGATATCATCCATGCAGAGCATACTTCATGATACTGTTCTTTCAAACCCCCTTTCCAAGGGCATCCGAAGATAAGTCTGTAATAAAAAGAAATTACAAGTATTAGCTTTGAATCCAATTAATTCTTTTACTTAATCGCGACTTGTTCCCTTACTGTATCTGAAAAATACAATGTAGAGCATTACAAAATGGTTTGAATGGTTTAAATTTGTTATATTTTATTTACGAAGTGTCAACGTAAGATACAATTGTATTTACATATAATGTAACTGCCGAAGTTTATACACCAAAGAGTTTACATATGCTCTGTATGAACACTTCTCATTACTCTGCAAATGGTAATATAGTCAGTGTTCGAAGTGGAAAAACAGCAGAGGCGGTATGCTTTTTTGCGATTTTGACTCGACATACCGACTACCGGTATCTAAACGTTGAAATGCAGTGAGGGTATGTTGCCTAAAGATTGCATTTCTATTTACATAACGCCTGAAAACCATTAGAGAACTTCTCTGTAGTGACGCGGGGGAGATATGGAGCTACTTTTATTCCCTCCAACAACTTTCTGAAAAAAATCCCCTTATGTTGTATTATAGAGAATTATATATATATATATATATGTGTGTGTATGTGTTTTGATCAATAGTTTCCACTGCATCGCTAATGCAGCTTACGCATATTTTGGGGAAGTGGTTGTCGGTAAACATTGCCTTTCATATATTCCAGGAGAAAAAATCACAGAATTCTGGGGATTGCGTTGAAAACACTTTCTAATTCTTTCAACATTCTCCTCGGAAGTCGAAAGCCTACCTGAAGTTTTAGCCTCACAACGGCAGTCTGTTGTTACCAGAATTTACCATATCGAAATTTCTTTGTTTATAGCTCTTTGTTAAATCCCGTGCAAATAGTAGCGGGACACACAGTGACTCAGTGGTAGAGCAGCTACCTCTGGTGCGTGGGGTCCCTGGTTCAATTCCGGCCTAGTAAGTTTGTGGTGGACAACATCTTATCCTGGATTTTCTAGGGGTACTCCTCTTTCCTCCCACATTTCATTCTATCAATTATTTAATTATCACTCACTTGCCTTAATCATCCGTCTTCGTTAGCGCAAAGAGCATAATTGTGAGACATTTTCAATTAAATCCTGTACAAAACTCACACTACACACTCAAAAACGAATCCTTATTCGCCTGAAATTGTAAGATGCAAAAAATGCCTTACTTTCCTCACTGACACCAATTTTATAGATAGTTACCCCGCCAACTACCGGTAGTATTATGCAATAATTTGTGCATTTCAAATAAACTTGAATGTGTGTTCGAATATAGTATACGCCATACTTGACTTGTCGTTTTCTTAACGTGCTCTTATGGTAGAAAATCATTTTGAAATGCCTCATGTAACCTTAAAGTTTCATTTTCATCGAAGAAAAATAACATAACAAGCCTGGTGGATGTTTTATATGTATAATTATTTATTATAAAACGTATTGGCGGAAAATGTCATTATAATATTAGAAAACAACACACAATTTTATTGCAATAATATAGAGCAGATTTATTTTGAAATTAGCCATAAAAATGGTAAACATAAGAGCACACATACTAACAGTAGATATAACATCCTATTATTTAATGTCTTTATCAGAAACTTGGTTTTCAATAGTGATATAACGATAATGACGAAATTAATTTCACAAAGCACATCCTGAAGTAAATGGGTTGCAGTAAAATAAGGCATCATTCATGTTGTAATAGCAAAGGTCTTCTTTCTACTGAAATTTAGGGGGCACGGTGGTCCAGTGGTAAAGCGTTCACCTCCGGTGCTTGGGGTCCCTGGTTCGATCCCAGCTCGCGCCGTGTGGACTTTGTGGTGGACAAACACCGTGCTCGTAGGATTTCTCGGGGTTCTCCCGTTTCCTCCCACTTTCTTCATTCCACCGTTTCACTCATCTCTCATCATCGCCGTCTCCTTTAGCCAACCGGCATAAACGTGGGACGTAAAACTTAAAGATTTCAAAGATTTTTCTACTGAAATTTAGACTTTTCGCTGTGAACATCAGTCTATTCTAGTCTTCGGTTAAATTTGCTTTTTTATTTTATTTTATTTTTTGTTTTACTTTATTCCGCACAGATCACTACTAATAATTTAAGGTGGTCTAGTGGTAAAGTGCTAGACTTCCAAATGGAAAACCTCGGTTCGATTCCTCATCAGGTAGTATGATTTTTTCGCATAAAATAATGGCTGGAAACAGAGATTCACCTTCTGTTGCAGAACTTGCAAGGCATTACTGACAATAATACGAGTAAAAAGTGTGCGTTCTATATCATACATTGTAATAACAAGTATGTTTTATATTTATATTCGTCCCCCACTCTCTCTCTTTCTTGACGTTTCCCTATCCTGTCTTTGTATCTTTCACTTCTCCCTCTCTCTCTCTCTCTCTCTCTCTCTCACACACACACTTCATGTGGATGTGCGTGTTCCAAAGATGAAAAGGGACAAGAAAATCTAATTAACTGGGAACTTCGGCGTCGCGTTTTTCGTGTTTTGGGGAAAACATCACCAGTCGTGGTCATCTCTGACAGAAATACTGTTTAAACGCAAGGAATTAAGTACAATCTCTTTTTTATCCTCTGGGTTACCGAGTCTCATTCGAATTACCGAGTCACTACAAGTTTTAATCCTCAACCCAGTGTTGGTCAATAAGCTAACCAACATTATCCGACTGACACGATGATCCGTTTGAACTCTAGCGTGATCATTCTATGTGTGAAAATTATGTTATATCCGCAAGAGAGGAAATCGATACTGGATGTTCGGAACCGATAAATCTTCGGGAAAAACTAGAAAATGGTATCCTCTTTGGTTATTTGAAAACAAAATTTTATTTATACTAGTTCGACACAAAATATGTTTTCAGCCTATAATTCAATGTGTTTTATTCGCATTGAAATTTGACACATCCTAAATCTATGAGGAACATAAACTTTTCCTTTCGAACATTTGTAACTTTTCATTACAATACGGGTTGGACTTTTAATATAGGGTACTTCTGATAGAAATTTAGCAGAAAAATAGCACTCATTCAATTTTGTCTTTATTTTTTTCTTTTTCTTTTCGTTTCGGATTTGTTTTGTTCTGTTTGCGTTAGTGGTGTGAGGTGGAAGATATGACGTACGCTACCTACTGGGTTTATTAGAATGTATTTTGGATCAGTACGTCCAATGAACACTACCGAATTTGCAATCGAACCACGCGGAAACAAAGCATGTGTGTTAAACTTTGACAGTTATCCTAGATGTGTCTCCGAGATCTACAGTTCTACTGGAAATTGAGTGTGCTATCCTTTATGAAAGTGACTTAATGAATGTTCAAAGCATCCTCTATATATTCGAATAGTTCTAAAAAAGTATGTAAAAACAAACATTATTTATATATTACTGTTGGATTTCTGGAAACGGAACATTATAATGTTAGGTTCTTTTTTACTACGTGTGAATTTCACATTTTCATCTGTTCTACTTTTCGTTTCCTTCTTCTCTAAACTTCTCTCTCTCTCTCTCTCTCTCTCTCTCTCTCTCTCTCTCTCTCAGTATCTCTGCCTCATTTCTGAATCTCTGTGTAATGGACATTCATTGGTTTCAATTTTCTATTGTGTATGTTTCAGTTTCTCCCTACATCAACTTATGTTTCGTCTCGGTTTTGTTATTTCATTTTATCGAAACTAATACATATGCAGTTTGAAATTAGAATTGCGCTCATGTTGTTAGCTATTTATAGTATGGGAGAGAAGAAAGGAGAAGAGAGGGGGTCTCTTTACCTGACACGATTATGGGCTAATAAGGTGTGTATTGGGTGGCCTAACTGCACGGCGTTTACTGTTGCAATTTTTTATGCGGAATGTACCATGGAACAGGAGGGAAGATTTTTCCCTTGGATTCTTCCCTTGGATGGGCTTTCGCGTCATCCAACTTGACTCTTTTAGCATCACGAGAAGAAGCTATTGCAGCCCGTTGAAAATGCGAAGAAAGAAGAAACCATAAAGAACTACTAGATAGATAAATGTTCGGGACCGTAGCCATTGAGTCGAGCGGCACTTGGGGCCTCGAAGATCTAAATTTCATCAAAGAAGTAGGCCAACGTATTGCACACGTTACGGGTGACAAACGGGCTACTAATTTTCTAATACAACGTATCAGCATAGCAGTTCAGCGAGGGAATGTGGCTTCCATTTTAGGTACGCTACCTCCTTTCAAGTTATTAGAAAATGTTTCCCTTTGTAACTTACTGTGCAGAATTTGCTGTTTTCTCATATATTTTTTCTCTCTCTTTTCTACGCACCACCTTTTATATTTTTTATTTTATTACCTTATATATATATATATTAAAAGCTTAACCAATTTTCATGAACCAAAAAACATTTTGTTTCTTATAGTGGTAGAATTGTTATACTGTACATTGCATAAGTGTCCACATAAGCATTGCCATTATTCAGCAGTTTTCATGAACGATTGGGGATGTTTACAGCGGACATCTGCATATACTCCAGTGGTAAGCTTGCAAAAGCTTGGCGAATTTGCTCCTTCAGTTAATCAAGAGGACTTTTTGTTGTCTTGCTTTTGGTCGATAATCTTCCTCTTTCACCCATCTCAGAGGAAGAAATCGCAAGACATTTAGTCAGGACTCCTCGCTGGCGCTTCAAGGGGCCACGACGTCCCAACGAGGTCCTGGAAAATAGGTGTCCAACCACGTACGGACAAAACAAGTAAGACGAGGTGAGGCGCCATCTTGCATAAGTTAGGTCGTTTTAATTGTCCCACGTGGATAGAATTCCGTGAACATGATGTTCAAGTATAGCAAGGTATGTTCTGTATTTATTGTGTCCGAATGACGTAGAGACCCACAACTTTCGTGGATGTCATACCGCACAACATCATGACTTTTGGGTGATGTGAACGGGGGGAAGAATTAATGTATGTGATGTATAATTTTGAATAATAATTAATTTACTAGAATGAAAATGTGGGAGGAAACATCACACACAAGCTAATAATTACTATGATAATGCGCACCCTTCCACTCACAAAGTTAAACAAATGAAATTAGTTCAGTCGGTAGAGTCTGAATTATTAATAATTAAATTTTGAAAAGCTAATTTAGAAAATAGGTAGCATGAAAACTCTTGATTTCAGGTACGCGCAGTTTTAACATCCACCCTGAGTGTGAGAATTACCCACAGTTGCATGAAACATGCTCATCGTATTCACGGCTTATGTATAATCCCGGCATCTGGCCTGAAAAGAAGACATAAGGACAGGAAATTGTAACACATACCTTGCGGCCAAGCTGTCTGAAGAAAAGGAGAATCCAAATTTTTCGCTCCAATCCTTTAAAGAGCAGAAGCAAACATTCCAATGATGCACATATAAATTGTACAACGCACTCGCGCGCAGCCTCGCCAATGAAACAAGAAAAAAAATGTTATAAACTTCGAATAACACTCATAGTAAAGCGGAGCTCTCGCTTATCGTATTGTTTGTGCACATAATTCCACTACTTTCACCGATGTCTTCACTCTTGAAGTGTCCATCTAAGTTTTTCCGGCTTTACTGCACCACGACGGCGATGTCTTCGGCTCCCTCTCATTGACGGCCAAGGTTGTCTTGTGTTACCATGTCTCCTCTTCTTGTAGATCTCTGGATCTCCGCTGTACTCCTTCAGCGGGTGGCGGTCAGCTATAGCAGCTGGGTCTCGTGGCTTCAGTGGCGGTTGTGAAGGTGGTCCTTCTGCTCATGTTAATAATAATAACACATACTAGCACTGGATGTTTTTCTCATTCTCAGCATCACGTACAGGCTATGGGCTTAGTCTCTTGTACGTATGTACTCTATGAACGAAACGAGCTATAATGTATGGAGACATTCGTCACGGGCCTAAACTGACTGGCGCACTAAGTTCGTCCGTGCCAATAAATTAGTATTTTTTAATATTTACAACGAATAAAATAAAAACATGCTCTACTGAGCTTGAAATATTATTTTCATGTCTAGTTTCGGCAAAACACTTCACAGATTAATATAAAGAAACTGTCACTTCAAATCCGAAATTGCCGCACATGTTCTCAACACTTCCAAAAACTATCAAACAACTGCCACTTCGAAAAATCAAGTTAGTCGCGAACGACGTGTATGTTCTCAAAACTAAGAAACAACTGTCATTTCGAAAAACCGAAATCTTCGCAAACGATATGTGTTCTCAGAAAACTATCTATCAACTGCCCCTTGTGTTCTCCACACTTTGGTTTTATTCCCACGGAAGTTCATTGTCTGTTTGAACTCCGCGTTGTGTCAAACCACTTTCAACCACTCTCCCAAAATAGGTGGGGTAGGTTCCTCCCTCAACGGAAGCTTTCCTGTGACCTACTTAACTTTAAAATCAGCAGGTTTATTTACTTTTATGCGTTTTTCCCACACACCAATTAAACTGTTTTACGTCACTATATGCGTTCGCTAGCTTATTTAATAAGCTTTTATTTGATGTGTATCACTCACACGCACTATATCCTGTTAAATAGTAATGTTTAGTTAAACACAAAAAAATTACAAAACTTGTCACTAGCCATGTTCGTGGACCTCTCGTGACTCGTGCTGCCATCTCGTTACGAGTTACCTAAACTCTTGTTCAAGTGACGTGGAGAATGGCGTAAACCTGGAATGCTTGTTTTTAATGTTTTTAACTTTGGAATGATTTCTCAATTTAAATGACATAATATAACAAACTACACATATTATAGAATATTAGCACAGTCCCTTAAGGGCTGTCATGGATTCGCACCTGAAAACGAGGATTGATTCTTGGTTTGTGGGTTCCCTTCTTTTACATCCAGCATTGGTATATTGTCGAGGTTTAAAAAAAAAAACTAGGTTTGTGTTTGCCCATAGGTCACCTCTCAAAACCATCAACCAGGCTTATGATTGCTATTAGAACAAGCCATTCATATTATAACAAACAAAATGTCGATTTAAATATATCTAAATAATACGGTTTCATCCAGAAAGTTTATTTACACATTACTAAAACATACTCATGTAGCAGACCATGCAGAGGAAAGCAGACGAAAATTACCACACACCAGAGATACCTGACGGATGTTTCTGAACTATTACAACTAGGACCAAAGTGGACTCTTCCAAAATTTAAAATTTCTTCAACTGCTCCTCTCAGGCAGAAGTTCGTTGGTAAAGCAACGCTTCTCGTATCTAGGACGTGAAAAAGAGATGTGGCTTGCAAAGTTCACACTCCATTGTATCGTCAATTTGTTACGGATACGCTAAAATTTTGCTTGCTCCGAACGCATTGTGCACCCCGACTTGCTGACTACACAGTATCAGTGTATGTCCCTAACTAATAACACACTAGAAAGTGTGACTATCTCTGCTTATGTACGAAGTTGGGAGCTCATATAGTTACTATCTCAAAATTAAGGTAGCTACAGTGGATAACTGTACATACCCACGCTGCTGTGAGAACAAAGCTTCAACAGAGAAGCAAGCTTTCTTAAAGTTTTTTTTTCTGAGGTCTTCTCTGCCTCTACGAAAAGCAAACTAGCGTATATGAAGCTCAAAATGTCCTATCTTCTCCATTATAATACGTAAATCATATTAAAATATCTCTGTCCCAGTATCATGTCCAGTCCTGTTGTTATTTACATATAATCAAATACACTAAACCAATAATATATATACATTAAATACTAATATGTCGTCTGCTCCCGCTGCTACATATGCAAATCAAATAAAAATGAATATGTAAATTGACCTAATTAAAATATTAAATATTCCCAAAATAAAGCAAAAATTAAATATGCAAATAATATATATAAACACTGCTAATGTGCTGTTCACAGTGATGACTTCTTTCGTAACACTTCGGATTGTGTGTCAGATTTAATAGCTTTTGCGACATGATAGTGTTTGTGATTTCTGCGGACTTAGAGTGAAAAATTCCTGAAGCACTTACACATTTTCCTCCGTTCTGCATATTGAGGGACAACTGCATCTCCTAGTATCTGCTAGAGAACCAGTGTTCATTAGCCTCGAATGGAAATTACGATATTTCTTTCACACTTTGCCACCATCTCTGTGCTTGTAACGTGAACGAGATGCTAGCTGAACCCGCTCATCTAAAGTGAATCGTTGCATTATGGTCTATCACTAATACCAACAATAACAAACATATTTAGTCTATGCATAAGTTCGTGCTGTTCTTATATTTTATTTTTATTCTGCTGTTCTGTTAATTCAAATACAAATACAACACAAGACATAACATTAACACATTCTACGAATGTAACAATACATTACATACATTTTACTCTCACTTATATTAACTCACAATCACTCATTGATGTATTTACCTCCACTATCTATGACCCTCTGCCAACGTTCAGATAGGATTTCAATGCCTTGCCTGTAGAAATGTTTTGATTTTGACTGAAGAAATGTGTTAGGCATTGGTCAAGAGAAGCTTTTCTGTGCTGTTTTTTCAGCAATTGCTTCATTCCCGTACGCAGCACAAATTGTTATCGCACTGTTCTGTTTCACTGGATCCTCGGTTAAACTCGAAGAGTAAAATGTGACGGAAATTATCATTTTCCTCAACTTGACATTCCATATTAGTTTGTCTGAAACATATACAACAACACATTCACAATCAAGAAAACCTTTGTTTCACAACACACAAACTCCGTACCACGGCAAAACAACGGAATAACGAATAATAATCGCTTTATGTCTCATTGTTGCCAACCTAAAAGAAAATCGCACGAACTTATGCATCGACCCAATAAAATATCATATAATAAATTTCACCTTTGTAAGGAACAATATGTTTTCGTTTCATAAAAACTGTTTAAGTATTTTCGAAAAGTTATAAACAATTTTCAATAGGGAGTTAATTCCCTCCGGATGGACTATCTTTATACGCCCTTGTAACTTTAAACTGAAAATGGGACGCTTAATTTTGTACGATCCAAATATTGATAGAGAGAGTTTGTTTGGCATACTCTGTGATACGACAAAGTTAACCGTGTTGCCAAACAAATAAAATGTTGAATTTTCTCAAATGACAATATGCCAAGATGTTATATATATATTCCAAATTTCATGTTAAACGAAAACCTGCAATGTTGCGTATATTATTTAGTGTTGCAAACTAATAATGCTATGGTATCATAAACACTTAAATTTTGGTTTCCTCTATAGCAGTAAAAGCGCAAGTGAGTCGCACGGAGCAGTGCACATAAAAAAGTATTTTAGTGTCTAATACCATTATCATGATGAATTTTGAATGAATAGGGATAGTTACAAAAGATTGAAAATTTGGCTTTCCTCCAGAGTCTTTATTTCGAAAAATTTATCATCCATTTCCACATACACTTTCAAAAGATGTGACCACAATGCCATCTACGGCAATTTGATATATCAAACCATTTTGGAGATATATGATAACCATTGGCAGTTTGCAACACAGATTAAGATTGTAAAATTGCGATTACTTGTTGTTATTATACCTATTAGAAAGTATTGTTGTAATGTTATAGAAGCTAAATAAATCAAACAAATGTTCTAAGAAGTTTGCACAAATACATTATTTTAAGTAATAAAACCAATTTTACCATTTCTCTTATCTCCCGAGCGGTTTGCGGCGGATGTAGTTTTATCTAAACGGCATTATGATATTTATATATATTGGAAACCATGTACATAATTGTTATGAGATACTTATCCACATATTTTTTTTTCGAAATAAAGTCCTTTGAAAGAAAAAAATCAATTTTCCAATTCCTGCTAACTTTGCTTCTACTTGTTTGAAAAGTGCCCTATGATGACCTAGTCGTTGACATTAAAATACTTTGGATGTACACTCATGTCCAAAGCGATTGTCACACATATATAACTGTCTTATTGTAAGAATATAATTTGATAATGATTTTGCACGGTACTTTTAATACTGGTATTATGTATATAATCGGGAAATCTACATTTGTGGTAAATTTCATAGGAAAATAATTATAAATACGAATATTAGAATCAGTAAAACAAAATGTTGCTAAATGGACAAGAAAATTTTATTTTTTGTTTTGTTGTTCTTATTTACTGTTCTTTTGACATGAAATTTTCCACATACATGTCTTTGCCGATTATACACATACTAACATTATAAGAAATACCGGTCGAATTCGCTATTAAATTATATTCGTACAAGAACATATCTATAGATATGCGACAATAATTTCAGACATGAGTGTACATTACCCCGTATGTCTTATTGCTTTATTACTGCTGCACGCCTCCAAAACTTGATTGTTTTTCAAATTTTTGTGATACTGTAGTGTCCTTAGTTTGCAACTCTGCATAACAAGTGTGCAATTTTCTCCATAGGTCCACATAAAAATTTTTCTATTATTTTGATATAACAAATCACCTCTTGAAGTTTGTGGGTTTGTTTGATTTTGATATTGAGTTTAGCGTCCCTTTCAGCAACGAGGCTATGTGAGACGTGGACATACCGATTAACGTGGAGTCCTAACCACATGAGCTACCGCCGGTAATCGAATACAGGTCTCCCACGTTAAAAGCACTAAAGTTTGTAGGTATAGTTTATTAACATTATATATATACATAATGCTAATGAACTATACCAACAAATTCTAGGAGGTGATTTCCTTACGTCAAAATAAGAGAAAATGTTCATGTGGACATATGGCGAAAAGTGCATAGTTTCAGAGCTAGGACTGTCCAAAATCGCGAAAAAGACAAATTTCAAGAGGTCCTATTTCGAATTCGAGAAACTGTTGATGGTGGTCCATATCAGCGTAAAGGAAGTCACTCATACGCAATCCAAAAATGCATATTTGATTAATGTTCAATGGGGTATAGAGTATTCCATGCAGGGTGAAATTCCCAGACATGCCACAAACCGAATTTTGTGATATGCTCTGACTTTATGATCGGTTCAAAATAGGCAAAGGATAAGCCTTGATAGTAGTGAACACGGAATACTTTGGTGCGAAGTCGAAAGTGTTAAGGATCGTCAGCAGCACCATCTCTCGTACTCGGGAAAACACATACTGCAATGTTTTCTTTCACGCTTATAAATGAAGAAAACGTGAAATATACCGTGAAGAAATACATCGCAGAATACACACACACAAACATGGAGCTGCCAGTTCCTAACACTTCCGACTTCCCTCTGAAGCATTGGATGCCCATTGTTGTCATGGCTTACCTCCTGCCACTTTGGACCCTCCTTGAAATTAGGGTATGTCTGAAGGCTGTATTGAGAGCATATCTGAGAATTACACCCTGTAGGGAATACTTTGTACACCTATTGAAAATAGACGAAATATACAGTATCGGATTGTATATGCGTGGCTTCCTTTACGCTGATAAGCACCACCATCCACAGTTTCTGGAATTCGAAGTAGGTCCTGTCGAAATTTGGCTTTTGTCGGGATTTTGGACAGTCCTAGCTCTGAAACTATATACTTTTCCCCATAGGTCCAAATGAACATTTTCTCTTATTTTGATCTGAGGAATAAGGTTTTACAGTTTGTCGGTAAAGTTCATTAATACCCTGTATCTATCTATCTATCTATCTATCTATCTATCTATCTATCTATATATATATATATATATATATATATATATATATATATATATATCTGAACGTCTATTGAAAGCATTGTGACATGTGACAATAATAGTTATCATTGAGTCTAAAGTAAGCTTGTAATAAATACTTAGTCATCAACATCAACTTCAAATAAACAAGGGAAGTAATATTCTTGATGGCTGATGCTAAAATGAGTAATTCTAAGAATGGTTATTGATGCCATAGAGTGAAAATCTCACATCCTAGTAAACATCGTACTTCTTTTCTCTCTTGTTGCCAGAAGAGACTCGCTTATCAAGACAGGAAACTCTTCCGAGCAGTAGTAACCTTCGGCCTAGGAGTCGCAGTAGTTCCAAACATCGGAGGCAAAGTAGAGGAGATTCAGAGTCTGAAGACACGAGTGAAAGTCCCTACACAGAATCGGCGGGGAATCCAAGTTACAGGGTGCCTGTAAAAGTATACAACAGAAAAGGTAATATTTTATCTTCATTCAGAGTTTGTATTACAGCGTTTTCTTGATTTCCACATTCTCTAGAGACTTTGTTACAACGTGGGCTCTAACTTTTATATTCTGTTGATTAGATAAATCGGTGATAAATGCAGGAAAGACTGCTGTAGCAATTTTATTTCTTAGCTGATTTTATCATAGATTCCTACTGGTACGTTACCATCATTGAAGGGCTCAAAAATAACTAACTAACTATATAACTAACTAAACTAACTAACTCTATGGCCTATGAAACCCGGAGGTTCAGTGCCGCGTTCACAAAAGCTCTCCACTGACTTCTATCCTTAGCTAATTGCATCCAGTTTCTACTTTGTATTCCTATCTCTGCGAGATCCATCTTAATATTGTCCTCCCATCTGCGCCTAGGTCTTCCTAATGGTCGTTTTCCTATGGGTCTACCAGTCAAGACTTTGAAAGCGTTTCTACTTTCTTCCATTCTAGCTACATGACCTGCCCACCTAAGCCTCCTAGACTTGACGACCCTAACAATGTTGGGTAAACCGTATAAACTATGTAGTTCCTCGTTATGAAGCTTCCGCCATTCCCCATTCTCGTTCCTCTTGGGTCCGAATATTCTTCTCAGGATCCTGTTCTCAAATACTTTCAGTCTATGTTCTTCCCTCAGAGTAAGCGACCATGTTTCACAACCATACAGAACAACAGGCATGATTATCGTTTTATATATTTTAAGCTTCAAATTCCTCGACAGAATTCGCGACGACAAGAGATTTTGAACCGAATAGTAACACGAATTCCCTGCTTTGAGTCGACATTTAATTTCTTCGTGAATATGGTTTTCGTCTGTTAATATTGATCCTAAATATTTGAAAGTATCCACTTTATCAAAAACATTATTTAATATTTTAACGCCTCCACAATTTGCCGTATTACGGTCCCGACGCACTTCCATGTATTTAGTTTTCTCTGCATTTACTTCTAAACCCATGTCCCTGCAAGCGTTTAATAAGATCTCTGCATTTATTTCTACTGTTCTCCTATCATCCCCTATTAAATTTACATCATCAGCATATGCCATAACCTGGTGAATGCCGTTCAACTCTAGGCCCTGGTTGCTATCTTTGATTTTCCTTATGGCGTATTCCAGCACAAAGTTAAATAATAATGGCGACAACGCATCTCCTTGTTTCAGGCCATTTTCGACGTGGAAGCTCGTGGACAAAAATTTTCCTACCCGGACTTTACTTTGGGATTCATTTAAACATATCTTAATTAATCTAATTAGCTTTCTCGGTATTCCAAGTTCTGTAAGAACGTTGTATAATGTTTCTCTCCTAACCGAGTCGTAAGCCTTTCTAAAATCAATAAATAGTTGATGTACCGGGGTATTGTATTCCCACTTCTTTTCGAGTATTTGGCGAATGGTAAATATTTGGTCGATAGTTGATCGATTTCGTCTAAATCCGCACTGATAATCTCCAATAATTTCATCTGCGTATGAGGTCAATCTTGCTAACAGAATATTTGAAAGGATTTTATAGGATGTTGACAGAAGAGAAATGCCTCGATAATTATTACAGTCAGTTTTGTCGCCTTTCTTGTGAATTGGAACAATGATTGATTCTTTCCACTCTTGTGGCAATTCTTCCTTGTTCCAGATAAGGAGAATGAGTTTGTGTATCTTGTTCCACAATTTTTCGCCTCCAGCTAAAATTAACTCAGCCGGAATTTCGTCTACACCCGGAGATTTGTGTTTCTTCAATTTCTTTATAGCGGCTTGCACTTCTATTCGATTCGGTTCTGGAATATACGGTTCTGCGGTGTGTATCTCCTTTTCTCCACGCACATTAATTTTTGGCTGCGTGTTCAGCAAATCGTCAAAGAAATCTTTCCATTTATTTAAGAGGCTATCCGTATCGGTGAGAACTGTTCCGTCAGATTTCTTTAATATATAAGCACGAGGTTGATAGCCTTTCTTAAATTCGCTGATCCCCTTATACATGTCCCGAATATTTTTATTTTTACTATTATCTTCAAGTTCCTTAATTTTAGCTTTCAAAAAATCCCGTTTCTTTGTTCTAAAAGTTTTGGAAGTTTCCCGCCTGATATCTGCGAAATTTTGTGTAGTTGTTTCATTCGGATTTTGTAGCCACCGTAATTTTGCCTGTTTTCTCTTCTCTGCTAGTTTAATGCATTCTTCGTCAAACCATGGTTTGTTCCTACATATTTCCGCGTGTCCCAATTTTTCTATTGCTGAACTTTTAATGCTATCTCTAATTTCAATCCAAGTATCCTAACTATCTATATGGCCTATGGAATCCGAAGGTTCAATGCCGTGTTCACAAAAGCTTTTCACTGACATCTATCCTTAGCCAACTGGATCCAGTTTCTACTTTGTATTCCTATTTCTGCGAGATCCATCTTAATATTGTCCTCTCATCTGCGCCTAGGTCTTCCTAAGAGTCGTTTTCCGATTGGTCTTCCAGTTAAGACTTTAAAAGTGTTCCTACGTTCTTCCATTTTGGCTACATGACCTGCCCACCTGAGCCTCCTAGATTTGATGACTCTAACAATGTCCAGTAAACCGTACAAATTATGTAATTCCTCGTTATGAAGTTCCAGTCATTCCCCATTCCCGTTCCTCTTGGGTCCGAATATTCGTCTCAGTATCTTGTCCTCAAATACCAGGTTATCATAAAATAAGTATTGTTGTTCAGAGAACTCTGGAGATGTTACCACTTGACAGAATGCAACCAAACCTGGTAGGAGTACATTTGAGAACATGCAGAAGCGATTGATGTGGAAAACAAAATTAGTTCCAATTTTTGCCACCAGAGGTTATTGTGGCCCTATACAACACCAAGTAAGTGCAGCGTGGAAGGAAAATGACACTAGTGATGCTAAATGGTAAGAAAGGCTGTAATTACCTCTCTTGTGGGTCTTGTGGAATTGATTACCAATGCTATTAATACCCCATGGTCAGTGGCGGATTTACGGAGGAGGAGCCTTTTGAACTCAAGCGTCCCTTTAAAATAATTGGATATCTTACACAACTGAAGTAAATTGTTAGTCTTTCCTGTGCTCATAAAATGCAAGCTTCCTTCAAAATTCCAGAAAAAGATTAGTGTCAAATCTCGCCTCCAGAGCCTATTGTGTTTCTGTTCAGTGTTAAGTACGGTGAGTGTGGTATGGAAGACAAATGATATTATTGATATTCAATGAAAGAAAGGCCTAATTCTGCCCCCCATGCGACACGTGGCATTGATTTATGCTCCTATTAATAACCCCGTGGTGTAGCGATGTGTTATTGGCGATGATGATGCTGTGAGGTTCTGCCCAAAGGCAGGTCTTTGACGTAAAAGTCCATGAACAAGAAAAACGCGTAGTGACTAGTACCGTATAAGATGATGGCATCCTTAGGACGGGACCTACATGTTAATATGGGATCCGACTCACGTGTGTCTTAACCGGAAATCCAACCCGGGACCCCTTGAATACAAGGCAAAGAGTGTGGGAAGAGAAAAGAAGCAAACATCGGATTACCATCAATTCACTTCTGGTACATAGTGGCGCTCAAACCCGTGTCACTGAAATATATGCAGATGTGAGTAAGTACCTGTAGAGATAAATACAGCATTTCTTATAATTTTGCATCACTAGTGTCATTTTTTTTCTACGCTGCATTTACATGGCGTTGTAAAGCGCCACAATTATCTCTGGTGGCGGAAATTGGAACTAATTTTGTTTTCTACATCAAACGCTTCTGCATATTCCCCTCCCAAACGGCGACCTATACGTGCTGTTGGGTCCGGGAAGAGATACAGAGTATCTCAGCGTGTACGTGGTACCTCAACATGTAAAAGAGGGGTAGTCCCGTATTGCTTGGACGATCCTACCGGGAGGGGAGAGTCGGATTCCTGCCTGCAGGAGGACCAAACGGAAACGGGAAAGGTTCAATCCCAGATATCTGGGCAACGATACTAATCCCGCGGAAGGAAGGTAACCCTGCAGGATATGGGCCGGTTCCAAACTCAAATGGTGACTTACACGTACCATTGGACCAGGGATGAGATGCATAGCATCTCGAAGTGTGTGTGGTACCTCTACACACGGCGGTTGTCAGTTGAACGATAGAGGTAGGCAGGGCCGAGACACGAGCCCCCTCGGGCATTGCCTGGGGTTCCCGGATTGGGTTGGACTCTGCCGGGTTGTGGTCATACCGTGGGATTCGGTAGCACATGGGAACTAATCCCAGGGACCTTGGTAACGGTGAACATGTGCGGGAGGTGAGCTCGCCTTATAACGCTCGGGTACCATGCCTGTAGAGTATGGTAGGGCCTGACTCGCTAGCAGAACCGCCTCCACCAGTAGGTCAACTGGTAGGCACTCAAGACTTCGGTCTGGCCGCGCAGTGGGCGTATCCCACTCCCTCAGTGAATGGGGGTTACACACTTAGGTGTCAAGGTTAAGGGACAAATCTTGCTGGTGCACCTGTGCACGAGGACATAAGTCCAAGCACGAGCAACCACGGGCGGGGTGCATTACATTCTTGGGGAACCCGTCCATTAAATAGACCGAACGGTCGCGGGCATGCTCCCCATGCATGCAATTAAGCGTGGCATAGTAGACCACTAGCTCACAATGTACTTCTACCAAGTTTGGTTGCATTCTGTCGAGTGGTTACGTCTCCAGAATTCTCTGAGCAGCGATACTTATTTAATGATAACCTGGTACTTTCAGTCTACGTTCTTCCCTCAGAGTAAGCGACCATGTTTCGCAACCATATAGAACAACAGACATGATTATCGTGTTATATATTTTAAGCTTCAAATTCCTCGACAGAATTCGCGATGACAAGAGATCTTAAACTGAACAATAACATTAATTCCCTGTTTTTATAGGCTCAAAAAACAACTTGTTAACCATCATTTTACAGATGTTACTGGAAAACCAATACAAGATCAGAACTTTCTATATTATTCCTGTGAGAGAATATTTTCTTTCTTAGTATCTCTGGAGTTGTCCTTTGTTTTCTTTAGTATTTCGTCATTATTTAAGTCCCAATTCTGCCAGCATAAATCACTATCAAACTGTAAATTAAAACAAAAGATTCATTTATCATGTTCTCTTCATAAGACATTCAATTTTGAACTTCCGCGATGTATATAAACGCTGAAATTAGGAAATATATTAAGGAAAATACAAAATGGCATACTGAAGATGTATATAAAACCAAATTAACCTTTCTGATGATAGAATTCCCCCAGAACTATGGGCAACAACCAGATGGAACACGCTAGATTACATGACGGTTGATCATCGGCATATAAATCCCCTATAGCAAAACATTAATAAACATTTGGAACGGTTTCTTGTATGAAATAATATCTCAAGAATATATTCAACCTCTGCTGTAATGTATACAGAGCAAGTCAAAATTATGGACTGTATTTGTACGGCAAGTGAATTCAGATATAAACATATATATATATATATATATATATATATATATATATATATATATATATGAGGAATATATCCATTTTGAATCATTTCTTTGAACTGATTATTGATTTAGTAAGAACAGAAATTACTGTAACAAAATATTCAAACTTGACAATTACATCCCCATAGTTTCCAGGTATTAAATTTACTTTCAGTAATTTGAAAACTGAGTGTTTTGTTAGTTGTTCACTGCATGTAAACTCCTTGTCTATAGAATTTATGTTAATGACTTTTGTTATATCTTTGTTTGTTGTATGTTATGGCAAGTTAAAAGTTTTCTGGGTAATCAGAATATGGATTTCTTGTACGGTGTTATATATAAGACAGCTGTTTCTTGACATATATTGATCTTTCCTTACATAGCTGCAACATTTTCACATTCAACCACCATTATGTATATATCTTCAGCAAAAAACTCATCCAGTTTTCAATCTTAGTTGGATTTCTTTTAGAAATGTATGAACGGATGAAAAGTGATGGTTACTTTTGTATGACAACTAGTGTGCAGTTGAATATTTAAGTTCTGAAATTCTTCCCTTTTATAACGAAAATAAAAAAAATGAACTATTATTTTGACATCTTGGAAAATTTAATTCATTCTCAAGTTTCAGCATTGATCCAAGGTAATCAAGGTTAGTACTGCAGCAGCCTTACAGTGCATTTTGAAACGCTGTTAAAATAATCATCTTGTTCCATACTTCTAACATGGTTTTGAGCCGAAATTCCGTTTTGCGTGAGCACTTATAAATGCCAAAAATTCTGACACTTACGATGTAAACACGACTATTAGTTTGATGCGAAAACGAAAAGAAAATAATGCATTTTAACTACTATTTCAAGTTACAAGAAAATAGACATTTCTATGTTAATCGACCAACTAACATCCTAAAATGTCGAATTCATATTAGATAACTTAAAGTGTGGTGAATATTTTGTTAATTGTAACTGTCTATATTTTCAAATAAATTTAAGAATTATCATCACTATTCACTTTTTTACTTTATCAGAAATTTACCGCCCTGACTCAAGTACGGAGTCGAACGAAGTATCTCCAGTAGTAGAGCGGCGAGTTTATCCTCCGTCATCAAGGGTACGATCCAGAAGTTTGGAGAAGGCCTTAGAAGATCCGGCATCCGCCAGGTAGTCAAGGTTTGTTCTTTCGAGTAGTTATTGTATATGTGTACTAAACAGATATATATTTTAATAATTTCATCATATACATACTCGTTTAGGTGATGTTGGTTCCTGCAGGTGCCGATTGACATACTGTTGCTTTTCTGTTTATCATAGATTTATGTTATTCCATAGAGGATTACTGGAGATCAACTGTACGGGTGCGAACTTCAAAGATATTTGACTAGACCGCAAAAATATTACATATATATGGGCATATGTTGTATTACCGAAGAATAACTTTCTGTAGACATTTTGTCTCCACAAGAACAAGTTCATTGGTTAACAGATTTATTCTTTCCAATGATGATACTTCATTAATGCAGTATGTCAAGCTGAAAGATGACGAGCAAATTCTGTAGTTTGAGTACTGGGAAAACTAGCGTTGAAAAACAATCAAGAGGTTTTTCTGGATGGTACTTTAAAAGTTATTTCAAACAGTTTTGAAAACTGTACACTCATAAATGCAAGTCTAATAGATATGTAATCCAGTTTCCTATTTAATTGTATTTTTTTATCTCTATTAAAAATTTTGATTGGCTGTTATCAAAAACCGAACAAAAACTCTCCTATTTCTGTGCTCGATAATTGTAGGGATTCTGTGCTTGTAGCTCTTAATGAATGTGATATCATTCTTTTTGGTGATTTTAATTTATCAATAGATTGAATTAACCTTAGCGCGGGCGTAGGTAAATGTCCTAGTGACGACTGGTTTTTAGATATGTTTATAGAAGGGTTAAGGACCAGTCAATACAACTTATTTCCTACTTGTCGTGATAATATTCTTGATTATGTGGTCTCCTCTCTAAGTGATCTTGTCATCACTCTACGTAAAATTTATTTTCATCGAATCATGCATCTTTCCACGTCGACATTCCTTTGTCTAGACCTTCATCGAATAACTACATCTTCGAGCCTAAACAGCTTAATTGGCAATAGAAGAAGGCACTGTGGAACAGTATAAATCCTGCCCTTGATTTAATTCCCTGATGTATACTGAATAATAGTAATATTAATGATGCTGTCTCACTTTTTACAGATATCATTTCTGCGGTTATTAAAGAGTTTGTCCCTCGAAAACTGAAACGGTCGCGCCAGTTCTCTCCGTGATTTGATGCAGAAGCTTGCTTTGTTCTTCGAAATAAACACAGAGCTTGGGTGCTGTGGAAGTTGTTTCCGAGCGAACAAACGTATAGGTCTTTTTCGAACATTAGGTAAAATTCGAAATATCTCCTCCGTATGAAATATAAGAATTATCTGGAAGCTCAATCATGTAAATTCTTTTCTGGACCGAATAGTTTCCGGATATACACTAGCACAGAACTGTTACTTTCAGTGAGTACTTTTGCAATAGCTTTTCTAAGGTTCGGACTCTCCCTCTTTATCTAAGATCCAATCTGTCAGTTTGCACTTGTTGACTACAATTGAGGACCGTTTAAACAAAATCCAACAAACGCCATTTACAACATTTCATAGGAGAGTTTTTTTTTAAGTTGTACTCAACATCGTTGATTCAAAATATTTCAAAAATTGAATACTGATCATCCGTGTGGATATTCATTGATGAAGGAATAATTGAACGTCATCATTAACAGCCTTTATTGAGCAAAAGATTTACAAATTATAAATTTCTACAAAACTCAACATATCCAATTGTTGATGCATATTTCTTCTTTATTTTAGTAAGCTAGGTGTTATACTGTAAATCTCCATTCCAAGCATTTAAGTTCAATGCGCATTTTGTACATAATATCAGAATAAGAAGTTAACAATGTATTAGTAAATTTACATTTTTCTTTTAAGTTGACACATGAGCAGAAGTTTCCACAGTAACAAAAGAAAAAAATATTTTTGACATCTTAAACCTATTATGAAACTCATAGTCATGCTTTGAAATGAGTACTAAAGCAATAGCACATAATACAATGATGAAATTTTTAATGCTGTGTGAAAACAACACAGGAACACAGTCCTCTTTAACGTAAAGGTTCTTCATAATACAAAATTTTGTCTTCAGTATCACTAGCATTCCCTTGTACAAAAATTGAATAGAACTCTTTACTTTCTCTGAATCATTATCAAAATAAGACATAAACGTTTTCATGCCATTAGGTTTATTTTTGCTTACATAATTCACTGGTGGAAGTTGGGGTCAGGTCCGGATTAAGGGGGAGATTTAGGGCCCTCAATCTGATCAAAATCTCAACTGACTGTCTAAAAGGAATCATACGAAATACCATCATAAGACAAAATATGACCAAAAATATGAAGCATATTCAGGTAACTTTTCTACTGTACTTTCACAGAAATATATTAGGCGAAATGAGAAGTGGCCACATATTTTTCTAGCCCCGGGCATCTAGATGGGTTAATCCAGCTCTGGTTGGGGTGCTTCAAATATTATTGAAGCATTTCTCTTTCCATATTTAAGCACCTCAACGTCTATCGGTGAAGCAAAGTATTTTGAAAAAGGCATTCTACCCTGGTCTCAGGTCTTCTTAAATAATGCAGTACTCTTCCCTCAGATATCTTAAAAGGCAATTTTGCTTTCATTAAACGTTTGAAGATTTATTTCATATTGTAACTATACCAGTCTTTATCTCAACTTTCCCAAAATGTCATAGTATTCTGAGGACAGAGTGATTGTTTCGTGTTTTCTTAGTTCTTTTTCAATAAGACCAAAAACTCTGTCAGGAGGCAAAAACCTATCCTACGTATTGGGAAATAATGCTGAATTCCTTTGAATACATGGTATAAGAAATGGATTATTTGAGTTTTGTAGAATCTTAAAAAATTGAGATATCGAATTTTGTAGAAAATTTGCTATATTCAGGCATCTTTTTCCGACAGCAAATATTAAAGTACCAGATTCCGTCAAAAAAATGGCGTTTGTTGAGTTTTGTTAAAACGGTCCTCAATATTTTTCTGTAACACAGCGCACTCACTTGCCTTTCCTTTATGGTTATTATTTAATAAATGCTTCTCCTAAAGTACCTTTCCCGATCTGTGAAAGGCTGCCAATGATATACCGATCTTCAAATCTGGAGATAGAAAATAAGTTTCATCCTAATGACCATTTCTCTCCTATCTTCTGTGTCCATTCTTTGTGAGAAACTAGTTAAAGATAGAGTGTATCTTGTTTTGTCACACCTTTTTAAAGTAGCTTTCAGTAGTTGCCTACCTGGACGCTTGTGTCTTACAAATTTGTTAGTGTTAGTCACCCATGCGGCCGAAGCATTCATGGCTAACTTCCAGCTTGGTGTACTTTAACATTTCAAAGATCTTTGACACCATAAACACCAAGATGCTTGTTTACAAGCTCTCTAATAAATATAACATTCATGTCGCGATTCTCTCTTTCCTAGATTGTTGTCTCTCAGGGAAGGGAACAACGCGTCACTCTTCCTGAGTCTGTGCCTCTATTTAGTCCTGTCCTATCCGGAGTACCTCAAGGGAGCGTGCTGGGTCCACTTTTGTTTTTATTGCATAGGACGACTTTTCTAGCATCTTTTCGACCCCGTCATTATATATATATTGCTTTTCGCTGATGACTGTAAACTCTTCAGAGTCGTTAACACAGTAGACGATGCTGCTTTACTGCAAGCTGATATAGATATAATGTGTAATTGATGCTTTACCTGGAATCTGTTCCTAAACCCCAATAAATGTACTACAATCTTCATTTGTTCAAAAAAAAAAGAATGTTCTTCGACAAATAGATAATGTTAACAATCTACCTATCAAATTTATTTCATCTCAAAAAGATCTAGGTGTTGTCTTTGATGAAAACTCTTCTTGGCGGTTCATATCAGCTCGATCCCATCCAGAGCTATGAAACTACTATGTCTAATCTTTATATTTCCTGAAATACAAAGTTTCCATGCCATTACTAAGTTTTATAAGGATTTTATATCTCCTATCATTAAATATTGTTCATCTGTATGGAACATGGATGTACCTACTAATCTATCTTGCATTGACTCTATATTAAACTTATTTCTTGCCATAGTTAGATTAAGAATTCCGGAGTTATGTAATTGCTCGAAACAAGAACTAATGTATTAAATGTGAATTTATTTTCCCCTGACAAAGAACGCCGCGGAGCTGATTTACTTTCCCTGTGTAAGATCATCAATGGTAAAATTGATTCTCAATTCTTACTTCGCAGATTAACCTTCGTGTTCCTCAGTGGCGAAATCGCTCTCTCAATCTGCTAACTTATAAGACACTTAGGTTATCAATTATAAAGCGGTCCTTGTTTTACAGACTAGCGTACGATTACAATACATGTTGACAGAATGTAATATTTTTACATCCGAGAGAAACTTTGGAATTCAATTGATGAGAACCTTGTATATTGAGAGATGAATCTTTTTTCTGTGTTTTATTTATTTTTTTCTTTTCCTTTTTTCTGCCTTTTGATTTTATGTTGTAGTTTCAGCTAGATAATCTAATGCTGCATGAAACTTTATGAATAAATAAATAAATAAATAAAGGAATAGGCACATGGTGACATATCTTCTTAATTGTAGAAACTAGGTCAGAATAAAACCTAATCAAGAAAAGCTTCCAAACTGCAGCACTGAATTCGCTTAAGATTGTACTCTGGAATACCAACGTTTGTGATTGAAGCTTCTACTTCAACTATAGTATATGGTAGAAATTGCGGAGAATAAACTTAGTAGACGACTCCCTTCACGATGAAAATATATATGTGCAATCTTACCCAGATATGTGCTCATGTATACAGTTGCTCATAATAAAGAACTTCCCCCTCCTATGAAAAGTTGATGACAACAAGGAATACAGAGATTTTGGAAACCATAAGATTCCTACGAACATTTGAAATTGTAGCGGCGAGATTCCTCGTACTAAGAATGTTGTAGAAGTTTGGCGGAAAAAGTAAAACAAAGAGAACATGGTCAAATGTTATGTGCTGGTGAAGATGATATGTTGTCTCGTGATTCTGGGGTTACAAATTAAATTTTCATTTATCTTACATGTTCAGATTGTTGAAGATCTGAGATTTTGACATTTGAAATGTGGCAATCAGTACATTGATTGGGTCAGATAAATCAGTGATAGAATATGATGACAATCAGAAGCAACAACATACGATCTTCATTTTCACATTAGAGACAATATTTTATATAAAAACCTGTAAGTTCATTATATATTTATTATTTATTTTCGTTTTTCCAATTGGAACATTATTTCAACTGGAAATATAAGGAATGCATAAAAATTAGGCCAGGTCATATGTTAAAGGCACTGCTCCGGAATTTTCTCGTGAAACTGAGGGGAAAAGTGTAAAATATGTTTCACGCAGATCATTAGGTTAAAGGTCTGCACCTGATTCCTGGTCAAGAACTTTTGTTCATCTACAGTAGGCTTAGTTATTCATAAATTAATTACTGCAATTAGAAGATAACTAAATAAATGTAAATGATAATGAGTTTATTAAGTCTTGTTTTTAACATTAATAACATTATTACTCTTTACTGATTGTAGTGACTTAGTGTCTTATATATTGTTACCAGGAAGGTATTAAGTTCCTAATTGAGTTATCAGTTATCTAGTTTTATTATTATTATTATTATTATTATTATTATTGCTATCAACTGAAATCATCCTCTCCTGACTTTCTATTTTTGTAAATTCTTTTTTACTTTGGAGCAATGGAAAGGAAGAAGAAAATATGATGGTCATGAAAAAGAATCTAATTCGAGATTTCAACAGATTTACGCGTTTCATGATACATATGTATCGAAAAACTGATTTTTCGACACCTGACCGTCTGTTCATTTGTTCGTCTGTCCGCTGGTCCTGATATACACTGCCCTTGAGGCCATATCGCTCAATGTATCTGAACCAAATTTTAAACTTAAGTTTTTCATGTAATTCTCTAGACTTTTTTTTCGAATTTTCTTCCCATCCCTAAAAATTAGAGTAGCGGTTGTTTATTTAAAGGTAAAAATAAAAAATAACGATTTTATCGAAAATTTCTCTAACGATTTATTTATATTTCACAAAACAATGCTTCAGTAACAACCCCATACTGTGGTACAAGTCATTTCTCTGGGAAAAATCGAGAAGGGGTAGTTTATTCTTGCGATGAGTTTCTTAAGGGCCATTAAAAAACAACTGAAGCTATTTTGGTCATATTTCATAAATAAATATTTCATTAATAGCCTGGCAGCATGATGGTATGGTATAACTCATTTGAGCTTAAGAAATCTACGAGAAGTAGTTTACTATTGGGAGTGCTTTCTTTCGAACGGAATCTTTCAGTATTACATCCCACGATTATGCAGGTTAGACTAAAGGAGACGGTGATGATGAGAAATGAAAGCAATGGTGGAATAAAAAAGTGGGAGGAAATTGGAGAACCCACGCGCACGGTTTTTGTCCTCCACAAAGTTCATTTGGCGCGACTTGGGATCAAACCAGTGACCTTTTTTAAAATTTTATTTATTTAGAGTAATATAGAATACATTCTGTGCTACTGTTGAATGAGAGACAAATATATATATATATATATATATATATATATATATATATATATATATATATATATATATATATATATACTTAAACAAAAACGTAAAATATATGTGCAAGGAGACTATACAATACGAACAACATTAGAGTTTAACAGTAAACATCGAGAGTCACCTGGAGAAATCGAGCGAAAAATCTTTGCTCGTCTAGTTGAGTGAACTGTTTTTTTCCGAACTCGGTTCAAGTATGCCAAGTATAAATATCGGTCACGGAAGGGTCGGTATTTTTTTGTAAATGGAATAGTAGACCAGATAAGCCAGGTAACTGCTCATTGTTTGGTAGGCAGGAACCACTGAAACTCCGGAAATAAAGGGAGATCAAAGGTGAAATATCTCCCTGAACAGCGACAAATCAGTCCATGAAGGGAACACAGAGTTTGCCACGAAGGGAACGTACCCGTGCATCGTGTATATCGGTGTTATGTCCGGGACGTACTCCTACAAATCTGTAACAGCCTGGGTTTCGTGAAAGTCAATTTATTTACTAAACGAAACCGTCTTCTGTCATTGAGGATGTAAAATACGGCGCTTGAATGGTACGCTAAATAGCAGGCCAATTGTGGTGCACTTGTCTGTCTTGACATAGTGGGGTGACATTTATCAATTCAGATTGCAACAATGTGATATACAGAGATTTAGTAGTCCAAGACGTGGAAGGATTTTCACTCGGAACCGTCGACCAGGCCAGGATGAACTGTAAGATGTACATTGGACATTATTCAGGAAAAAGAACGTGGGCAGGACTGTTGCCTAGCCAAAGGTGATCTATCCAACATAGGAACCATTGCACAGTGTGGGAGGAGGCATGCTCCAGATGATAGAAGGCGTTGATCATGTAAAGACATTTGTGGTGCACACTGATTAGATTTAAACCTCCACGTGCAGATGAAAGATATAAAACACGTCGTTGCATGCTGAGCATGTAGCCTTTCCAAAAAACTGAATCAATTTGGCGCGCATATTTGTCGGACAGTGGAAAAAGACGCGCTAGAAACCAGTACTAATCGCCCTCAGAAAGCAGAGGAGCTAAGCGCCAAAATACAAATTTCTCAGGAGAGCATCAAAACGAATGAAACATTAATTAATTCCGATTCTTTCTTTCTTCTAGAATTTCACTGCAGACCTTTCATGTTTGCAGATTTAGTGTATCTAAAGGGACGCTAAACAAAGGTCATTGAAAAATTTGTGGATCATCCCATTTTCCACCACTCCTCATGGTGCTTGGCACCTTTCTGCATACTGGCTTTTTTCTACTTTCAGTGTCTAAGTGCCAAAAGTAGGATTGGTGAATACTGATTTAGGACTAAATTAACTCTTTTATTTGAAAATGAATGTACTTTTATTAACTAGGACCCATTTTGTCTCAGAGCAGCCCATTTTCACTCCTTTCATGGTGCTTGGCACCTTTCTGCATTCTGATGTCCTTGTACTTTCAGTGTCTTAAGTTCCAAAAATATTATTGGTGAATACTAGATTATGGAAAAAAGAACACTTTTTGTTTAAAAAATGTACGTTTAAGAACTAGGAACTATTCAACTTATACATTTTATATATAAAAAAAAAAAAAAGAATTTTAAGCCTATTAGTAACCAAATTATTGATTTACACTGACAGTGGGCTACAACAAATTTTATAATACGCTTATAGTGGCACTGGACAAACTTATGCAACAAGAAGAGAACTGAGGCCTACCCCAAACAATCTAGGTCGTACAACATCACACTTAAGAAAAAACACACTTAATATAATATAAGTAAAGCTTATCTCACGAATCTCTGTCGCGATTGACGCCAACGAAGAATTTCCTCCAGGACAGATACTATTGAAATAATTAAAGCATTATACTTAAGTTACTTCAATAGTATTTGTCTTGGAGGAAATTCTTCGTTGGCGTCAATCGCGGCAGAGATTCGTGAGATAAGCTAATACTAAGCCAGGCTTAGTGTGGTGTTGAACAAAAAAAAAAAAAACTGAGGCCTCCTTGGAACATTTCGTCTAGGCCATACATCTTAAAGAATATAATAAAGTAAACTCACACAAAGTTTTGTTTTTTTTCATAATAGACCTACAATAGGACTAAACAATAAAATAGTAACAAGAAAAAAGAGAGCTTAGATCTACTCTAAACATTTTTCCACAAACAATTATCTGAACAGCAGAAAATAAAACTCACACAAACTAATTACATGGGAATAGTAAAGTGAACAGCAGCTGTACCGATTAATCGTCATCATCAACAACATCTAATAATTCTGAATTATATCTACATCGACGTAGTATCTTGCAGCTGTGGAATACGGCAGTGCGTATACTTCGCCTTCATTGCTCTTGTTGGTATAACACCATAATCGCAAAGTTTTTGCAAGTCTTTGTGTTTTCGCTCCCTGATTGAAATTTTGTTTTGGAATAACAGTTTGCATGTGGAATAACAATATCCAAAATTTTGGTCCTGAATAAAACTGTCATTGTTGATTCTTTTTTAGCAAAAGAATAGCTAAGCTTTACTTGCTTATCACATTTCGTGAACTGAAGAATCTTTAACATGCTCCACTGAATGATGTTGCCGGAATTGTTCTTCAACGACAGACGAATCATTCTTTGTTGAACTGTTGTCCACTCCTGAAACATTGTGTGGTCCATTTCTCTGACTACAAATGGTTCTAGATTTAAGCGGCTAGCTTCTATCATGGGAATCCAGACCGAAGGCGCCATAACTGATCTTCTTATTTTTGTAAAAGAAGTAATGGTTCTATGTACAGTGTACGCCTCTATGTCCTTTTTCCAGAAACTTTAGCGTGAGACTTGCAATATGGGGAAGAGTTTGAGCTGTATGGTACACCATGGCATACATTGTTTTATTTTTATTCTGCACGGCACAATTATCGCAATACAGGATCACGTTCAACACTTTGCCTGAAAGTGGTACATGCAGTTAGTCTGCAGGAATATTCCAACTCTATTGCACTTACCAAAGTGGTTCATGCAATTAGTTTGCAGAAAGGTTCCAAGTACGAACAAATTGTGGTTAGCACTTTTCTGCGGAGGGAACTGCTGACTATTAGCACTTACCTTCTACCTCTAGCTTTGTAGCCGCACTTCCCTCACTTGTCTCCTTTCTACACAACATTAAACATGAAATGAATAGTCAGAATATGCATTTACTTGGAAATCAAAGAAAGTAGCGCTTAGCACCCTTCTGCCTTCTAGGGGCGTAATGCGATTATGTTGATATGTAAATCAGCAATGTATACCTCCCAAAATTTAAGAATAATAACCATCGGTCAATATACTTGAGGAATCTCTCCTTTTTTATAGTGTCGGCAACTTGCCTACACATAAAAATAGTAAATATTTATGAAGATGCCTAAAGTATTCAGACTAGGATGTGTAGGACAATCGCCAAAGAGTACCAGAGAACTTGTATCACGCTGCTAAAACTGCAAAGGAAATTATCCTGGAAACTTCAAAGGCTGATGCTTTTCAAAAGGAAAAAGGAGTATCAGATACAAACAACAGCTGAAAAGTTCACCACTACTTCTTTTTCTATTACTACCTCTTCCTACAGTCGAAGGGTGTCCGAATCTCGAGCTTTGACTTATTTTATCACTTCCACCTGCATTCTTGGGACGTCGCATAATTCATAAAATAAATTATTAAACTTCTTAAAGGCCATAATCTTCTGTGCATTCTGGATGAGATGATGAATGAAAGATCCTAGATTAGAACGCCATGGACATGATCTCTAAAATCACAATCATATTAGATATCATGGTAAAAATTATTGTAACTAACTCAGAATAAGATAGTGAACAGACAATTTCTCTCCTTTTATGTAAGAGTCTCTGATTCGATTCTAGGTCATGTAGGTTTGTGGTAGATAACACCGTATTTCCGAGTTTTCTCGAGATATTCTCGTTTCCTCCCACAATCTCATTTCCCTAATTATTTCATAATTATTCACGTTCATCAGGGATCTGTCTTCTTTAGCCTACAGTGCATAATGCTGGGATGTAAAACTGTAAACATTCATTTCATATTAACTGCCTAACTTACAGTAAACTTTATTTTCGAGTTAGGTCACCTTTACATGTTAAGACTACGAAGGAAGAAAAGGAAAATGTCATACCTACTACACTGATATTAGTAAATAGGCACATGTGGGCTGACAGGTTTTCGTGGAAACAAAAAACAAATCAAATGGTCGATGAGCATGTTGTAGGTGGTGGTGTGGGCACAAAGTGCAGCAAGTAACACCGAATTGCGCCGACATGGCTCTCAAGAACTGAGGAAATTTACCTAAGGTCGAATAATAGGACTTTAGAGAGTGAAGAAGCGCGTCATCAGTGTTATGTTACATGCACCGTTAGAAACTTTTGTATAGCACAATTCAAACGGAACGAAAATCCATATGTGGATCCCAGTTTAGGTCGACCGGGACTATCACCACACCTAAAACGTACGGTCGTCCGCAGTACAAGTATCTACCCAAAAATGTTCCAATGATATTGTAGCCTAGGTTGACAAATCAGCATGAACGGTCCAGCAATATTTGTGAAATTCGGGTATTCAGCAACATATCGCCAAATACACACAGAGGCCGAAGGATAAGGTATGGCATACAAAATATATGTCAAACCTGTCCGTAATAGGGCACACACATGTCGTAATGATAGTAAACACACTGTCAATAACGTGAATAATACTGTCACTAAATACACTGCAAGAAGATGCTAGAAGTATTAATTTTAGTGGAAATAATGCTAGTTTAGTCACTAGACAACATTTAAATGGCGCTAAATTTATATTCTAACAATACAAATGAACCAATTGTTTTTGATAAAAATATCTTTAAAAATTTCTAGATCAAGCGACAAAGTGCTACATTGGTAACACTGAATACAGGAGACAAAAGACAACCGCTTCACGTTTCCGCGCATGCGTATAAATTTTTGACGTATAATTATATCATCTAAACATTGGCCCAATGATCAAAACATAACATACTAATCCGTCAAAACTAATGAAAACAAGGCAGTAGATCATTTTGACATGCTATTGTTGCTCACATTTTTTATGTTCATGGCGGACATATCCGTAATGTTAAAAAATCGACCTATTTCCTTATGTCCATCATTAGAAGGCAATTCATTTGTACACATTAAAGTATGTCCAAATTTGAAGACATGCATTTTTGTGTCGTTTTGGGCTCTGTGTGTAGAAGCCTAAAGGTTTGGAGCTTTGCGTGCAACCAAAGGGAATCCAAAATAATGAATGGTTACTTCTGTGCGCTGGTAGGAGCAATGATCATAGAAGTAGTGTCGGCTCCGTTCTGGCTTCATCGGATCTGATTGAAGGACGTCACGGGACGTATGATTACGTTTTACGGTGCCATAGGGAACAATGTCTTATTAATTTTGGCAGGGTACCTTGACCTATATCCTAAATTTCGGGAGAAATACATAGAATCTTTCCCCTTAAATTTTAGAAGTCGCCAAACCATAAAATTTCGTATGGGAAGTATATGAATAGTGTCTATACCTCTGGAAGTTTGGTTTAACTTTTGTTTGTAAAGGATTGCCATAAATTCCAATTTCGGAGGTTTTGAACTGTTTTATTCTCTTTGATAACCTTATGTGGTTATACGGATGAATACAGAAGCCCATTCCCTTTCATAAGAAATGGGTACATTGGTGCACCCTTTTCAAAATTTGGGAGAGGTACATAGGACCCTCCTTAAATTTAGGAATTATCAAAAAGCAAAATTTGATAAATGTTCTTTAGGACCAAAATATATATCACTGTAAATTTGGTTGGTCCAGCATTATTTCTTTCTATAGGTAAATTTGCCATAAATATAAACATTCTAACACGTGGTCAGTTATTAACATTATGTATTTTGTTTGATGAGCCTTTAACATGTTATCTGTTATATTAAGTACAGAGTCCTATTCTCTTTGATAGAACATAGGTACATTTTATGGTCTCTCCTCAAAATTTGCAAAGGTTGATTTGGCTCACCATTAAATTTAAGAATTGTGAAGATATGAAAAAAATATTATTTAGGAATTGAATATATAACTTTGTAAATTTCGGTAGTTCAGCTTCTTCCCTTCTATGGGTAAAATAAATCAAAATATCCATATTACCATGCACTTACCACATGGTCGGTTATTGACATAATTTATCTTATATTATGGAGCTCCACTACAACATATGGTTATATGGTTGAGTACAAGGATTATTCTCTTTCATTCGATATAAGCACATTGATAGAATCCTGTTAATGTTTTGGAGGGGTCTGTTGGCCCTTCACCTTAATTTGGGTATTGTCGATAAATAAAATTTGATAATTGTTCCTGAGGTTTCAAATATGTACTTTGTACATTTGCGTGATTCACATTGTATCCTTTTATGATTAAAAAAAATGTTAATGCTTTAAGTGTAATACTTGCAATTTTGACGGGAAATTTGAGTTAGAACGAGACCGGATTTTGAATTCAGTACACCAAAGTTCATTAGGATAAAGTCTTATTGCAAGATATCATATGAATGAGTACGCTGGTTTCTTTTCTTGACCAGAACACGGATACCATGATATGTTCTTTGAAATTTTTCGAGGGCCATATCCTTAAATTTTGGAGTTGTCGAAACTAAAAATCTCTGTAGGACTAAGGTATATACTTCTGTAAAAAATGTTCCATTCAATGGGTAGACAATTGAAACAATTAAATTTAGGAACTTTGTGGCCTAATTTATCCTATAAGATGTAGTTTTGTTGTAACATATAATTGTATGAATGAATACGGCGTCTCATTTTGGTTCATGAGATGCTGTATTCATTACAATTTATAAAGAATAGTCTCAATAATTGTGAAGCTGATTTTTAATCAAGCAGCGAATCTTGCTCTGGAGTTTTCATTACCTAAATTGATTCAGCAACCAATAAGAAAGCCAGGCAATTTTTAAGTGTGTGTAAACATGTATTAATTACATACCAAACATATACAGGGTGTTTCAAAACAACACTGACAACGTTAGTTAGGTGATTCCTCACACCAAGATAAGACAAAAAGTATAGACAAACTTGGGTGCACAAATGCTTCCTTTCGGAATCATAGGTTGCTGAAAACATGAAATAAATGAACTTTAAACGTCCATAGCTCCAAAACTATGGGACCTACAGTAGTTGGGTGAAGACTTTATTTAGCAACTAATATGTGCACCATCCAAAAATACATGTTTCACAATCCTAAGGTACTCACACAACAATTTTTATAGAGGGAGTTTGTCTACGGGCACATAATTTGAAGTATTCTCCAACTACCTCTATAAAAATCGTTGTGAGAGTATCACAGAGTTCCGGAAGTTGGATATTTGGATTGGGTACATACTAGTTCCTAAGTGAAGTCTTGACCCGACTATGGTAGGTCCCATAGTAATGGAGCTATGGACCTTTAAATTTCATTTTTTCATGTTTTCGGCAGCCTATAACTCCGAAAGGAAGCATTTGTGCACCCAGGTTAGTCTACACTTTTTGTCATATCTTGGTGTGAGGAATCACCTCCCAAACGTTGTCGGTGTTGTTTTGAAATACCCTGTATATATGATGCAATGGAACAAGTTAGAAAATGTTCATTTTTTTCTAGGAAGGTATTCCTGACAATGAGGCTAGTTAGAGTGGATTTCATTCAATCAGAGAAATTAAGTTTACTTTTCTCTTTATAGTCTACTTAGTAACTTATGCACGTACCTCTGGTGTTTCATTTTTTATCGCTGAAGAATATACTTTTTCTAAAGTATTTATTATTACTTTCTTGCAACACTTTGGTTGGTTGATTTAGCATCAATTATATACGTTTTTCAACAGTGGCATAACGTAACCGAATTTCTTCTTTGAATCAAGATAAATTTCCGGTCATATAAAATAAAGCTCGAACAAATATTCTTCTTCCTGAAGTACTATGTGTTATATCAATACCAACGTCTTTATGCTGCCTTTACTCCCTACACTTATGCCAATGCAAAACAAAGATGCGTGACTGTTTTTTCTGTATAACACTCCGTAAGTACAATTATTTGAATTTTTTTTCTGTAGTGCAGATGATGCCGCATGCAGACCTGCTAAACTTCAACACTTCCTATAAATTTTGATCCAGTTACCAATTTTAAATTAATATTTACAGTAATTTTACACGGCAATGCGAATTCGCCTGTTTTTTCTTTCCATTTTTTAATAAGTATCTTAAAATAAAAGACTCTATTATAGACCTTTGAAGCTAATAATTAATAAAGTACAACGAAAAAAGTGAGTACTGTATTAAACAATCTTATCGTGTTCTTCAAGGCAAACCAACTTACATGCTGAAAATCTCAATAATTCAGTGATACGGTGTTTATCTCTGGTTCGTTAGGTCCATAGTTCGATTCCAGATATGTGAGTTATTGGTCAATAAAGTCGTATCTGTGTTTTTTCGGAGTTCTCCCTTTTCTTCTCACATTCACATTTCACCAATTCTTGCAGAATAATTTGCTTTCATTAATCACCTGTCTTCTTAAGACTAGGAACATAATCATTGGTTTAAAATAATGTATTCAATTTTATCTTACAATAATTAAACTTCTACGCCACTTACAGTTATTCTACTTAATATGTTTGGAAATGAACATTCGATCCCTGTATAGAACTTCCTCACTTCAGAACTAGTCTTGGCATACAGTAATGTTGAGAGAGCACAATAAATGTGCGAAAATGAAGCAGAATCAGACAAGCAGCACATTACTGTAAGAAATCTTTTTCGGATTAATTATCGAGTTATAAATGAAATGTTATTTATCTGTTGGAGCGAATAAATTCTAAACTCTGTATGTTCTCTTTAGATCACCAAGTTTGGAAAGCTCTCCTGAGGAGACAATGTTTGTTAGTTTCCGTCCAGTTGAACTCCAGCCGCCCTCAGGATTCTCCGATAGCCGAGAGCTAAGTGAAGCTGAGTGCGACAGGGATTTTTATTTTAATGGATGTCAAGAATCAACTATTTCCAAAGAGCAATTACGAACGGAATTAGAACTTCTATTAACGAGGTAAGGGAGGTGCTTAAAGTATTATTGCACACACCAAATTATCATGACTAGAGGCTCGAGGCGAAAGTGGATCATTAAAAAGTTATTTTCCAGATTAGATAAGAAATCCACACTGCTTGAGAGATACACAACAGAAAATTACTTCATAAAATACATTATATACATTTTCTTTTCTATATGGCAAAATGGAATTTCTTTATGAAAATGAAATAATTTTATTTCAGATTAGAAACTGGTAGTTACAAATTCCTTATTATCTTAAATGCTCCAATAATTTTGAGTGCAACACAAAAGATTCATTTTCAAAATGCAGAACATTTGTTTTATATTATTTTCTCGCAATAAAAAATAAATAAAAAAAAACTTCTTCAACGTCCTGCAACGCGAATATAGACCTTCAATCAAGATGATTAAATGTTTATTCCATTGTTGTTTTCCTCTCATTTTGGAAGAAATGTTGATAAGACCCTAAAATAGTTTTGTTAATACTTTTACAAAATTTGAAGTAAACAATGTGAATTTTACTGCTTCAACTGACTTTATTTTATTTATTTATTTATTTATTTTTGTTATGGTTCATTTAATTATGCTTTGAATGGTAGGTTATGTGGGAATTTATGTGGTGGGGAAAAACAATTCTTAAAAGACAAGTAATAAAGTGAGTAATAAAGATACTTATAAATAGACAAATTTATAAACAAAATTATTCCGAAAAAGTGAACTTCAGAAACTTGAATAAATACTTAGTGTAATGGGTGTGCGAAAGTTGAGTATGAATCTTGGTGTAAGTAACGAGTACAATTCACATTCCACCAACGTGGAATAATAGAAGCGGCGTAACCAAGATTTTTCTGTCGACTTCACCGTCATTGTGTGTATCTTTCTCTGTCCGTCTATTTGACTATAACTATCGCAAAGTCGATGCATTTCAATGACATTCAAAAAAATAAGTTTATTGTTTAAACCTGAAATCCAGAAGAAAAAAGGCAAGATATAATAAAAGTCCATCCCAGATTACAAATTTACACACATCTACAATGTGATAAAACAATTTTCCAGAACAACTTTAAAAATTATCAATTCCTGATACAGCACAGACTATATATTATTTAGAGTTTTTTAAATTATCTCCATTGTTTGTTTGAAACGTTGAAGGATAAGAGGCTAAAACGGGATGTTTCTACAGAACTTCAAACTTATCTGATTTGATTAATATAAGTATACAGTTAATAATGTTCCCTGCTAATATCGTCAAAATTATTATACACCATATTTTGATGCAATGTTCTGAATATTTTCTTTAAAATTCTAAAATATCTTTCTATCGCTTGAAATTAAAACCTGTTTAAAATCCACTATCATTACCTATTTTTTTTTTTTTTTTTTTTTTTTTTAATGTTCCACGATATTTTCCGTGAGAATTTTATTTAATTTTGATTTAATGACATATATTTTCTTCCATCCAACAATTCTTGCATCATCTGTCACTCGTCTTAATTATCCGTCTCCCTTGGCCTAAGGGGCATAATCGTGGAACGTTAAACTGAAAAATTTGATTGTTTGTTTTGTCGAATATGTGAGACTATTGATGAGAATTTTCAATCGTTTCAATTGCTTGCAGTTAAAATGGGCCAATAATAAGGGATCGCATTCTCCCAATTTTTATTTTATTGATTTCCTGAATATAGACTATATTAAAGACAATCAGATTTCTATATAACATTGTATGTGTTTTGTGGAAGATTAGAGAATTAGTCGTATAATTTGGGGTTGAAATTCGTGAGAGGAAGTATCATCCGCTTCAACAATGCATGGCATTACTAGTTATTAAGACTGTTCGCTAAACTCACTCCTACTTTTTTTAATTACAATGAACAATGTAATATCCCATGATGTTGAAAATCCCGTGTTAGTAAATAAAATCACAAACACCTGCAAGCAGTCCGTGGATGTCGTCCACAGCAAAAAGCACGAAGGGATACAAAGAGGACCCCCTCAAACCTTCCATAGACTCAGCCTTTAAAGACGCTACATAAACGGACACTCAAGGCAAAATACATCAGTTGTCAACTGGTCATATTCTACATATCTCTCCAAGGTGCAACGTGCAAAAGAAACTCCTCTAACCTATCTCTGAGCTGGAACAGGCTGGAGATACTAACCTTACCTCTGAGCTGCAACAGGCAGGGTGATTTTAAGCAACTGCCCACAAGTCTCGGAGCTGCAATAAGCAAGAAGTCCATTATAGAGGAAACAACTTTTGAGATTTACTTGTTTCTAATCTAGTGTACGAACTGTACAGAAATCCTTATAATAGAAAAGGTGAGGGAAAAACCCGTGTGCCGTTACTCGATCGAGTATCAAATATTGAAAAAGTAAGCTTACTATCTATAAAATGTTATTAAGTAAACTATTAAATGTTTCCAAATCTACTTTTACAGATCTGAAATTTAGATGTACAGACTGTGGAATCATTATTTTTGGGTATTCAAATTTATACCTTATACGAAAAGTCTTCAAAACAATTATCAGTTCATGTTATAGTATTTTACAGACAGTGCAATGTTTCACCTTCTAAATTGTTGATATGATTTATTCTCTTTAATTCATTCACTATCATGTGGATAATAAAAATAGTCCTATTAATCGTACATGATAAATGTAAATATGGAAACTGAAGCAATGGAAACATCTCGAGAATATTAAACTTACCTGATTAATATGGCTTTCGTCAGTTAGCCTCTAGAATAAATCTGATTTGTCCTGGAATGAAGGCATGGAAGAAAAAAAATGGTTCTCTCAGGAATCTGTTAACATTGTACATGATGTGTGCACCAGTTAGTTTTTTTTTTTTTTTTTTTTTGTGAGGATGAGCAGGATATCTACTCCAGAGCTTGAACTGATCAATTAATCACATATGTTTAATAATGTTGAGATCTGGTGAGTGATCATGCCACGACAGGTGTTGTACTTCATGCACGAAGATTATGAAACTATGTTTGGACAGCTCCAGTAGTATGAATTGCGCTTTACATCTTCATTAATAGCGTCATTGGTCTAAAAAAGAATCTGGACCAAACACGCAGTTGGGCACCTAAAACGTTTACGTAATCACTGACAAGTAATCTTTCAGTTTAACGTCCCACCATTATGACTGTTAGGCTAAAAGATACAGATGGTTTAGGCAAGTGAATGGTGATAGATAAGTTGGTGAAATGTGGGAGGAAACGGGAAAATTGTAGAAAATCTAAGGATATGGTGTGTCATGGTATATCCAAGGATATGGTACATTAAATAATAACTTGTACTCACCAATCCTTTTATAGCTCTTTTGTGCTTTAGAATCTTTAAATCTAAACATTTTTATTCATTCGTAAATTCTCACACGCTTCTACAAAGAACGTTGGCCATCCTCACTTCAAGCCATGTTCAACACTTAAGACACTTGTTAAGAAATTAAAATAATTATAATACATTTTTGTTTAGAGTGCTCAAAAAACCGCTACTTAAATCAACACTGAAACTGTTAAACCAATTTTAGCCTACCTGTCATTCAAGACATAGTAGTTTTAGTTAAGGTACTGAAAAATGTTTGTGATTCCGCAGATTTGTAATATTCCTCCTCTTTTTCTTTTCTTGCAGGTTTCATGAACGGAAAGAACAAGAGCGCCAAGCATATACAATTCATGTTTAAAATTGACTTGAACTCAAAGACTTTTTTTAAATGTTGACTTCGAACTGCGATTTTTATAAAATAAAAATAGAGTAGTGTCTTCATCGAATATGGACAACAAAATAAAACTTTCACACTATTTTCTACGTGAAGTGATAACTAACGTAAATTTGTATCTCTGTTATGTGACTGACGATTATTAATATCAAGTAATTACAAATGTAATAAATCATCTGTTGAGATGTTTGCGTGTAGATTGGTTGATTTACCATTCTCAATAAATTATGTTTTAAAAAGCAAACTGTTTTCTAGTTACTTACCCAATAGACATTGATAGAAGCATGAGAAAAATGTTTGAAATCAATATAAGTTGTCTGATATATTTATTGAGGGGCAAGAATACTAAATTCGTTGTTTATAGGTGAAGTCACACTAATGGCAGTGAAATTTCTTACGTGTACAAAAAATTATGAAGAAAACTATATTGATGAGCTAACATCATTAAATTTGCTTCTGAGTCGTTTTATACCTATTTTGAATGTTAATTTCCGTTGAAATGGTACTCTGTAAAACTTTCTAACTTGGAATAAACGGCTAAGTCATTCTGATTTTTGTTACTTTAATTATGTTTACAAACAGGATAAAAATAATTTGAAATATTAAAGAAATTTTTAAAACGCAATAACTTTAATAAGTTTACAGTGTAGGATTTACCTTCTTTACAGAATTTCAATAGTTCATATTTCAGTATCGAACAGAATAAATTTATGTGGCATTTTTTCTAATGTTTATGTTTTCCTCTTCAAATCACAACATTCACTCTAACAGCTGTATACAATAATAAACAATTCATATAATGGACTACTGGCTTTTACAGCTCATATTTTGGCAACACTGTAAAATAAAGCAGCTTACCAATCATGTCTAACGTTCCAACACTCACTTCTACCACTATAGCACGGCCAACAAGAGATGGTCTCTGACGTTTCTTACCACATGCGGTGGGACATTGCAGCCCCTACTTTGATACCTGTGTTACCAACCACGATCACTCTGTCTTATACCATTAATTAAATTGTCACTACAGTTGCACCGAAAAAAAAACTTGACACGCGAGTAGTGGCAATGTCACTGCGAGCTGTCAGAGACGTTCTCTTACTGGACGCACTATAACACCAAGTAACACCAAGAGCAGCGTCTCTACAAAACAAAGGCAGTAGCTAATGAAATTTGTAGTACCAATATCCAAGGATGACATTTTTAGTATATGTGAAATAAAATGAAACGTCTATACCGAAGAGAAGCTAAATATTTTGAGGTTGAACAAGACAAATGGCATATAAAGAAAATAATTATAAATATGATCTGGATGCAGAACATTGGAAAAAACAGTCTGAGATTAAATGAAACCATATTTCATTGATGCGTTTTTTGCTTGCTTCTATGTGTGATCAGCTTTCCTATTTTCCTTTTTGCGCGGGACATTTTCTAGCGATGACAATCTTTAGATGTGCTAAATTTGAACAAATTCCTACTCAGACTTGGTCGTCATATCATAAGAATGATACACCATTACTTGCATTAGTTATTTACTTTTCACCATAAATAAAATGTGTAGTCAACCATATTACTTATGTATAAGTGATTTAATACGAGTACCCCGTTGATACCTATATATTGTAAGGAAATATGTTTCCTCCTCGTAAGATTACAAATTGTTTTCCAATCTACTAAGTGATTAAAGTAATGAACTATCTACTGACTCCGATATGTATAAACTAGACCTGCACTGCAACACTAACACATGTATTCCTTGCCCATGGCCCATGTTTTATCATCCTTAAGTAATGATGCAACATATCTAAAGAACAGAATTGTCATTTAGAGTACATCGCTTCCAGTGTGCTATCAATTCTAGCAATCAATTAAAATTCAATTACGCATATAATTAATATAATTTTATCTCCAATCTAAATAATTTCCTTTACTTGTGAGGAGAATTCTCAACCGTTACCTAGAACTACGTTTCAACTACTTTAATTCTGGACCTCTTGGATTTCAAGTAACAAATTTAACATTAGCTACTTCAACAACAAATTTTAACTATCTTGATTTTCTTTTTCATTTTCTATCCGACATCTATAAATTTTATCCAGAAACTTTAATCCCTAGTGCATCCACGAAAAATCCCTTTTGAAACAGTTTAGTATTTTTAGGTTTTAATTTAAGCACGCCATTCAATTCTCAGTCATAAAACCTCTACGGACGACTAAACTATTTACAAAATTTACAAAAAAATATGTAATTACCCACATTGTTTATTTGAAACAACTGCATGTAATATTAGAACTATTAAATTAAGGTATAGACAAGTACATGTTACGTACTTGATTAAAGAGGTAAAATATTGCAAAATTAAGTTTACATTTAGAATTGTTAGTTTTCTTTTACATTTTTCAGGAAATAAATTTTTAAAAATGACCTCATTCATAAATTTTAGAAAAGAAATATTTAAAAATGCGTTAGGATCATAAAGTTGAAGAGAGAAATATGTCAAAATTACTCCTGTTTGTAGCAAATGCGAGGAGGAGTGTTTCAAAATTACGCTTTTACACAGCTGTATACTTAAAATGCAGCATGTGGAAGTATAACAAATAGCAGTGCAAAATGTTTTAGGCACCTCAAATTACAAACATGAAATGATTAAATTTATTAATCAGAAATACATGACAGCCTTCAAAGTTTCAGAAGTAAGGTAGATTGTATGTGATAGAAATGTTCGTTGTAATGGATGCTTTACAGGGAAATCTGAGAACGAATGGACTCGTCCGAATTGTTAATAACAAATTTTAGAAAGTAAGAAATTATTGGCCAAGAATGAAGGAAAGAATTATGTTCGTATAGTAAGCAATTTAATAAAGACTTGAATACAGAGTTACTCTGTTACTTGGTTAAGACTTTTTATCACTTAAATGGTGGTAAAGTCGGTAAACTTTTTTTTTTTTTTATTTTCGTGGCAAGAGATGAACCTTCGGATTGTTGAGGTGTTCACTGTTGATCGGAGGAACGAGATCTGAAGGGGAATGTGTATAGTTGTGGTGTTTCCTCTGTTCTTTTTCTCTATTTGGTCGGTAGTTGAATTGCCTCGTTCTCTATTGAAACTTCGAAAAAGCATGAAATTGGACACTATTTTAAAATAACATGCTAATTGTTACTGCAGTTTAAAAGTGCTATTTCATGTTTTGTGTTTTACTTTTGCTCTTTGTGTGAAAATATTTTTTTGTTAATATCGAGAAAATAAATTCGGTCAATTAGTAGCCCGGGTCAAATCATAAGTTGGTCCACAAGATTCCCAATGGTTTGGATCGTGGATTTGTGCACACGATTTGTTTGCGCTAATTATATTTATTTTCTTCAAGATTCAAGTTTATTTACTGCTGAATAAGGAATCATAAATTATGACCCCACAAGGGTTCAGAAATTCCAGAGTTTTTTTTTTTAAATATTTCATGTTTTAGCTTGATTCATTACGCTTTGTGTTTATGTGATTACGATATCAATTTCTTGAGTGAATAGCACAGAAACAAGGGTGTTTGAATGGACTCAGAATCTTCGAGGTTTCAGTAAGCTCATAAGCTACAAATAAAGTGAGTGATTTTCGTATTTGCGTAGTGGGTGTGTTATTGTGTTATGTTGCTATTGAGTTGTTAGGTCGTTTTGGTCGAATCCAACTTCGGCTTGCTTTTCCCCGTAATCTACAGCAATTTTACTCCCCTCAAGAAAACCTTGCTAATTCGTTAGTGCCAATATAGTATTTATTCTCAGAAAGCTGTACTAGGTTCTAATCCTTCGTTATTTCGCTTGGTTTTGATGTTGCTAGCAACTAGCAACATTTTATTGTTTTGTATATAAAAAGGAGAGTAATAAAATTGTCCGACTGGGACAAAGTTTAAAATACTGCATATACTTAATGCAAGTCATTTCAGTGAGCATTTACATTATGTCCATTTGGAAAATCAGATGCTCACATTAGTGTTTGTCATTAGAAAACAGTGCAAGAGGAATGGTTGCAACATCAGTTTAAGTGGAATAAAAAATGTTATTAAAAAGTACAAGGGCAACGAAGCTAAACCATTAGGATCACCAACTAAGTTGCCTAGGAAGCGGGAATGCACCAAGGCCACTTCCACCATGCAGAGGAAACTTCGCAAAATGGCAGTGCAAGAAAATCCGCCTACACAAAGGTGTATGGCTAATGGTCTTGGAGGTGTCTTTGGGGACTGTGAGCAAGTCATGAAAGCTCGCGGCCATCTTCTCACGGATACCCACCAAAAGGAACGAAAGTGTAACGCCCGGAAGCTGTACGAACGGCATTTGGCAAAACAAAGGTGGATGTACGTCGTAACGCTCGATGAAGCATGGATTTACCTTTCCGACTGCGGCAAACCGAGAATCATGTACCGAGAGAAAGGCGCCAAGAACTTCAGAAGGTGGGTCCGTGTCTGTACAGAATCCTTCCCAAAAAAAGTTCATGGTCGTTACTGGCTACTGTTACCGAGGTGAACTGAAGATTCGTAGGGTAGCGAAGAACTGCAAAATAAATTCGCATTTTTTTTTTTCAGGAGCAGATCATGCGGCCGATCTACGAGCATGAGATTCCAACAATGTACGGAAATGACGCCAATCTGGTGCGCATTCACATGGACAAGACCTCATCACATACCTCACGAACGTCCCTCGCATTCTACAGGGAGATGGAGGAGGCAAGTGGTATACAGGTGATACCTTTCAATGAGGTACATGTTAAATCTCCAGATGCAAGTCCTATGGACTATTGTGGATTTGGATTGCTGAAGCGGGCTTTGGGAAAACGGCGTTGACAACTGCGGAAGGGCTTTGAAAAGCTCTGCAAAAGAAATGGGACAAGATTCCCCTCCCAGTTCTTCAGAGAAGCCTATTACAGTGGAAATTACGCTGTCGGGCTATTGTTAAGAACCAAGGGAAACACATCGAGCACTTATGGACCTGGCGCCCTGGATTCTTCTAAATTTTTAGGTAAGTCGAAATTGGCCAAATGTAGACTGGGCAACCTCTGTACCCCTGAGTTTCTGATGGATATTTTCAGAAGTCGTGGAATAAGTGAATGCTGCAATTTGTGGGATAGTGTGGAGAGAATTGGAATACATATTAGATATCTGCAGTTTGAAGAGAAGTTCACACATGAGGCACTCGTATATATGAATGATCACATAACATTTTATTCCATGTACATCGTTAAATAACCCTGTATTTTCTCGAAAACGGCTCAAACGATTTTGTTCTAATTTCGCAGCACTTCGTTAATAACCCTAAATATAGAATAACCAAATTCTTCCTAGAAAATCCAGAAAGGTGGTTTACTGATAGTTAAAGTTCTTTTCGCATGAAGTTTCCGAAAACCTTAATATGAATTTTACTCTAATTTATAAATATTTCAGATATAAGTCAACAGTACTGCATGACTTATTTCAGAGAGTAGAACGCTTCGTTTCATATGGTAAAACTAAGATACATTTCCAATACTGAAATTGTAAGATCTTCAACTTCCGGTTTCAATGAAAGTGAATGAATGCGGAAGAAATGCTGGTATCCCCATATAAGAGGAAACATAATAATTCCGAAAAAATATCGCGGACGTGCAGTTGTCCACCATAAACTCACACGAGGTGGGACCAAAGAAGAAATCCCTCTAACTAGAAAGAAGAAGAGTGTTCTACACTGCCAAAAAGTGCCTTGTTCATACATCACAAGCCACAGCTCTCTCTTTAAATTGAGATAAGAATTAGCAGGTTAAATTTCCAAAGCAAATCAAATACGATATTTAATAAATGAATCACAATGAACAATTCGTATGTGGAACATAAAAATAAAAATCAGAACTATTTATCTTGAAAATAAATTTATTTGTTAATTATAAAATTTGTACTTCTCCAAACTTCAAATCAACAACACACAAAATTGTTAATTTAAAAATATACTCGTTTACACTGACCAAAAAATTGGATAATTCTCCCTTTTTATACTGTTACACACTCATGACACATTTATCTTTCATATAAATAAAATTAGTGTACACGCAACTATTAACGGAAATTGAAATAAAAATTTAATCTTCTAAGTTTTATGAACAGATAGTAAATTAACTAATTGTAACCTAAATTAAGCATTTTCTTTACTTTCTGTACTTAATATTAGTGAACAAATTTCATCACAAGACTGTCATACTCAACCAAGACAACAATTTTAGGCACAACAATATCACTCATGCTTTAAAGAAACATTTTCTGCATTTTGTATGTTAACGATAAATCCATCTTCTATTTTATTCGATGCTTTGAATTTCATTTTAGACTCCGGTAACTGTGGTGAATTAATTATGTATACATTACAGAACATATAACCATACAAAACATTATGTATACATTAGAAATATAAATTATCTTTGTACAGTAACCCAAAAAATGCATTCCACCTACAAACATTCTCATATAAATACATTCAGGATGAGATAAGCAATTAGCATATAACGTTTTCGGTTTCAAATATAAATCAAACTACCTTTTGATTATAAAAACTGTATATGACTTTCCTTTGTTAGTTAATAATAAATTATATTGAATGTCTTTTTTGAAGTCGAATATACAGTCTTCGTTACATATATATATATATATATATATATATATATATATATATACATAAAAGCCACGCCACTCCTCTTCTCTTTGGAAGGCCAATTTTTGGAACTGTACATACGAGAAGATGGTGCCATGGTTTGAAGAAAAATTTCAACTATCTAAATAGGATTTGCACTTGGTTTATGAAACTTCATCTCCGGATAAGAAAACAAGGCTTCACAAGAATATATGGGTGGTCCGATGCTTTGAACAACACTGTATACTGCAAAACATAAAAACAATATTCAGTGTTCATATTGATTCAAGTCTAAAAAACTTTCAAAAAAAATTGTTATTTTGTGGGACCTTTCAAACTCTTATCGTAGTTCTTTAACCAAACTAAAATAATCACATCGTACAAGAAAGCTTATTTTGATAACAGTGCTCTACAATGATTTTGCTGTTTGGAAACTATTAACGTTTTCTTAATGCTTTTGACCTGAAAAATCCAAAAATGTAGTTGCTTTACTATATCACGTACATTTTTCTTAAAACAGAGGGGAGGGGAGAGGAAAATAGCCGTATAAATATATATTTCGGAAGAAGTACTGATTATAGTTACAAATATAAAAAGATACTTTCGATGTCATATTCTTCTGATTATCTTTGAATTTGTAATAAAAGACTTGCAGTTACTTATTCAGCTAACGTTGAAAAAATATGTACAGTATCTGGTACCACTGAATGATATCACAACGCGTTACACGTTGGGAACGCAATAACAGTGCTGTGTAAGCTGTGATTGCGAAAACTACGGGTCGCCGTACGTTTTGTTGTTGTGTCTAGCTGTGCTGTTTGTTGTTGAATAGAAATGGAACGTAGGAACTGTCGGAACAATCCTGATTACTTATGCTACATATGTGGCAGTTATTTGGTGTCGAAACAGAGACTAAAAGTTACACTGTATGTGAAATGTGCATATTACGCCTATTTTGGAATAAAGTTAGGGGATCAAGGCAAATCATTTGCGCCACACACAGTATGTAGAGTATGTGTCGAAGACTTAAGGAACTGGACAAAATGTAAGAAGAAATCTCTACGTTTTAGAATACGAATGATATGGCGTGAAGCAAAAGATTATAATTATGACTGCTATTTCTGTTCGTGTTAGGTTAAAGGTTTTACCGCTAGAAACAAACGAAGTCTTACATAGCCTAACCCGCCATCTGCATTACGACCTGTACCGCATGGTCCTGGTATTACAGCACCTAACCCACCGCAAGAACTACTGTCTACAGATTCTGCTTCTAGTAGCACCGATTGTAGTGATGAGATGTACGGCAGAGAAAGGAAACTGCTGAGCCGACGTTATTTACACAACCCGAGTTAAACGATTTAGTGCAAGACTTGGATCTGTCCAAGCAAGCAGCGGAACTCTTAGGGGTCAAGGCTTTGCGAAAAGAATGTATTGGCTTTAGAGACATTATGTTCGTATTTTAGACATCGTGAGCAAGAATTAGCTTAGTTTTTTGCAATGACGTCAAAAATCTCATGATAAAACTCACATGGGACGAATATAATTTAGAGGAACGAAGGATTTTCATTGATTCCAACAAAAGAAGTTTGAAGGATGTGCTTCTTCACAACAACAACCAATAACCCTCTGTACCCATTGCTCATTCTGTACATTTAAAAGAGACTTACGAAAATGAGGAAATGCTTTTCAAAAGAATCAAATACGAGGATCATCAGTGGTTATTGTACGGCGATCTAAAGGTGATGCGTATGCTTCTTGGACAGCAGCAAGTGTACACCAAATATCCATGACACATTTGCGAATGGGACAGCAGAGAAGGCGATAAACACTGCACTCAAACTGACTGGCCTGTCGGGGAAAGCAGCAATATAAGAAGTAAAAATGTGAAAAAAGTCTGCCTCGTAGGCCCTTCAAACGTCTTATTACCACCTTCGCATATTAAACTGTGCCCAATGCAACAATCTGTCAAAGCTCTGAATAAAGATGGGCTGTGCTTGCAGTAGCTAATGACAAAATTCCCAGAACTTTCAAGCGCTAAGTTAAAAGAAGGAATATTCATTGGTACTCAGATCAGAAAATTGTTTAAGGACTCAGACTCGGACATTGTATGACAAGTGCTGAAAGGGAAGTATGGAGTACATTCAGAGATGTGTGTCATAATTTCCTAGGGAACAACAAACATGAAAATTACAAGTACATTGTGTCTAATATGCTCCAGAAGCTTAAAACATTAGGGTGCAAAATGAATCTTAAGATTCATTTTCTGTATTCACATTTAGACAACTTTCCTTCTAACTTGGATATCTAAGTGAAGAACATCGTGAAAGACTTCACCACGACATCAAAGCAATTGAATGCTGCTACCACCAGGAACGTTGGAGTACAATGCTGGTGAATTATTGTTGGACATTGGTACGTAAAAATTCACGAAATACTCACAAAAGGAAGTCTAGTTTAAGGAGTTTCCAAATGAAAAAGCAGAGACAAAAATGAGGTAAGTTGTTTATCAATAACCTTAATAATTTAGAATATCGATGTTCAGATTAGTAACCATAATTATTAAGCAAATTAATGTTCCTTTGTTAGAAATATATAATCATAATGTTACTCTATATTAGCAGCGCTGCTGTGTAGATAGCATGATTTACGCAAGCATGTTTTCCGATCTGTGAAAAAACCTGACGTGATGGGGAAAAACTAATTTTACTTTTTGTAATTAGCAACCTCCAATTATATAAAATCAGGTGTCAAGTCAAAAACAGCTTTCAAAAAGTTTCATTTTGTCGAGCAGTATATTATTTCCTACGTGACAAGTTGTATTTTACACAACTGAATGTTATGCTTAGTTCGACATTCAATTCTTCGTTGTTTCCGTTTAGTTGAGATAGAACCCTCATCAGAGTTCAAAATATCCTACAAAATATAGAAGTACTAAATACTTTTTTTTTTTCTTTTAAAATGAAAATTATTATATTTTCATAAGCATTGTTCACAAGAACAATTTTATATGAGGCGTTCCGGGTAATAAGGGCGAACTCAACAAACTCTTGTTTCGTGAAAATGTACTTTAAACGGTCGAAACAATCATTCATTTACTTTCAAACTGCTTTTCGAAGCGAAACAGGGACGACTTCCACACACTATGCATGTACGCACAAGAACTGGCTGTCACTGAAAAGTATGATATTTGTTATCAACTACTCGGAATATGTCAAATACAATTTCCAAGTGTTGGGATTCCACGTAACTTTTGTTGAGTTCATAAGTGGAAGGAACAGTGATATATATGCATTTAGTATATAGCAAATCTTAAAATTGGGTGGAAGATAAAATTTTATTTTTGCTTCATTGCTACCTACAGGCAGCCTCTAATTTCTTCCAATTCCGCTGGGCAAGCTCTGGTTCATGTTTGGTTATATATATATATATATATATATATATATATATATATATATATATATATATATATAAAGTCAACGTTACATGCATACCCATTCACCAGTAAGACAAACCAGCCAATATGATGAAAGCTGTGCGTATTTTATACATAAGAGAATGTTCCATGAAAAACCAGTTTCGTAAGAATATATGTATATCAGCGATAAGAGTACCAGTGTATTTGTGTAAAATAAAATACTATTTAAGCTTATGAAGTTTAAATTCCAAAAGGATAAGTTTCAGTGGAGTTTAAGTATACTCCACCAGTCTTCGTCCTAGCTGAGGAGGACACGGTATTGAGATCGCCAGTCTACCCGGGAAACGTAGACCGTAACCATGTTATTAGTTCAAGTGGAGCAATAATTAAAATCTACGGAGCAAAGGAAGTAAACGTTTACAACAAGAAATGACAATTGTAAAGTTATCTCCAGAAATGATTTAAAAAGTTACATTTACAAGTGTAATCAGCACAAAAGTGAAATTATCAAGTGGTGAAAGTTCTTTCGAGTGAATAGGAAAGCTTTATTAGAAGTCTGTGTGCCTTCAACTAGTCAGCAGCGTAGTGGATTGGAATACCAGCAAAAGTCGAAAAAAAAAAAATGAAATCTTTAAGTTTTACGTCCCACGATTATGCCGGTTAAGCTAAAGGAGGCGGTGATTATGAGAAGTGAATGAAATGATGGAATGAAGAAAGTGGGAGGAAACGGGAGAACCCCGAGAAAACCCACGAGCACGGTGTTTATCCACCAAAGTCCACACGGCGCGAGCTGGGATTGAACCAGGGACCCCAAGCAACAGAGGGGAGCGCTCTACCACTGAGCCACCGCGCTCCCCTCAAAGTCAAGAAATATTATGGATATAGAGCTAATAGTGGATTTTTTTTTCTGAAAACATCTCACCTACCAACTCGTAATGTTGTCAAGAACAACAATTGCCAGCACCTACGAAAACTGCAGTGCACCGATGGAAACGAATTTTCCTCGCGCGTGTTAATATCCGAGTATTTTGCGCGCGATACTCTGCCGATTTTTCGAGTTTACAGTATTTTTTACTAAGGGCCATAAAATTTGAATAACTAATATATATTTGGTGTTTTGTAAATTTCATTTTGTCAGAAAAAAAAGTTAAATAACTAAAATACATTTCTGATGAGTTTAAAAATAAAATTTTTATTTAAAATGAAAACAAATGTAAGTATGTAGCCTTATTTCGAGATGAGTTCTATGTTTTAGTTTTTAAGATGTTTATTTGCATGTTGATTTAGTTTTTACGCAGTGTAAACAAAGCTATTCTCCTGTGCATAGCATTTGCTTCCGTCGGACACGATGTGTTACTCAAATTTCCTCCGAGCTTATGTGAGACTGCCCCAAGGATCGAACCCGGAATTCACCGAAATAGTTCACTTATCACTTTCTTTCCTTATGTTGTTAGCTAATATTTGCTTGAATCTTTCAGTCAGGGAATAAATGGTTTCACATCGCTATTTGATGTATTGAACATCTGGTAAGTTAATTTCTGTATGTGGTATACATCTTTGTGAATACTTTTGACAACTAAGGGAGACAGGGATCTATTGGTTTGAACCACGTACATGTTGTAAGTTCACCCTCTCTACCCAGAACGCCTAGTACTTTTCATTGTAATATTTACAGAAATGCACATCACCTTGTTAAATTAAAACCTCTATTCTTCCAACTTGCTCATTTCAATTACGTGTTTTAATATTCGGATCAAATATGTTATACCATCAGATAAGTCATATGAAGTAATCGAACTGTGATATCACTTCTGACAATACTACAACTGAAAAAAATGGTTCTAGAAATTTGCATAGCAAACAAATATTTCAGAGTTAGAAATGAAAGTAAGTCTTCAATTGCTCTAGACTAAGTTAAACTACGAGACGTTAAGACGGGCAGAAGACGTACGTTATTTTGGGTGATGCAGGGTTAGCAGCACATCAACTTGCAGTGTCGTTCTTTCTAACTTTCTAAATTAAACCCGCTACTGTCTAATTCAGACTACTCTCTAATTATCTCACGATGCTGTATTAACACAGAAGATTCTATCACCCTACAAAAGTACACAGTATCACGTGCGTTGACCACTCAATTACAGGAATCAAACTGAACATTATTTTATATTTGATAAATGACGGAGAACCTTTTTTGCGGTGATACATTGGATTTCAGTACAGCTGGACTAAACACTGGAATCATAATGAATACTGCATTCGAGTAACGAAAAGGACCACGTGGAAAGACGAAAGGCAACTAAATTACTAACAAAACAAAAAAGGTATTTTCAATTAACAGTCAAATCAGTTTTTATTTAGGGGCCGTGGTGGCTCAGTGGTAGAGCGTTCATCTCTGGTGCATGGGGTCTCTGGTTCGATCTCAGCTCGCGCCAAGTGAACTTTGTAGTGGGCAAACGCCGTGTGCGCGAGTTTCCTCGGGGTTCTCCCGTTTCCTCCCACATTCTTCACTCCACGATTTCACTCATTTCTCATCATCACCGTCTCCTTTAGCTTAACCGGCATAACCGTGGGACGCAAAGCTCAAAGATTTAATTTTATTTCATTTTCACTTCTCATTTACTGAAAATTTGTGTTATGTTTAACAATCGACAGCTACAGTTTATTTACTTATATGTGTCTTATTTTCATTGACTGTTTTTCATACTCTGCTATTAACGTATTCTGTCATCAAGTTCAAATTTTCACAGTAAAGGGATTGATATATTGATGACTAGGGCTCGCAAGCTGAAGACCTAAAAATTGCCTAAAAAGATCTAAAAATATCTAAAAAAGACCTAAAACTGGAAAAAAAGGACGTAAACATAAGACTCAATTTAATTAGAATTGCATATTTAATTAATACAATGCTCAAGAAATACAAGCTTCTGGTAGATAGGTATAACGGTCTGTCCTTCTTCCACAAACTGAAGTACAAACTACAAAAAGAAAACATCAACACCCTCATCCTCCTTGCTGGAGGACATTAATTATGCCTCCTTATTTGACTTGGGATTGTTGCAGATCTGATCTTATCAGCCCAGTCCTTGAATTTTCTTTACTGAAGCAAAGATGTTTAAGAGGTGGTAGTGATTCAACCAGTAAATTTATTGTCGAAAGATGAAGTGCCAAAAAAGACGTTAAGACCTATGAAAAGCTTAAAATAGGCCAATAAAAAAAGAATCGCCGAGAAAGGAAAAAAAAAAAGCAAATAAAATGCACCATTTTCTGGCCTACAATGACTCAAAATGAACATATGTTATCTTAAGTCTCGTCTTGAGGCACTCGTAAAAAAGATGATTTTTCCTCAACTTCCGAGCCCTATTGATGACATTTGTGTTTAAGTGTTGAAAGTTGCACTGTTTTACGATATGACGGAAATAAAGTCGATTTCTACTATTAAAAAAGAAAAAAAAATGATTAAATTGCAAAACACAGGGGTACACAACAAATAAAAGTAATTAATATTACCTACTCTATTAATAAACATTAATACGTCAAAATTTACTAAGTTCACTTACTTATGGTTGATGTGGTCGCTTCTGTTTGCATGTAAGAAATAACGGATGGACCTGCTTTGAAGTTAATTTCCGCCGACAAAGAGGACACTTTTTGGATTTCCTCACATATCCTACAATACACTTTCTGCAGAACACGTGACCACAATATGTCGACATGAGCTCATTCCTTTGGGAAATTCTCCATATCGAATCTAAGCATACGGTACAACATTCGTCGCCAGAAGTTGTTTTTTGGCGTGCAAATGATGAATTACGAGGGCTATTTGAAGGCCTTTCGTTGAAGTCACCGAACAACAACGAGTCCTCTAACATCATCATTTGATCGTTTAAAATTAAAATCACTGGCGGAGTCGGGAAAATTAACAGTAGGACTATTTCTGGTCTCTGCAGTCTGCGCTCTGAAGTTCCGGCATGATAATGATGAAATAGCGCCTGCACGAGTCCTGCTTCGCGTTTCACGCCTGTCAGGACTTCTGGTAGTAGCTGTTGCACTGAAAGTAACAAATATGAAACTTGAATATACATGGATTGCAAACTTATTAGAAAAATATATGCAACAAAGGACCGAAGTCCGCTAATATTTTTTAAAAAATAAAATCCAGCCAACATTTAAATTATAAAAATCGACGGAACAATCAATTCACTCTTTTAACATTTCAAAAGATATCACTAATTATCAACTATTACACTTCTCTACAAAATTTTCAAATGCAGTATGCAGAAATTGATTGATTATTCATTGATTACTAAGTATTTAATGAAAAGTTATTATGAATTATAATAAATATGTATTTTCAATTAACTATCTCATCATTCAATATGTGCCAGAATTTAATTCATTTACTAATTTTTTTTTTTTTTTTTTTTTTTTTTTTTTTTTTTTTTTACATATTTCTGCATTTCCGGCATCTAAGTTCGTCGGCAAGCACAATATCCGGGAAAGGGGGAAGGAAGGAAGCGACCTGGGACCTGTATGTTAGGTACATCCCTGCATTTGTCTAGCGTGAAGGAGAAAAACCCAGAAAAAATCCCACTCAGGATGGCTGGCCTGAAAAAGATGTTATACCTTTCCAACCTTGTGTCCTCACCAGAAATCTAACCCCGGATCACTCGCAAGTCTTAATTCAGAACCCCAATTAAACGAGGGGAACAATAATGTCATTAACGAATTTCTCCACAACCATTTCCTTGAACGACATTTAGGGTTGGCAGGTTTAAACCAAAAAACGAAAGATGTTCGTAAAAGTGTAAGTGTTCGTAAACTCTTGATGAACACACATTTGTGGGATATCACGTTTCACTCCCGCATATTATTCATTTTATATTCAGACCTAAATTCCCAATTCATTACTACAAAAGCAACATTTGTTTTTTTTTATAAGTTTATGAATGTTTCTTTTGTGATTTTTTTTTATAGTTTGTTATTATTGTTTTGCAATTGCAATCAAAGAAATTCTAAATATTGTTTCGTTTTAATACCGTTTACTATTGATAAAATTCATCGAAATGCCATACCTTTTTCTTGGTGGGAGGAGGGGTCATACAAACCTCACGAGAGGCATTTATTGAAATCAGAAGTATCTTTGGAATCTATGTATGGATAAGTGGGTCAGAGCCAAAGTAAACTAAAATAATTCGTATCTTTTTTCACCTTTCTTACTGATCTGCAAATTAAGTTGTCGTATTTAACTTGGACTAATAAAAATCGTAGTGAACTAACTTGAAGTAAAATTAATTCTTCTGTACTCTGCAGTATTTTCAAATTGTCCATACGTAATTCTGTATAATGGTTTCACTTGTGCAACTGTTTATCTTATTGTCCTTCTGAAATTACTCTTGACAATTATATTAACAAGTATGTCAACATTAGTACAACGTGTTTTTATCACGAGTCCTTCGTGAGTGAATCGGCAGGCGTATCGCATTTTGGGCCAATTAGTCCCGGTTTCGAGTTCAAATGGAGGACAATTTCATGTAAGCCGAGAAGCGGTTAGGATTCCGCTTTAAGCTTATGTGAACCCTTTCAGCACACCCCGGTTGTTCAGCACACCAAGGCGAAACAAACTTATTTCTGTCCATATGTGATATAAATACGTAGAGCAAATTATTGAGAAAAAAAAAACTGGTTTAACCCCCCCCCCCAAAAAAAAAGATTTAAACAAAACCTTTTTTTGGGTTTTTTTCAATAAAAAACATGATTTTTGCCACCCCTGACGACATTTATCCTCTGCTATTATGTAAGCACGCGTAACACAGAGATAATATGGGTTACATACATGCAGGATGTTCTTAGAAATAACGAAAGAAGAAATGTCATTAACGTTTGACTTCCGCGATCTCCCTCAGCCGAAAATATTAATAATAAAAAAAAAACTGCTTCATACGCGATTACACCTATCTGTGAACCAAATTTGGAGGTATTGTGTGTCTTAGTCCTGTGCAAAAACATATACATACATACTATTTTATTATTATTTTAGTAGCAAAGTGTACTGAATAACAAAACAAGACAGACATACATACACACAAATATATATAGGTAGGTTTAGACTTAGCGTCCCTTTCAGCTCTGAGGCTACCTGAAACGTTAACGTGGGAATTGAGTCATTTTAGCTCTCCCGGGTATCGAACCCAGGTCTCTCTTCCGCGCCTGTACGCTAACCATGTAGCCACGAAGGAGTTCCGTATTATTCAGAGAACTGCAAAGAACATTGCGAACGAAGACCAGACTTTAGTGGATGTGTTATTCTGAATTATATATGTCCAGTGTATACAATACTGTGTTTATTGATGCTCACAGACTGTTAATAATTTTCAACATCATTTGACTCTGTTTCAGCGATTTGAGACCAGTAGTCCAATGTGTCAATTCTGCAACTGATATCTTGCTACAGGCCAACCGATCTCTTCCAGTGATATCTATATATTTTGCCCCAGAATAATTTGATTTATTAGTCAGATGGAGGTGCTGAGGTGGGTATAAAGTCTTTTCAGTGCAAGATTGTCAGTTAAAAATATTCAAGTGCTAATTGAAACGTTAATTGTTATCTACTAACGATTTCTTTCTTTATTTTTTTTTAATTTCCCCATAAATTAACCAAAACATAAAGGGAAAATAAAACAGAAAATAACAGATAGAAGACAGCGATCCGGAAAGCTGACCCTAGCTAAGTGGGGAAAAAAGTGTTAGAAGGAGTTAACGAAAAGAAAAAGAAAATAATAATAATAATGCATTTCTGTTCAAACGTACACCATAATATTAACGTAATGAAATATTAATTTTGACAGGAACACAGCAAAATATTCAAAAACTTTGTATAAAATACGTTAATGTACATTAAAATAAGTTGCACATTACATATATTACGTGAGAAATATGACCCAAGCATGATGAATAGTAGGGTCATTCTAGGTTTTGTCAGTGTGTGTGTAGCGGGGAAGGGACGGGGTGCAAGGATGTCCACGGATTTTCACGTTTTTGGCTCAAAAGATCCATAATGTATTTCAGGCAAAAAAAAAAAAAAAAAATCTTGTAAGCCTTATTTCTGGAGAACTACATATAGTGTTGCCAAACCCAAACTATCAGTTAACTCAGTATAATGTGCTTATTCCGTCGAAAATACTTAAACTTGATTTAGGGACAGTTCAAAAATTTTGTGGCCACTGATCCAAAAACTAATTATTGGCCAAATTCGCAATCTTTTGATCCATTTTTTTTTAGATCATTCCTAAAATTCTCGCTTATTAGTACATAATTTGTTAATTAGTACTTAAAAAGCATGCTTCTCAAACTCAGGAGGGTGCAACTGCCCCTAGTGCCCTCCTCAAATGACGCTCTTTACGATAAAATAGGAAACATGTATTACTACGAAAGTTTAGTCATATCTGGACCTGAAAATACAAAAGGAAACCAAACGCATAGAAACGGACGCTCGGAGAATAGTAAAGAAAAAGAGTGTTACAGAATACAGAAACGAAAAAGAATCAGGACAGTAACTGTTAAACTGTGGTTTAAAATGAAACGGATGATTGACCAACGGAAATTGAAAAAGAAAAAAAAATAATAGAAAAGAACAAAACCGATGAATTAGAAATTTTGAAAGAAAGTTGAAACTCAGTTCGTGTAACTTGTTCTTATTAATTCATTATTTCTAATATCGTTTATTCAATATTTGTTGTGTGTTATGATTTGACTGCCCGGTTATTTAACTCCCTTGCACTAGACAACCACACTTTTATTTACAGACGGGGCAAAGTGTAGTGGTTCTGTTTAGTCTCCACTACAGTATAAGACTTTCTTTCTTTCTATGCACCGTTGTTGTTTGTCTTTCGCAACGGTAAAAGTTCATTAGTTATTGTTAGTATTGCATTTAGGTCATTATTTACGTTAATTTGCTGTACAAGTTAACATCGGGTTCTAAATTATTTGCGCCACCAGTGTTCTGGCGCTAATGGTTGGGAAATTAAAGCTTTTATTTATTTATTTTATTTTATTTTACTTTTTTTTTGTGTGTGTGTGTGTGTTTATTGGTATATACAAGGTGAACTTGAAAGATATGAATCACCTCCCAAAGTATGTGCACAACTTTCTGTTCCGTTCCAATTGTCACGATTTGCTTTTCGATTCCAAGTTGGCATCCTTCTCACTCTTACACGACGCAGAATTCCACAATATACAAGAGGACTTTTTGTCTTCTTTCGATGTCACGAATAACCTCCTAGAGTTTGTGCACATCTTTCATGTTCAGCCCTGATATTTTCTGCTATTCTACACTATTGATTGAAAAAGTTTCGACATCGTGTAATTTGATATTACGTAGGTAATTACTTTTCAAATAATTGTTTGAATTCAATTCTGATTGTTTTAGCATCTCACCATATTCATAACCTATGCTATATAAACAATTGTGTGTTGTACTGGTCTTAACAGTCCAGAATTGGTGAGGAGTTTATAACTCGGTTATCTTCTTTGCTGTTTATAAATAACATGCTTAAAAATAATAAAATACCTTGCTCAGTTCACCACAAAGAATCCAAGAGATGCCTGTATATATTCAATGGTATACTAGTTTAATGTGTTGAAATGAAAAATGAAATGAAATCTTTAAGTTTTACGTCCCACGGTTATGCCGGTTAGGCTAAAGAAGACGGTGATGATGAGAGTTGAGTGAAATGGTAGAATAAAAAAGTGGGAGGAAACGGGAGAACCCCGAGAAAGCTCACGAGCACGGTGTTTGTCCACCACAAAGTCCACACGGCGCGACCTGGAATCAAACCTGGGACCCCAAGCACCGGAGGTGAACATTCTACCACTGAGCCATCACGCCCCCCTTAGTTTAATGTGTTATTATGTTTTCCATTCCGAATGATTTGTCTCCTATAACTAAATGATCATCCTTTTGTTATTATACGACGAAGCTACTACACTTACGAGAGCAATGTAATTATATTTATGATTACACGATAATTTAAAGATTAATCAGATATGTAATGAAATACGGCGACGTGCATTAAATAAATGTTAATTATGTGCAGGGTTTGCCCAGTCCGAAAAAAATCACCGGGTTTTTTCAGGTTGGACCCACCTAAAGCAAAAAAGAGTCTTAAAACCCATCTGGGCTTTTGAGCTATTTGTTAGTATTTTATTGATACAACTAAGGTGATCACATTGAAAGTGATTTTTATCAGATTCTGGACTTCCCTTGGGCGAATTAGATACTTTCACGTTAAGGTATACAACAACATTCAACATAAGACCTTTTATTAAGTTCTGAATGCACTTAATGGATTTAAAAAAAAAAAAAAGAAAAAGAAAAAAAGAAAAAGCTTAGCTTGAGATAATTGCAATTTTATATTTTAGAAAATACTTTCTGTGAATAGTGTTCTCGCCGACGCTGAGGGACGTTATCCCTCATACGTTTGATAGGTTAAAGGTCATAGGTGCCGGTACTACCAGTAAACATGTAGTGCATTAGTAAAACTATTAGTATTATTTTTTATTACCTTTGACGGTAACACAAGTATTAAAATTTGGTTTTCCAACAACAACAGTTTAGTAAAGTTATTTGTTGCTACTCTTCAAATAAGTAGCATCAACAGCAGCAGGTGCGTGAAAATTAAAAAGCTTAATGCTCAGAGTTCCGAAAACCACGTAACGCTGATTATTTCAAGTACTGTATTCAAACTTTCGTACTAGTTGAAGTTTCGATGTACGGTAAAGAAAGTTTGCATTAAAAAAAAAAAAAAAAAAAGTTGCGAAAGAAGTGCTCGGAAAATTACCGCAATTGAACGCACAAAGTATCGAAAATGATACTACAACAATAAAACTATTTACTTTATGCCGTAAGATATTTAATTTCATTTAAGATATTTTGAAACAGTTTATAAAATATGAACTATATATTTGTTAATTGTTTTAAATTAATTTTCTGGAAAGAACCGTCTTGCAACAAATGCTCGGATAATTCTCACAACTGAGCACACAAGGTATCGTAAGTGAACTTCAAAAAATAAAATAAAATAAAATAAAATAAATAGATAAATAAAATAATTTTAAAAAAATGCTGGAAAATATTTTATTTCATTTAAGACATTTTGAAATATTTATTTTATAAAACATGAGTAATATGTTTGTTTTAAATCAATATATTTGGTGTTCATATTTGGCGAATGTCACTCAGACTATTGGAATGATTCGATCTACATTTGTTCGTTCGTCTGCCTGTACCCACGCATACTACAGGGTACCACTTTCAGTCTTTTAAGTTTAAATTTTCAGGGTATACGCACGAGACACACTAAATTTCTTGTACAGATTTTGGCGGCATAGCAACGTAAAATTTCAAAATGCCGGCTTTTTCTTTTTAATAGCGGATATCCACGCTACAAAGCGCAATTTTCGGTCATTTACGTCGAAATTTTCAGAGTAGAAACACAGGAAACTCTAAATTAGAGTAAGGCCACGCTAAAAAGAGTTCTGTCAACTCTCACGTGCGATCAAGCGCGTTTGCCACATTTATCTTCTGTAACAATTTAAATATAACAAGGGGCCCATTTTGTGGAAATGAATCGTATATGTATTACAACAAAAATATTATTTAACATTATGCCTGACGAAAGTATTAGACAAAAGAAACAAACAAATTAGTATTGCGTTAAGATAGTTTACAAAATCGTAAAGAAAACAACCGTTACTTCTAAACACATAGGGCCCTATGCAGAGTCGTTTTGACATATGATTAGCATCATACTAAATGCCTGACTACTGCATGGAAACATATGTTAGTCGAACTCTTTAGTATGAGATCGGGCTTCTTCGTAGCTAAGCGGTTAGCGTACGCCTTTCGCATGGGAGACCCCGGTTCTATTCCCGGCGGGAGCTCATGTGGTTCGGATTCCACGTTAATCAGTAGGTCCACGTCTCATATAGCCTCGCTGTTGAAAGAGACGTTAAACTCAAAATCAGTTCAACTCTTTAGTATGACACTAAACACGCGTCAGAACGACTCTGCTAAGACCTTTTTTTTTTTTTTTTTTTTGTTTTGTTTTGTTTTGTTTTGTTTAATGAAAACTACTTACGTTAGAGAATGGCTTTCAATTGTAGATAATTTAATTCCATTTACTGTAGAAATCTTACGCTTTTTTCCTAGGGTGGATACAATTTCCGTCGGTTCAGCGAGGTCTTTCAGGCATTTCTCTTTTGTGATTCTTTTCACAGTTGTAGGGTTAATGTATGAAGCTGAATCTACTCTTTCAATCACTTTATTCAATGGCAATAAAGGACCGTCGTTACGTTCTTTCTCCAAATATTCCCTAAGATTAAACACAAATTCCTGTTCTCCTTTAGCCTAACCGGCATAAACGTGGGACGTAAAACTCAAACAAATTCCCGTGCCTGACTTGTCAAGGGCACCCCCTTTCCGCACTTCTTACGCACTTCAGGCATTATGTTCATAAACACAAACATACACACATACACATTCTAAATTTCCACTGATGAATGAAAATAATAACGAGTACACCACAATATTCACACCAATGCACTGAGATGATAGCACAAAAAATCAAAACAACCTGACAACACAAAAACTTTCACAGTAATGAGTAGGTATAAATGCGACAACACTGTTCGGTTACCATGGAAACAACCTAGTGTTTCCAAATGTATTTTTGTGGGTCTAAACCTATCCTCCCCTTCACATATTGGTGAAAAAATGTCTTCTACGAAAAGACAAACATAGCTGGATCACGTTCGTTACTTTCCAACCACTCAATTTCTAAATCAGTCCTTATGAAAAGCTCATTATAACAATCTCTGTAATATATAGAGTATGTAGGTACATTTTTTTCCTTATGTCAACAAACTTCCTAAAAAGATCATTAGAAATTATACTCATTTCAGCCTGACATTCCAAATAATGGTTCATTGCCCTCGAACTTTAGAAGAGCCGTACAGACTCACTACCCTCTTCGCTTTCAATTCCACGAAAACCTCCATGTAACCCCACTTCTATTTACGTAGCAAATTTGTCAAAAGGACAGAGTTGTGTCAATAAGTAGAAAAATAAAAAAAGTATTCATTATTGTGGCAATAACTTTAGGCCTAGTGGAACTACGTTGTGCTGGAATGTTGAGGAGTAAAGTGAAGTACGATTATTTTTTTTAAATATCTAGTTTGTAAATATTTCAACTTATAATCTGATTCAAGCAGTGATAAAGTAATTCGATTCCTTTATCGTTCTGTCATTTGGTCGCTTTGATTCTTCTTGCTATGACGGTTCGCAACACTGTCGTCAACTTACACGATGTTAGATCTGTTAGAGCTCAGGTTAAGATGGCCCTAGTCTAGCTGTATGTATTTTGGTGGCAATCCAACGTAAAATTTCAAAATGGCGGCTATTTTCTTTTCTCAAAACAGCAGTGAATAGAAAATTGTTCAAAGTTATGTCAATGATAATCTTGAAACATAAATCACATTTCAACACTTTTACCCCAAAGACATTGAAATATTTCGAAAAAAACTAATTAAACCCGAAAAAACCCATATGGGCCCAGGTGGGTTGGGCTTAAAAAAAAACGTGGTTTTTCAAACAATGATTATGTGCAATGATCAATGATTCACATCTAAAACAGAAGCGCTAATTTAGATGTTAATATGGATAAATACTGATATACGTGCAGATATTGTACCCTAGTACAATCGTACTGACATAAATGTGTTAACTCTAACCCATCTGATGAGTCGACAACTGTCTGTGCGCTATACACAGCACGGATAATAAAATTTATCACACTCTAAAGCTGCACTTGATTTCATTGTCACCTTACTTAACAAACTGCATACCTATTTCAGATGTATTTCTCACAATTCCTATGTCCTGCTGCCTTCCATGTGGGGCTGTCCTGTGTTCAAACGTACCGGCAGCCGGAAGTTCGACGCAACTGTTGACCAAGAGCATCTATATGCATTTTTTTTATCGGTTCTTCACACAATGTCCATTTGACGATATAGGTGGAAAGTCAGTGAGGTTCAAACACAGGATAAGATCTTCACCATCTTATCTTTCCTTCATTAATATCGCTAGCAGATGCTGAATAAAGTAGATTTTACATACTAATAATTAAATAATCTGCCTTTGGGCGTATTGTTTTCACAAGCTTGCTTCAACATGACATGATAAACAACACTCATTGTGGGAGTACCTGCGCCGTACCAGAACGGCGGAGGAAAGAGCACAACAAAAGGCTAAAACAAAGAATTAGGATAGAGAAATGTCAGAAGAACCATCGAACAGAGTGCTCTGCTTAGCTCACAGGATGATCTATCCTGTCGGGGGACATCCAAAAAGTTTATGTAATTTGATACGTCAAAGGATAATGCAAAAACAACTTTTGTGAGAAAAAGTTTATCATGTGGGATTTTTTTACGGAATGGCCACCATTATTGTGAATTCTTGGACGCAGATAAAGGTCATAGTTACATGGTGGTCATTTCGTAAACAGTGCCCCACTCATTTTTTTTTTATTCTATTAAAGGTTTTTTTTTTTATTATTAATCTTTCAATAACGTACAAAATTACATAATGTAAGTTTTAAATTAATTTAAATTTTTTCGATTCGTCCCGGATCTCCATATAGGGAGCTCTGTGTGTAAACCAGAGCGCTCCATTTTACGCACCTTCCGGCATTTTCCTATTTCACTATCTATTTCATTATTTTATCTCTAACCGCTTCTATTTTATAAGCTCTGGACGTTTTACCTTAAACCCCCAGTAATTATATATAATTCGCTTCTTTGCTTTTTTTTTATTTAAATAGAAAAGTCACTTCTGCTCTTGTAGTATGAATATTGGTTATTCCTTTACAATTAAGAAGGGCGTCAAATACTTTTCTTTGTGCAATAACACTATGCTCATGCTGATTTTTAAGCAAAGAGTAATTTATTAATAGGGAATCTTAATTTGACTACAACATTTCCGTTAGAAAATAGGAGGAACAATTTAACCATGTTTCAAAATTAATTGCATTTTGAATCGTTCAGGAAAACTGAATGAGTACAATTCATCTAACATTTTAGCTGCTGAAGTATCATCAATAAAAGCTACAAATTTGTCACCAAAAAAAGCAAAGGTTCTGTCTCCATCACACAGCACAGCACAATGATTTTTAGCCTTTTCAGCAACTGTTTGTTATTCTATTTGCATGCTACAGAACTTCCAGCAAGCATTTGACCCTCGTCCTTCCAAGTTCTGAATTATACTTTATGATTCGTGAATCTAATGAAGTTATTGCTCTTACAATTTTGTACTTCAAACTGCTTCTTTCCATCCACTTTTTAGACACCCTTATCAATATTGTCTGACAATCTTCATGAGAGCGCTACATTCTGCATCTGATGTCCGAACACTTTTCAGAAGTTCTGTAATCTGAGAACCAAGGTCAACCTTCTTTATCTCAACTAGATTTTCTATATCAAGATCAACTGACAGCTGATTTCATACAATGTACCATAATACTTTTAAATAAATTCTGCAAGTGTGAAAACAAGTACGGACCAAGAGGTAATGAATCCTGGAACTTCTGTACGAATGGTTCACGTTCTAACGATATTGTGTCGCAAAATAAATGCCAATTTGCATTTCATTTATTTGTCCTTTGTATGTTCAGGAACAGTTTCCTAGGGTTCACACTGCACTCGCTTTGCCTTATCAATGCAACTTTTCACGTTATCAAAAATTGTTAAGGCTCTTTCCAGACAAGAAACATCTTTAAGCCATCTTGTTGTGCAATGTTTTAAAGTAAACATGATCGCTCCTGTTATGGAAATGAATTCTGCATGACGTGCTGGATTATCATTAAATATGTAGTAACTATCTCTCACGAAGGAAGGAATATCCCAGTAAGCTGCTTGTTATTCTATTCTCATTGCTTCACTGACAACATGAAGTCTACGAAATCCGATGTTTATACGATGTTTACCACTTGTTGAGACCTCCTCAATTCCTCGTTCAACTTCTTATAAAAACTTAGGTTACATAATATTGGGTCCATCCATCTGCACTGGCAAGATATTGTGTCTGGAAAGTGGTGAAATGGCAGAATTAAACGCATTCAATACCCAAGTGGCTTTTACGTGTTGCAGAAATACACTACTGAAGAAGTGAGCGCGTACTCTGTGTTTATATCGAGGTATTTACTTTGAACAATCTTCCAAACATCTAACGAATACTACTCTTTTTTACATTGCATTTCACTTTTTCTTGCTCTTCTATTTTTCAAATAGACAGATGTCAGATAATAAATATGACTTAATACTTATCTCCATTATAATAATGTTAATGAAAGCTGAGTAATTATTTCGTGAAAAGACTATTCACTAGTTGGCGTCTGTTTTCATTGTAATTTGTATGTACCAAATATTTGTTGCTGAATGCCAACAATTACAGCATGTCAAAAAGGAAAATTGTTACGAAGAAAGAATGAAAGAAAGAAAAGATTACCGTTGAAGAAAGCGAACCTTATATAATTTTCACAAACTGCAGCACCTACGAGGATTGGAAAACATATATATATATATATATATATATATATATATATATATATATATATTTCAGACAGTCATTTATCGCTATTGTAGAATCAAACTCTCAAATTAAAATTGAAATTTTATAGTCACTAAATTTTGCGGCATTAAATGCCCCCTCTATGACATATTAAATTTTATCTGAATCATATTTTTCAACGGCACACGTTCCTCAAGATATTTCGAGCTCATTCGTGGCTACGCGGTTAACGTTCGCTCCTTTGGCGTGGGAGACCTAAGTTCGATTCCCGGCTGGAACTCATGTGTTTCGGATTCCATGTTAATCAGTAGTTCCATGTCTGGTATAGCCTCGCTGCTGAAAGCGACGTTAAAGTCACAATCAGCTCAAATGCTATATATATATATATATATATATATATATATATATATTCTAAGGGAAGAAGAGAATATGAGAAAGTGGAATTTAAACCACTAATGTTATTGTTATTTTCAACTGGAACTAACATCATCACAATCCTTTCCTAACGAGACGATCAGAGGATAACAGCATCATCGCGTACAGAAAATTTACGGTCAGTGAGGGTAATTATGAGACGACACCGCTCAGTGATCTTCAACCACTGTACGTAAGTAAAAATTAAGAGCACAGGTATTTAGTAACATCTTTCACAATACTCTGTCTTCATTTTTAAGTTTCAATTCACGAAAGTTTGTATATACCAGAGTTGGCAAAAAACATGTTTTTTATTGAAAAAAACAAAAAAACAGGTTTTCTTGGTTTAAACCCGTTTTTTTTTGGGGGGGGGGGGGTTAAACCAGGTTATTTTGGTTTAAATAATTTACTCTATGTATTTATATTAAATATAAACAGAAATTAGTTTGTTTCGCCTTGGTGTTATTATGCAACAACAAGGTTATGCTAGAAGGGGTCACATAAGGTTAAAGCGGAATCCAAATCGCTTCTCGGCTTATATCCAAGAGAAATTGTCCATTCCGACACGAAACCGGGACTAATTGGTCACAAATGCGAAAGCTGACTCACTCACGAAGGATTCCTGATAAAAATACGTTGTACTGATCTTTACATAGGCCTAGTTGTTAATATAATTGTCAAGAGTCATTTCAGAAGGACAAAAAGATAAACAGTTACACAAGTAAAAACATTATACAGAATTATATATAAATCGGGAAACTCCCGCCTTAGCCATTGGAAGAATCCTGTTATTACTTTAAATGTATTTGTATGTAAAATTTTAAGGTCAACGTATCCTAATCACTACGCTAAAACTGAGCTATTAAATTACAAATTTGGTATGTAGATATCATTCAATAAAATTAAAACCAGGTAAAATCCAAGTTGATGTTGGAAGCTACGTAGGCAGTTGATAAATTTTGCCAATTTCTATCAATATATTTAAGCAACCTTGGCTTCTTTATAAAACAACAGACATTCACTGAAGTAGAAATATATAATTTGGTTTAATTTCGTATGTTTAGGCTTAACATCCTTATGAAATACCAAGGTTATCACGGAAAAGACTTTTGCTTAGAGGGACACCTCGAACCGCTACTTGGTTTACACTTGAAAGATGGGTTGTGGTTCGACCGAGAATTGAACACGGGACCCCTTGATTAAAAAGTGAAAAGTAGATAAACGTAATGCGGATGGTTTGATATGTGGAAAAATCACCATGAAGTTAACATGATTTAAAGCATTTTTCGTTTTTTTTTTTGGGGGGGGGGGGGTTAAACCAGTTGTTTTTTTTAAACAGCTGGTTTAAACCAGCCAACCCTGGTATATACCAATCTTTTTAACAAACTAATTAGAAAAAAGTTTTGAAATTTGAAATCCTATCATTAACTTTTATATCTACTGCGTGTAATATCACTGTTGTAAAACCAATGGGCATTGGTGGAAGCCTGGTAGGTCCGCAGTTATAGTTTAAGTTGACTTTGCCCCTTGGGCTTTCGTTTCAGATGGAAGGTAATTATGATACGCATGCTAGATTAATATATTTGTGAAATAACTGGAATCTGTCTCTGTATCCTAGTATGTTAAGTTTCAAAAAAGCAGTATTCTGTAGTTTAGGCAGTTCTATAATCTTGTTTCTTAGTGTCTTTCAAAATTGAAGACCTACATTATTTTGTTGAAAATAACCTAGGCTGCATATCAATACACTAAAACAAAGAAATAGAAGCACCCCAAGTTGTTTTTTAGTGAACAGCCTAGAACTTGGTCTAAATTTGTTTCATAAGACTGTTTAGTAATCTGAAACTATCTAATATAGGCTATTAGCCTATAGGTATATTATAGTCAACTCACAAAAATGTTAGAATAACATCAGTAGCTATTTCCACTTTCTTTCTTAGTTATTTTCTTGTAACTCAGCCAAATATTTGTATATCTTTATGTAATAAACAGTCTCTCATAATTACCATTTTGGAGGGAAATTATGACACAGCACAAATTTGACATTTACTCATCAACTTATGAGATGACAGGAAATTGTTTGGCAGCAAACTGTTACTATGTTGGCACCATAAACTGCTGTCTAGATTAACTGCTTTCAAAACTGACATAAGCTGAGTAACGTGGAAAAGTTGTAAAATCTGTCTCATAATTACCCTCACTGACCCTAGCAGTTGAATTTAAAAATAAAACACTGAAAAAACAATAACTGTCCTTCCCAAATCATAAACTCCACAGCATCTATTAACATTTGACTATAATGTTCCTGAAAGTGAAGTTTATCTATTATATAACTAATTCTTCAAAAGTATCTTTGTCAATCCTAATGTCAATCCTAATGCTTCTGCAAGTATCACCCTGCAAACTGGTGAAAATATTCGAGTAGAGAAAGATTTTTAAGACTGATAATTGTTGAGATATTTACTTATTCATAATTTACAAAGTTAACATTCACCCGGTGGATGCGATAGAAGATCTGCTTTGGTGATCTTCAATCAAACGCTCAGCCACCAAAAGCCGCTCTCCATTTAGGAGATCATACTGATTCGTTGAACCATCTGTGCTTTCATTTGGATCCATAATCGAATCTGCAACTGAAAACACATTTAAAAAATGCTAATATCAAAATAAGGTTAATTTGAACGAACTCTTATAGATTATAAGATACACAATTCTAATGCAATAACTACTTATTACCCGCATATCAGATTGTATCTTTATAAACAATATATATATACGAGAGCTCCATTAAGATTATACACTTAGCGTACGCAACTTCGGCGCGGGAGTCCAAAGTTAGACTCCCGGTTAGAGCTAAGTGTTTCTGATTCCACGTTAAGCTATTCGTCCACGTCTCATACAGCTTAAGTGCTGAAAGCGGTATTAAACTATTAAAAAAAAAAAAAAAAAGGCAAAATAACATACAGTAAAAATCATTTCTGCAATATAAAAACATGTAACAAGTATTTATTTGCGTTTGCCACTTGAATTCTGTGAATTGTATGTTGTAATTTTAACACGTCAATTCTCTAAAAAAAGCTATGGCACATTCCTTGTTTTTCTCTCTCTTCCACCTATACCAATAGACGTCGATAAACTCGTCAGTCAAAAAACTAAGCCGTTTTAAACCTACTAGCTCTCAGTTCTGTATTCACAGACATGTTCATCCTGGTACTGGTTTTTAAAAACCAAAAAGTGGGTTGAGTTTAATTTGAGTTTAACGTTTCGTTCAGCAGTGAGGCTATATGAGACGTGGGCCTACTGATTAACGTGGAGTCCGAACCACATGAGCTCCCGCCGGGAATCGAACCCGGATCTCCAACGCCAAAGGCGCGTACGTTGACCGCTTAGCCACGGATGAGCTCAACCAAAAAGTGGGAATGAGCTATTAATTAGTTTCTTTTTTCTTCACATTTCTGCAACATAAATGCGATCGTCATTTGTTATAAACTCATTGCATGTTTCCCAGGTGGAAAAGTTTCGAACACGTGAGGAAAACAATTCGGTCAAACCAAATTTAAATGATCATCTTGAATTTGAAATTGTCCTCTTTATTTGCGGTAACTCTATTCACTGCCGTGCGAACATGATATATACACCTATGACTTCGTAAGCCACAAGTCTTCCCTTGTACGAAGAACATTCAAAACTCGTCAAATAGCGCTTCAGTGACGCTGTTCAATTTGAATTTAAAGCCTGCTCAGACTTTACTGTTCCTCGCGTCAATATGAATAATTATGTACATCATATCATCTGAATTGTACCGCACACAACCTCTTCGTCACCCGACTTCGGGCAAAAATACAGTATACGTAAATTTTCTAAGGTTGAAGGACTAATTTTGTGACAAAAATGCCTTAAATTGATTCGAGTTTTTGCGTGGTGCTAAGTTCAAATTTAGGACCACTCCATTGTGTATCCGCCTTTGTTCACCGCTCTAAAATAAATACATATAAATATTCCCGACCTAGCCTTGTGCTACGCATAGTCCAGGTCTCTAATACATACATTTTAGACCATTCTTCTCGAAACTTGATTATTGCCTTGTGCTTTACGGTTTTTTAAATGTAAAATTGCACTTGTCATTTCAAATATAAATATAATCCATACATTAATTTGCTATTTAATTATCTGAAAGTAAGTTTTTTTTATTTTTCTTTATTTATTTATTTGAGACATTCAGAATTTCATGATGGTATTAGTATTTCTTAGATCTTATAGGCAGATAGCATCTTTCAATCATATGTGAAAATATCTAATCTGCCTAACAAATATCCAAACTTTCCTTTAAATTAGATCCCCCCCTCCAAAAAAAAAAAAAATAAAATAATAATAAGTGATACGTGTTGGTAATAAAAAGCCCGAAAACTCAGGTAGGTTTGAAGTATCTTTTAGGTGGGTCCGAACTTTTTTTTTTTTTTTTTCATTCTACTATCATGTATCATTCTACTATCTAACTGCCATCACTTTTGCATAGTCGTCGAATGAAATCCTACCATTCATGCCCGTAGATCCTGTATAGACCAAACAACAAAGAACACAGCAGTAGGTTGCAACAGTAAGACATATGAAGTGACAATTGAGCAGCATCTGGTCATTGTTAGCAGTTATAAGGTGATTGTTTATAGTACGGCAGACACGGTAAAATGTGAATGTTGAAGTGGACAAACCGCGGTGATGCAAAGTAGAAGATACCAATGAGTTTAAAGGTGCGTGTTGCAGTTAATTGCCGCAAGTATATCTAAACTAGCCAATGTGCTAAGGTGGGTCCAGACTTGCAACAAACGCCCATAACAAAACATCGCACACAACATCGTAACAAATCATGTTATGATATGGCGTTCGGCTGTGTTTCGAGTGGAATCGGTCTTTCCCTGCCACATTAAAGGAATGTTACGTGTTACAGAATGTCTTACTAAAGACACTTTCAGCACATACACGCACAACATCAACAAGCAAACACAGTCGTTTCGGTGTTCCAGTTAGGAGTGGTCTCGAAAAGAAGCGCTTGCTCTGATCGACTGTTACCAACAGAGAAGTGTTTTGTGGAATAGCACAGAGCCTGATTATTATAATCGATTAAAGAGAGAACAGTAAACTAGATCCGTTCTAAACATGGGCGTCTCTGGCGGGGGGGACGCGTCCCCCCAATATTTTGAAGTGACACAATCTAAAATTCCACTGAGATACTAGCAGTTAGATCATTTCCTTTGATGTCCCCCCCCCCAAATTTTACATGCCAGAGACGCCAATGGTTCTAAATGAGTTGATTCGCAAAACATTATCTTCACCCACCACCACCATGTTTTCGGCTAAAAAGTGATGAATAAAACTGTAACTAGCATCAGCCAATTCTACAGGAGACAACATTTCTACTGAGCTCAGAAAAAATACTCGGCAAGTTAAAAGCATGCCATGTTACATATCATAGTGCGGGTTGGCTGTCTACACTTTTATGGAACACCATAATGTAACAGAACATCATAGCATTATGTCATACATCGCACTGCACATGTTACATTGTTCAGTGCGGGCAATAGTTACAAGGCTGAACGAAGCTTTAAGCGTGTCGCGAAGAACTGTGTCCAAATTCGTGACGATAGATAAAACTCATGGTGAAACACCATCAGCGAGAGTAAAATTGTGGACGAAAGAGAAGCCTGAGAGATAGAGATTTACTGAAAATTTGAGACGTCCATCACCAAGGATTTTACAAAGAAATATGGCTAAACTAACTAAAGAACTTATCATCTAGAAAAGTCTATTGCGACAATCACAGCCCGATGCAAACTGCATAACCCGTGTTCACCGCCAATAACAGTTTACCGCAATGAAAATGATGCCGACAACATACAACATGAGCCTCCGATAATTGGAAACGCAATGGTCCAATAATTTTTCTTCTTACAAGAACAGGCCATGTTTATGTATGGCGGACGCAAAAAAGGAAACTCAAGCACCTTTTAATGATTAAAAAGTATGATCAAAAAATTAAGATCACTACAATATGTCCCTTCTACACGCACTTCATATCTGGATTCTTCCTTTAATAACTGTGAGGTGCTCCGAACCATGCTGCCTCATTTGAGGATTTTACGCTACTTTTTTAATTTTTCAGAAAGAAAGAAGAAACAAATATGGGATTTCCTCAGTTTGGAGCAAACTTCACACATCTCAGTGAAGTAATAGTTAAAGAAGCCAATGTTTCATGTAAGTTACGATAACTTAAAGTAGTTTTCAGAACACAATTGGTCAATGGTAGTTTTCCCGTTCCGCTCTAACTTGGGAAACTCTGAAATAAAATATTTTCTAATGCCGGCCACTGAGTTACTGCTGGTATTATGATCTTTGGGAAATGTTCTCATAGCAGAAAAAGACAGGAAAAGGTGGTGAAACGAAAGAAAATAAGCTTATGCTCATTGCACCAATCGAGAATTAAAAACAGATAAGATAATCAGTTGATTACTTTCATCTTTGGATAGGAATCATACATTATTGCATCAACAGTTTGTAGAAAGGATTAACTCATCCACGAATAATCGGAAGTTGCATAAATTACGATATGACGTCATGTAGTATCGTACGTTTGACTGGCTAATTCGTGTAGAAATTGAAAACTGAGTCGCGCAGGATGTGTTAACTATTTGTTACTACATATCCTCGGGAAGTTGAATATGTATGTCCTGATGCTGGTGGACAAATAAACATCATCTTGGAGAAAAAATAAAAAGCTATATCAAATACTTACTGAGAAAGAACCTGCATTTCTGATATTTCAGAATATTAGGGACGCTCAGTTTAATTTTATGGATAATGTATTATATCTGGGTTACGAATATTGTAGGAAAAAAAAAAAACTGTCCTAACGGACCACACTTCCTTACACGCCTTTCAAGCGACATTTTCAAGCAAAGGTTTGAGAGGAACAACGTATTTTTGTTGCATTATGTCTGCCTAAAACTACACTAAAATTTCACACACACTGTCTTCTCTTAAAACAAAAGTTTGGCCCTTGTACTGAAGTGTGTGGTAGGGAGCGAAGTATAGATTAGGTTAAGTTACGTTAGCTCACTTTACATTCAATGTTCAGCATTATTTTCAAATGTAGGATAGAGTAGGTTGGGTTAGGTTACGTTAGCTAATCTCATGACCGCATCACACCATGATACTTCATTTAACAGTTACGCAACAAGAAATCTTCCCCGCGATCTAGTTCGTAAACTTTTTGAAAACCCAAACTTTGACTTGTATCGCCAGTTGGTTTTGATCCACTCCAGTAAGTAGCACTGCTGTACGTAAATATAGCCCTTGCAACTAAGTAAAAAAAAGTTTATCTGACAAGGGACATGTTTCGGTTCGAACGCAAGGATCAACATAAAACTTGATAGACATATACAGGACTAAGTACTGACCACTGTAGGGGGAGTCATTCCCGTGTAAAATTCGTTTTCTGCCGACAACGCCCCCTATCCTTCGAAACACTAGCAGTTAGATTCTGCGTTATAGGCGCTGAGTGAAGAGCAGTTAGGTGTGTCAGTGTGTGGTAGTAAGCTCCAATTAGTATTAGGTGTGGTAGTCAGTGTGGAAAAATGGGGCGGGCTGTTGACATTAACTCCTTTCCTGTAGTTAAACTGTTAAAAAAGCAAACTAAGGCGCAAAATTATGGATCAAACGTCAGTTGGAGCGGATGATGAGTTATTTGAGACATTTTGTGCACTTTAAGCATCAGTGAGTACGAAAATGAATTAGAAATGATACACAAATCGACACTCTAGAAATATTATGAAGAAAATGGCAGGGCACAGGAAGACATCTATGGTAGCAGTTCAGAGCGGGAATAAGACAGTATTCCATAGCGGGAACAAGACAGTACTCAAAGCGAATACGACGTATCACCAGCACGAAAACTGAAAAGTACATATGTTTTTTTGCAGTTTATGGAAGACAAAACCAGAGTACCTACAAAGATTATCATGAAGGAGGATACAACTCATATAGGAAGCTTCTGGAACGACATAAGAAACTTATTTCATTACATAACTGCAAAAATATTTGGATTATGGATACGCGCTGTCTACGAACTTTGTTTCATTCAAAGGGAATCGGGAAATGAAACTCCAAACAGTGAAATGTGAAGTCCTCAGAGAGCATGGTGTATCAGTATATTACTGGCATTTACTACAGTGCTGGGCTTTCCAAGCAGCAAAAGAAGTTGGCTTATCGGAGTTCAAAATGTAGTCGACTTTCATTCAAAATCTTTACAAACAAGCAAGAATTATATCACGAATAATTCATAGTATCTGTAGAGTGTATCATTTCTAATTCATTTTCGTACTCACTGATAATTGCATTGCACAAGAATGTCGCAAATGACTCATCTTTCACTCCAACTGACGTCTGAACCTTAAATTTGCGCGTTAGTTTGACTTTTAACAGTTCGATTACATGACGGCGGTTAATGCAAACAGCCCGTCCCATTTTACACACAGTCTACCACACCTAACACTAATTGGAGCTTACTACCACTCACTAACGCACATGACTGATCTTCACTCAGCACCTACAACGCGGTGAAAAAACGGGACGGGCTGCATTAATTGCATATATGCTTCTTTTTTCAGTAAATCGAGTGTCTGTATCTTAAATAATAATTTTTGGGGCGTTGACTAGCATTCCCTTATGCAGATTCACTTCAGGAAGACTTCAATGTATCTATAAGTCAAGAACTACTATGAAAAATACATTAACAAACTTATCGTAGGTGGCCAGTAAAAAGCACAAACTCCATGCAACCGAGCCAGGGCAGAAGCACAACAAGGGGGCCTGAGCAGTTGCGTCTGTATAGAGCAGACGCGTCAGCGACGGTGGATATACACACAAACGAGGCTAGCGCAAAACACTGTATATAGCATAAAAAGATGTGTCTTAAGTGTTGGATTATGCATTTACACGTTACTAAATACGTTATAGGCATAGTTTTTATTAATTGCACATTTGTGTTCTGAAGTAACACAACACATCACCAACGTGAATTTCACAAATATGTAGATCTCCTAACTCTAGGATACTTCTATGGTCGCGCGTCATGAGTTACCACACTGACTTCATATAATTCCCTTCACTTTGTATACTGTGACTAATGGCTTCCTTGCGTATGAATCAATGTTTAACGCGGCGGCACTAGCGCCTAGTCTCACAGACCCATTTTTTAAATGTTAAATCTTTACCTAATAATTTTCGTTTATATTTTATTTCGTTATCACAAGGCAATAAATGATGTTCAGAAGTGTCCATTGAAAAATAAAACTTTCACTTTGAACCCCAATCAAAACCAGCGGCCAGCTACTAGTAACAGGCTACAAAAATAGGTGCTCGGGTCTGATACTTGGTGCCAGTACCGCCGGGTTAATAGCCTCACTTTCATTGCTGTACTATTATGTAGATACGCACCTCATACGTAAGAAGACGACATAATTCGATATACTGTCCTATTAAAATATTATTACAAATTTGACCTGTAAATTTTACAAATATGTGGATTTGTACAGAAAATCTGCACCGAACCTGGATAAAATTTGTAGTACGTGCCAGCAAATTAAGTACAAGGATGGGAGGAATTCTAGTTCATGGCATACACAGTTAACTGTTTTGATTTACTGCTCCGGTTTATTTAATTTATTTATTTTCACGTTTCATCCTGTAGTATTTAATATACAAGGCATATGCAACACAAGCAGTAAAACATTTTTCGAAGTTTACTGTATTATCCCTTCCGCTATATAAAAGCTAAATTCTGAAAATAAATTCTAATTCGTGATTTGGGCAAAAAATTAATATAAGACTGGGTTCTATTCTCGGAGAAACATATTAATATAATCAAACTGTAAGGACCATCACCATGTATTCGTCCGTAAAAGACACACTAGCACACAATGTTAACTATTTAGCACAAAATATACACTTTACACATTACCCTCAGTCTAATTTAAACGGTGACACCCGAGCCACTTCGGTGCCCTAATCCATCCCACTCGTCTTGCTTAGGTTCCCAAAATTATTGGTGGATTACGAAACAAACTAAATAAAAATGAGAAGTCTCCAATAGAATAATAGTTTCCAAGCATTAATACGGTAATTGATTTTATGCTGAATATTTTAGGTGCATTAGCTCCAAGCAACACTATTGGTAATCTGCACGGTGAAGGGACGAGCGCAATAATTCTACACTATCTGCTAAATCTATCTTTTGAAGACGTTAGAAGATATATTTTTTTTTGTCTTTTTTTTTTTCTCAAAAATTACAATACACACCTACAGAAAGGCAAACTAAACTAGATTATTTTAAATCAGCATAGGTCCTAACAGTATCACTTTACATGAAAACTTGGACACTTGAACTTTCCTCATCTGCACTTATCAAAGAACCGGTGGCCGAAATTTAAGCCTCGTACACACTGATGATCATCTTAAGACTATATTCCGAAAATTAAAGAACACATTATTTATGTGAGACCATCTGCTTTTACCTTTCTGTATCAATAAACACTTCTGCTTCAAGAAACGCGTTTTATGGGTTGTTGACAACAAAGGAAAAACCGTAAAGATAAAAAAAAAAAAAAAAAAAACGGAAGGCTCATAATGGTCAGCTAGTACGTTTTGGTGTAAGTTTCGTATGAATAATAGCTTTTCCGTATATCTACAATCGCTTCGCGCCTACTCCCTACGGAACGCCTATCCTGCCCTGACACGAAACAGATACAATTCTTGTCTGCAGCGGATACTTAGCACAAACTGTGGCCTGTTTATTGTATGAATAATCGTCTTTGCGTATACCCATCGCCGCTACGACCCGCCCTGATGAGCAATATACATATATAGAATCCGTTCCGTTAAGCAAAGCCGCGATAACTGAAAATTTGCAAAATTTTTCGGGAAGAATTCGTTAGTATGGTTCTTGTAATGTGTAACAGAATAAGAAAGAAGCACAAAGTAGTGTTTGTTTACGACTAATGCTGCTAGTCAAGACCGATATGTTTTGCTAGGCGGATTTTACGGCGAATATCTGTGGGGTCTTCAACCAAAAAAGTTTAGTTTTGCGTAGCTGAATGCCAAGAACGAGAAAAAATATGTTGAAATCGTGCGAAAGACACGGATGGATGCAAGAACATGATGTTGAAAGATGTTACTATAACAAAAATAAAAGAAGTTTCGTTTTCAAATGTAGTTCAAGGGACATCGTGGAACGCTATTGGGAAAAAGCGGCAACAAAGAAAACATCATTTGAGCGTGCTCGACTGTCAGCGAAAGAGGTCCTGCAATTTACTGCATAAGGAACTGAAGTGTTATGTGAAGGGAATGCACGAAGTATCACAAAGGTGTGCCACACGCAAGACATAATACCCACCGTCGCTGGCGCGCCTACTCCGTACGAAAACACCTCCCTCCTAACGCCCTACCCCCCTGCTCCCTGACACAGTTATATAGCATCCCCGCTTCTAAGTAGCCATCTTGCACAAGTTAATTGATGTTTTAAAGATGGTTCGTATTTTATACCCACCCGTCCAAAAGCCTATCTGCACCGAGTAATGCAACTCAACCTGACGAAATATACTCTAAAGCAGTAAGAATGCTTTCGTGTGTATTTCACAAACGCAAATGTGCCCCACCCCCTTCCTAAAATAGTACCGTGAACGAAACCTTACCTAATCTATTCGCCAAAACTGGCAATGTCTTCGGTACACGCCTTGTAATTTTTGACTAGTTGCTTCTCATTGTTAGCTACCAGGGTTTAAAGCAGTAAATGCCTAATTTTTGTTGGTAGTAGCCACTTACAAGTAACACTTCACATCGTTGCTGCCGGTCTGACGCTAAACTATACATTTTCGGAAAGCACTAGTCCTAAATAGGATAACTACACAGTGCGACGGTCAGACGTTGCCGCGTTCAGGACTTATGGAGCGTCAAACATTAACATGGGGTTTATGAGAGTTACAGGAAACGAAGAAGAACACAAGGTTTGTGACGTTTGAATCGACGTTGTCTTATTGAGCACTTGTTTGCGTAAGTTAAAGGGTACAATCAATGTGCAAATCGTCGAACAGAGCATGAGAGATGCAAAGAGTGCGCTCACAGTGTGCACACTTGACGAACGGTAGTTCGCCGCACGTGAAGCACACGTCACCTTCGTCGAGGGAGTCAAAGCAGTACTCGTGCGGAGAGATCCACATTCCCGGCTCCTCGTCCAGATAGCCAGCCTTGTGGAAAGCGTACCGGATCAGGTTCTTGAATCGGGGTGCGCTGAACTGGTAGAGTGAAAACGACTGTAGTGCCAGGAATCGATCGCGATGCCAGATATCCATGACACTGTCCATGGCCAGTGTGTCGGTCACAAAGCGTACAAAGGACTTGTACTGACGGAAGAAATGCACATCTAAAGGCTGAATCTTTCCAGTGCAACCACCAGGAATCAGTCTCTTGTGCAACGCAACGTCGGCAGGCTTCAGTGCGTTCGATAGATTGTCGTCCTTGTTCAGAGTCCACGAGTCCAATAGCAAAACGATCTTCTTCCGATCATCAGGCATGCTTGGCCAGAACACTTGCTCGTAGAAGTCCTTAAGGTCGTCCCTGTTCATGTTGGACGTTTTGCCAGCAAATGATTTGATGTTCGGTGGATCTGCAGGCTTGTTTCCCGGAAACTTTCCACTTGGTTCCGACACCAGTACATACATCGGCCGCAGAATCTCTCCGGCCATGGTGATCACGGGCATGATCATGTAGCTGTGGGTTGTTGCGCTCATGGATCCCACAACCGCTCGCACGACTGTTGTTCCTTTGGTACGGAGAGTGCGAGTACTCTGCAACAACTTCTTGAAGCTACTCTGATCTGCATTGGCAACCTGCGTTGGTGGGATGCTTTCGCTTGCAATGAGCTCGCGAGTCGCTAATACGAAAGCATCAGCCTGCTGCTGCAAGTCCAACTCTTTCAGTTGCCAGGTCCTGCCGACCCTGTGGGTGATTGCACGGTCCACGATGTTGTTGCGCTTCTTGAATCTGTACACCCACGACGGTGATGCCTTGAACTTGAGACTCTTGTTAGGGTCCAGTTCATTAGCTGTTTGCCTAGCCCAAATTCGCAACGTTCGATCGTGAATGATAGCAGTGTGCTGTTTCTCCGCGAACATGCCCCGAACTGCCTCATTGATCTCTGCCATCAGCGTCTTCTTGTCATCTTTGCCTTGTGTTGCCCCAAAGTGACGTAGCACGCCAATGTTCCGAATATACCTGAACTGATTCTGCAGAGTCGAGTGGGTAGCACGACCGGTCTTTGTGTTCCAAGGCCTACCTGTTTTTGGATTTACCGTCCAGTAGGCATAGGCTTTTGCCTTGTACTCGCGCCACTGCTCTGGTGTCATTTTGGAGTCTTCTGGAGGCTGATCCTGGAACTTCGGCTTCTTCACAGGAGAGGGCAGGTATTCTGACGCTGATGAGCCAGATGCGGAAGACGTATGAGACTGCTGCGATGACGAAGGCATCTCTGCATCCTCCTGCTCTTGGTCTTCCTCGTCTCCAAAATCCATGTCTCCGTCCCCCTGGTCACCATCACTGTCACCGAAGCCGAGCGTACGAATCTCTTCAACGACTTCCATCCCGCTGGTCAAAAGAGACTTGATGTGTGCCACCATCCTTTGCTCTTCCAAATTTGGATTGCGCTCATTTGTCCCGATCTCGGCCACCAGAGCCCAAACGACCACTTTCGGATCCATCTTACAACGCATACCTAAAAAACACAAAAACAACACAAATGTTAGCACAGAGTACAAATGCAAGACGAATTAGCATGAAATAATACGACTGCTACAACACAAATGTTAGCACAGAGTTCAAATGCAAGACGAATTAGCATGAAATAATACGACTGCTATGGTTACTCTCATAAACCCCATGTTAATGTTTGACGCTCCATAAGTCCTGAACGCGGCAACGTCTGACCGTCGCACTGTGTAGTTATCCTATTTAGGACTAGTGCTTTCCGAAAATGTATAGTTTAGCGTCAGACCGGCAGCAACGATGTGAAGTGTTACTTGTTAGCACAGGCTGATGTGTTAGGTGCATGAAAATTAATTTATACGGCACACCGTGCGGCCATACAATCAATCTGTATATATTTATTTGGATATGCTGTATTTAAAAAAAAATGCATAGCATGTCTTACGGAATTATTTGCAAGAAAAGCACCGGTTGATGCGCGTATTTTCCCACAAATAATCTTATACAGGACAGCAATTTGCACGCAAAAAATGGATTATCCTAAATTAGGGATGGCAACAAAGTTCCAGTTCCGGCTCTTGAACATCTGGTTTTCAGAACCGGTTCCAGACCTGGATCCGAAAAAACTGGTTTCAGACCTAGATCCAAAAGCCACAAAGACCCGCAAAGTTCACTTTCAAAACACTACAGAGAGGACCACGTGCTTGTGCCTTCCAAGCCCAGACCCACTCCCCCCCCCCCCCCCAGAAAAATTTATTGTTTAAAGAAATGAGACACGCGGCCGACGCCCGTCGCTTCCACCACTTCTAACATACTGTTCACAGCCTCCCAGCAGCTCGGTTTTAACTTAGGGATGGCACAAAGTTCCGGTTCCGTGAGAAACCGATTCTTGGAGATCCGGTTTTCAGAACAGTTCGAGACCTGGATCCCAAAACCAGTTCCACCAGAAATCGATTCCGGCCACCCCTATTCTAAACTTGTACGCACGATTATTTAGTCTGAAACTGAATGCAATTCAATTTTGGAATCCTTAAATAAAAAAATAAATAAATAAATAAATAAATAAATAAACTGAACTCCGCGTACCACTGAATTTCATGTATTTAAATTATTTGTAATAGAAGCACTGAATTGTTTTGGCAACAACTATAATTGAACTTTTGGAGTATGTTTATCAGAAGGGGTCCAAAAGCATGTAAAAAAAACAAAATTTACAGGAGAAATGTATGATGTAAGTACTTACACGTAACATAACGTAACCAAATCTAACCTAACCTAAACTAATCTGAACTAACCAAATATTAGTAGAAAAAAGTGACATTCTATCATTTCTTGGAAAATTATGTTGGACCCTTATACTTACATAACAAACCAACCTAATACGAACAGAAATTAAAAAAAAAAAAAAATCAGAAAAAGAGAGAGCTGGATCCCTTGTGCTAAACATAGGTCCTTTTTTTATGGCACGGGCACATATAGCTCACTTGGCATGGGTAAAATTGAGGAACAACATAAATACAAGCTTAAAATTAGAATTGTCAATAAATATCTTCGAATGCTTTCTAGACTCTTATCGGCTAGACTCTACTTGTCGGCTGGCAACCAACTACGCTTAGATTTACAATATACCCGCAAGACTATCATGTCATAAATATGCTAACAGAATTATATGACAGAATGACATCGCTGCCAACTTCTAAACGGTAAAAACAGCAAACGCAAAATAACGCATCAACCATATACTAGGGGATTACTGCAAACTAGCTTCGCATATACACTGGTCCGGTACTGGCAAAGATTGAGTATACACGCAGTAATGTATACATAGAAGCAAGCACGTCAACGGCGGTGGGGTTTAAGCTCCAGTAAGTCCTCCCAGGCCAAACCTATGTACTAACTGAACGAAACCAAACTTAATCTACATAAAATATTATTGTAATGTTGTGAAACTGGCGGAGAGTAACGGCAATAAATGTCGCGGTCGACATGCATGAAAGCAAGCACTAAATAGTCTTTTATTGCAATTGCACAAAAAGGAACCACATTTCTCAACCGTGTTTTCAATGTTAGAAATGACACATGCTTACCGCTTACACGAACAAACTCCTTAAACACTACTGTTCTTTTGTGAATTAAAACTTTACCTGGAAATCTTGCGAATCTTCAAATATGAGTAATAAAATTCACGATATACTTTTAGCCGCACTTGCACTAGAAACGCGCGCTATTGACAATGATACCAGCTCGGAAAGGAAGGCCTCTACTGGATCGTATCTCAAAATTCCCTTAAACGTCATTAAGCTACCCCCATACTTACAATGGTATTACAGCATCAAATCCTCTTTTAAAAACGAGATTTGTAACATATTTGAGAACAATACACTGCATCTGGATACGATTAAGGAAACGACCAATATGGAAAGCGAGTACTGGGTTCCTCGTAATGTAAAAGCACCATTGCAAGAATCTGTAAAACTAAAACGAATTTAACATAGGAAAATAAGGCTTAAGTTTAGAGTTGCCCCTCCAGTCTGAAGGTGCCCTTGTACTTTGCAACATACAAAAAACAATGATTAAAGTATTAAAAATTGTTACATTTCACGTAACTTCAGTATTCCGTGGGCTTAACAAAAATTTAAAAGGTTTTCTTCATTATTTTTGCGCATCCGTTACACCTGTTCGCCGTATTTTACAACTACCATGCTGCTGAAACCTTCCGCGAATGCTTCCGCATCCAGCAAATAGTACTAACTTCCACATACCTTTTCTCGTATTAAACATAACTCTCCTGCCGAACTTACATCCCTAAACATCAAATAAAAACTTTAAATTATCATTTCTTGCCTCATTTCTCCTGTAAATTTTCCTGATTTTTATAAAAAGCTGAGGGGTAACTCTAAACTTAACCCGAAAATAATAATAAAATCGTATATCCTGGAATCCTTCTATAACAATTTAAGGTTCAGATGGGGAATATGGGAACCAGTTCATACAATTATATTACGCTAATTATTTTACTTTAAATAATGATTCAATGTTTTGGAATGTGATTTTCTGGATGCATACGCAAATAGCCACGCACAGATTGATAACATGTCGGCAAACTAATATGCCACCAAAATAAGAGATCACGGAAAGGAAACAGAAAGGTATTTATTCACCACTTGAAAGCACCAGTTCGCTGCAGTGCAGCCCCGAAGTGGCGATACGTTATTGTGCGATGTTAAGTCACAATCACTCCACAGGTACTAGGAATTTCCTTTACTTTAACAAGTTAAATATCTCTTAAATCCATCCTCGCTGAAATGAATCAAGTATAAATGCATGCTTCTGTTAATAATTTTCAAAACGTATGTAGCATGTGTTGTTTACATTGTACAATATGATGGTAATAAAGATAACGTTGCACCACTGTTTTTAACTTAATATTTGAGTTAGTGGCTGGTCGCCTACAAATGTAAGTTCTATAAATATTACTCGTCTCTTGTAAATTAACACTGCATATTCCATATCTGCTCGTAATTTACTTCTCCTGAGAGATCAACCTCATCCACCTAAAAAAAATAGCCAGTTGGCTATACTGACATCCGATCTCTACCATGAACAAATGACTACAATCACAGATAGAGAATAACAGAAAATAACAAGACAGAGGTGTAACGTAAACAGTCAAACGACTACGTGATTTAGCATAGGATCGCAGTAATCAAGCACCAGATGGCTCTGGCAGTCTGATATACAAGATTAAATATTACAAGAACTTTTATATTTCAGCGCTCAATCGCAGAGCTTGCTACTTTATTTCCTCATAAAGAAAACAATTAAACAAAAGTTAAGCTCTACAAAACCTAAATTTTTAAAAATAATCAATCATTTCAAAAGACTGCCAGAGCCATCTGGTGCTGGATTACTGTGATCCCTTGCTAAGTCGCGTAGACGTTTGGCTGTTTACATTATATGTCTGTCTTATAACATAACCTATGAGATAAATGAACCCAAATACACAGTTCATGGCGATTGCTTCTTACCGATTCAAAAATACTGCTGCGGGACATTTTGGAGATCCTAAACTCCCAAAGTTGTTATTCCACACCTGTAAAGGAAACAAATATCATATGTAAGTTTCGAAAAGCTACAATCTCAGTAGACACGTCTGCAGGAGTTTTTTTTTCAGGGGGGGGGGGCGCAAAAAATAAATGTTGATGTGTATAATACTTCATGCAAAGCAATATTATTTATGCGCCTTAGGTAATTTTATTAATTACAGGCAATATATTAGATATTTGGGTTAAGTTTAGAGTTACCCCTCCGCTTTTTATAAAAATCAGGAAAATTTACAGGAGAAATGAGGTAAGAAATTATAATTTGAAGTGTTTATTTGATGTTTAGGAATGTAAGTTCGGCAGGAGAGTTATGTTTAATGCGAGAAAAGATATGTGGAAGTTAGTACTATTTGCCGGATGCGGAAGTATTCGCGGAAGGTTACAGCAGCATGGTAGTTGTGAAATATGGCGAACAGGTGTAACGGATGCGCAAAAATAATGAAGAAAACCTTTTAAATTTTTGTGAAACCCACGGAGTACTGAAGTTACGTGAAATGTAACAATTTTTAATACTTTAAGCATTGTTTTTTATATGTTGCAAAGTCCAAGGGCACCTTCAGACTGGAGGTGCAACTCTAAACTTAAGCCAGATATTATATAGTGGGTAAATAAGCATAATCTAATATATTTTGACATGTATCTTGAAGCACCGAAACTCTCCTAGAAATCCTGTACATGCTAAATGCCCCATCTTGCACCTGCTGCGGACATCCATGGCTTCCGCACATCATGACTCCTACTATTTTTTTTTTCATTTCCTTCTCAAAACAATATTTTTCTTTGCATCAGGCCTATTTTAAAGGTGGTTTACCACGGGTCTGTGTGGTTATCTCGAGCTATTCTGCATCCTGACCTATGTGCAGATCTGGGAGGTCCAAGAGAAGCCCAACCCCCCAAAACGCCTGCTCCCCCCCAGGATATGGATATATTTGCTCAGACACCTTCCAATGGAAAATACGTACCAGACAACACGCCCCAAATTTATAGTACATAAATTGGCGATACTGCTCTTCCCACATTCTTATTCTATCAACTGTTTGACAATCTCACTGCCTATCATGTTATTATCCATTGCCTTTAGCCTAAATGGCATATCGTGGTACGTTAACTTGAACAGTTCATTCCATGAGAGGGTTGGACTAATTCTGGAAGACATAATAATAATAATAAAACAGGGTACCCCACCTTTCCCCCCAAAAAAATATACTAGTATGGTGGCTTGGGCACCATTCTGTTGAAATATGAATTTTGTCCGTAGCTATGGAGCCACAAACTTTCAATATATATATATATATATATATATATATATATATATATATATATAAAAGTAAATACTAGTATCCCTGTATTTTTTTTAAAAGTAGTCACGAAAGAAACTAATATCTCATTTAATTGTAAGAAAAAACAAAGATTCTGTTATGTGACAGAAACAATGTTATTCGTTGCTTCGGATGTCCGGCAACACTGCACTGAATACGATTTGCACTCATAGTGCAGGGAGTAATTACATCACTGCGAACAGAGATGGTGCGGCCAGTTACTCACAGTTTGTTAGCTTATGCTTAAAATTTTATTCACAGATAATTTATTTTATGTTTAAAATCACCATTAAATACAAGAATTAGAAATGTCACACTACTTACTTCGGTCCTTATAGTGTACAAATTTCTGGACTCGATATAAAAACGATCTTGCTTTCAAGTCCACGTTTTGCTTGCTTATATTCATGTTTTCTTTCTCAACCTCTTATAATTGATATGTTTCATTAAGATGTAAAACACTGAACAGTCACCGTCAATTACATTAAAAACGAAACTCAATTCCATTTTGCTTTCAGGTAATATACCAGTCTACTTCTTTACGTGAAGCGCAAAATGCTTTTGTTTTTCGGAGAAACAAGTAGCCTACACAACCCACCACTTTCTTCAAAAATTCTTACCCACTGATTAATAACAAATCTTAATAGTAAATTTTCAGTAAGGGAATCAACACAAAACAGAGTTACAAACAACCCGCACTGCCTTTTCTGGCTGCACGCTATTTAGATTTACCAATAGGTGGCAGGGCAATTATCATTGTAGTTGAAGAGCTCTGTGCGGCTGGTAAATTATTATCTCGGAAATGTAAAATCGAACAGAAATACATCAAATAATAAAGGATATTTAATAGCTATTTATTCATTATGAATTCTGGATATAAAGTTGGCTACAGTGGGATATTAGAATTATCTTAATGTTAATCATTCCTAAATGTTTTATAATACATCTAAATATTTTAAAATATTATTGGGCATTCTGCGTACCAGGGAGTGATCTACGCCCCCCTAACATCGCTCCAAATTTCTTTACACACACCCACGGATGGAAAAGGAATACTCCCTCAAATCCAATTTATCAATCAGTATCGTATAGGTTATTTATTACATCAAGTTAAAAAAGGTTTAGCGTTCAGGAAAGAAGGCAATATTCTTATTTATTCTATTTCACTTCAAAATACGAAGCGAGCTCGTTCTCATGTACGGCTTCGAGAACCACATGATCTCATTGTTTCGGGCGGTGTTTCGATTAGTGCTGTCGAAATCGGTTTTTGAAAAAACCGAAAACCGGTTTTTGAAAAAAGTGAAATTTCATAAAACCGAAATGTCGGTTTTGAAAACCGCATTTGCGGTTTCGGTTTTGAAAACCGCTTTTGCTGTTTCGGTTTTAAAAACCGCATTTGCGGTTTCGGTTTTGAAAACCGCATTTGCGGTTTCGGTTTTAAAAACCGCATTTGCGGTTTCGGTTTTGAAAACCGCTTTTGCGGTTTCGGTTTTGAAAACCGCATCTGCGGTTTCGGTTTTGAAAACCGATTTTTTCAAAAACCGAAAACTGCAGAAGTCACAAAAATTCGACAGCACTAACAAGTAACGACGAGGAAACAGCAAAGAATCTTTCCCATCTTCGGCTCACAGTTGCCAGATGGAGGGAAATTTCCCCCGGCGTAGGGAAAAAATGCTCAAAATTTGCAGAGGTGAAAGAAGATATTTTTTCTTAAAATGTCTTAACGTGTAGGGAAATTCTTGTTTAGTATTCTTTTACAATTGGCAGAATAAAAAAAAAAAAACATAAGTTGCAGTTTCTCACAAAGAGGCACAGCTATCGTTATTTCGAAGTAAAAAGATATAGAATAAAATATGATCGGTGTTCCCTTCACGTATGAACTTTTGCAGGTGTCTGGGACTTGCGATAAGAAACCAGTCAACACATGCAAAACCACAACATTCACATTTATCGGAGTGGCAAGAAATCAACAATAAAATTGTGTATTGCGATCTATTTTTTTTTCTTTTCTTTTTTTTAAGAAAGGGAGGTGGTGTTTTTTTGTTAACAAAGAAAGAGTGGCAGTACTATATAGAAACAAGGTGAAAGAGTAATGATAATATAAAAGATCTCAGTCTAAGTGGGTGAGATTTCAAATTGGATTTCATGAGTTGCAGATGTAGTGATCTTAAATAGGGATATACCTTATTTTCTATTTAGCTTAGTGTTGTCATATTACCCGATTTTTGCGGGTACCACCCGATTGTCAGGTTCTATATTCGTCCCTCGCTATCTTAATCACGAAAAACCACCCGCTTTTTGGGATTGGAGAAAAATCTAAGACGACTTAGTGAATAAAGTGTTGGTATATTCAACGTAAACCGCTACACCTTTGACAATCTTAATCGCGATTGAGTTAAATTTGGAGTCGCGCTCAGGCTCAGGCTGTGAGCTATCTGAGCAGTGCGCGGGTGTAGGGCCATTCGCTAATAAGAGATCTGCTCTAATGCACAATAGTTTTCTTTGTATAGCTCATGTGTTTTTAATGTAATGTATTGGAGGTTCTATACGAATGAATATTCTTTTGTAGATGTTGTGACAAACATACTTGAATTATTCATGCCTTCATAAGCTACAAGAATGCCGAACAACAATTTCAAGTGTAACTTTAACGACACTTATAGAAGCGAATTTATGTATGTTAGCCAGGGCAGAACTCAGTTTGAAACAAAATGTACACTCTGGAAAACTGAGTTTCGTTTGAAAAGTAGGCTGCAGGGAAGCAAAGTGGACCCCACCTGATTTTTATATACCGTATTTTGTAAACTAGATCACGAGGAACACGAATCTGGAATTTTGACATTCCGACTTCCGGAGCTCGAGATATTAAAACTAAGTTTAATATAGATATATTCTCTATACGAACATATTATGTCCTGTGAGATATATAAAGGTAACCAAGAAAGTTCTGTCGCTTTTTGTGGAGGTCTGTGTTCAATTGATCCTCACACCGTGAGTTGAATGCGAATGGAGAAAAGGCGAAGGTCAGATGTTGGTGTGGGTATATCCAACATTCTACCTGCTTGTGGCAGTTCAGTTACAACATGAACTTGTGTAAGGACATAGTGAATATGAAACCTCCACAGAGCGTCATAAGGGCGTGTATGCTGTACGAGTTCAAACTTGGATCAAACGCCACTGCAGTGGGGCGGAAGATATCTCAGGCCTTTCGTGAGGGTGTCGTGATTACGCAGACAGTGCAAGGGTGGTTTAGAAAGTTTAAGGACGGTGACAAAACACTCACGAAAGACGCACCACGTGCCGGAAGACCAATATATGTACAAAATGAAGATCTTTAGGTAGCAATTGAGGCGAACAGTGGAGAGACCTGTGAGGAACTGGGGCTAACATTCAATGTGACTGGAGAAACCATCCGGCAGCACCTCCATCAACTTGGGAAACACTTCAATTTGAGTCTATTGGTCCCACATGAATTAACTCCGGGCCAGAAGACTACGCGTGCAGACACCTGTGTTTCTTTGCTGTCTCGTCTGAGGAAGGAGCCATTTCTGGACAGGATGTTGGCATGTGATGAGAAGCTCCATGGCGTCGTCATCATTGGTTAAAATCCCATGAACTTGTTCCAAAACAGCTGAAACCAGTAATGCAGCAGAAAGTCCTGCTGTGTGTTTGGTGGACTGCTCGCGACATCGTGCATCGTTAACTGCTACCGGCTGGTCAGAGCAGAACATTAATGCAACTGTGACTGTCTACTGTCAGCAGTTATGCCGTGTTCAAGAAAAACTCAAAACCCTGGAGCCAGCACTTCTCAATCGCTAAGGGGTTCTCCCGTTACGGGACAACGCTAAGCCCCACATGATTAGAGTGACCCGGGACACCATCCATACTCCCTGGACAATGCACCGTCCGATTATCCCTGAACCATTTCTTGGACACTCACATTAGAGAACTAAAGTTCAACTCCGTAGTAAAGGTGCAAAATGCACTTGATACCTTCTTTGCTTCACGGCAAACCAAGTTCTACCGCGAAGGAATCTATGCCCATCCCGAACGTTTTCAGAAGGTCGTTGATACTGATGGGTACTATTTTTGATCTTCCAGGTACGTCTTAGGCAGGGGTGTAGCCACGGGGGGCCCATCGGGGCAAGGCTCCCCAAATGATTTCCTGGTCCCCCCTAATGACCAGATGTTAAAACATCATCGTGAGATTACTTCGCTTCAGTCATTTAAAAATAACAATGTTTACATATAATTAATAATTTACGGTAAAATAGTATGGAAAAATAGTATTTTACCATACCGATCACAAAATAGTATGGTATTTCTTCATTATAGCGATCCGAAAATAATATGGTATACTTTTTGTGACAGTAGATTACACAATTTACGGCGATTTGTATTTGACAGTTTGAAGACAAACGTTTTGACAAGGTACTATAAATTCTATAAAATGAAATGAAATCTTTGAGTTTAACGTCCCACGCCTATGCCGGTTAGGCCAAAGGAGACGGTGATTATGAGAAATGAATGAAATGGTGGAGTGAAGAAAGTGGGAGGAAACGGAACCCCGAGAAAACCCATGAGCACGGTGTTTGTCCACCACAAAGTCCACACGGCGCGAGCTGGGATCGAACCAGGGACCCCAAGCATCGGAGATGAACGCTCTACCACTGAGCCACCGCGCCCCCCACTATAAATTCTATCATAAAACAATGGTACTATACTAAATCGTAAGTACATTATATTATTTATATGCTGTAATTAGTGTTTCAAGAAAACTTTTTATCAGATGGAAAATTTGGTGAAAAGCAACGTTTTTATTCAGTTTTTCAGTTTGGATTTCATTCGCTTTTTAAAATGCTATTTCGTGTAAAACAGGAAGTGAGATATAGTTGTTAATAAAATAATTATGTCTTTTTAGTCACGAATAATAAATAAACATTTTTTTTTTTAGAAAATCTTAAAATAAATTAAGTGCAATTTCAAAGAAAATTAGTCTTATGTATAAAAGTAACCACGAAAGTTCTGTCGCTTTTTGTGGGGGTCTGCGATAATTGGCCCTCACTGGCGGCCGGGTTTCGTCGAGTCGAAACATATATCTCACGTCGGGGTGTTGAAGTTATCACTGCGTAGCAGCGACCAGCGAGAACTTCGTTTTGGTCCGCACTTCTTAGATTCTTCGCGGAGAATCGTGAAGAGACCAACACGAACTGTCGCCAGTCATGTGCATGCGGTTATTATTATATTTAATTTTTTGCTGATGAATTGTTCCTAAAGTGAGCTCCGAGGGTAAGAATAACCTCTGCCTCAACATCATGACGTGAAAAATCTTGAGATAAGTGCGATAATTGTATGAATTTAGATGACAACTGTCGTCGATCATTAGAAAGTGAGTATGCGAGAACTATGAAATAAAGTAAATAGACACGCGTCATTTCGTTACAAAATTACATGGCGAACACATTTTATCTAATTCCAAACAGTTATCGTCGAATATACACGGTTAAAGGAGCACTGTGATTGACCAAATTAAAAAGATCTTAACGATTTATCCCTTTACAAGCGACGTTTCCTTCATCGCCGTCGTAGCGAAGTAGGAAGAACACTTGCCTAGTAATCGTAAGGTTGGTGGTTTGAGTCCCCTTCGGGGTAATTTTTTGGTACTTTTTAAAAGTGTTTTTTAGACTCACCTTAATGTAACTAAATCACACATATTGCCGATTTAACATTTTGGGGGAGTAATTTTGTGGTTCATTGGCGTTTTGTCGGATCTCTGCTGCTGGTGGCATAATTTTCAAAACGGTAGAGGGGCCACCGGGGATCGTCGCTGCGGCGCCGCCAATGTTTGGCGTGATGTCGCTAATTCCCCATTTGTGGTCCACCGACGCTTACGGCATGGGGACAATTCAGTGTGAGTAGTGAAACCATTCAGCAGCACCTTCATCAACTGAGGAAACACTAGAAGTTGGAAAATGAAATGAAATCTTTGAGTTTTACGTCCCACGCTTATGCCGGTTAGGCTAAAGGAGACGGTGATTATGAGAAATGAATGAAATGGTGGAATGAAGAAAGTGGGAGGAAACGGGAGAACTCCGAGAAAACCCACGCACACGGTGTTTGTCCACCACAAAGTTCACTTGGCGGGGGCTGGGATCGAACCCGGAACCTCAAGCACCAGAGGTGAACGCTCTACCACTGAGCCACCGCGGTCCCATACACTAGAAGTTGGGTCGATGGGTCCCACATAACTTGATTCCGGGTCAAAAGGCAACGCAAGCAGACACCTGTGTTTCTTTGCTGTCTCGTCTGAGGAAGGAGCCATTTCTGGACAAGGTGTTGCCATGTGATGAGAAATGGGTCCTGTACGAAGTTCCACGGCGCCGTCATAATTGGTTAGCACCCCATGAACGGTTCCAAGACAGCCGAAACCAGTACTACACCAGAAGAAAGTCCTCCTGTGTGTTGATGAACTGCTCGTGGCATCGTGCATCGGGAACTGCTACCAGCTGGTCATCGCATCAATCCAACTGTGTACTGTCAGCAGTTGAGCCGTGTTCGGGGGCCGCGGTGGCTCAGTGGTAGAGCGTTCACCTCTGGTGCTTGGGGTCCCGGGTTCGATCCCAGCCCCCGCCAAGTGAACTTTGTGGTGGACAAACACCGTGTGCGTGGGTTTTCTCGGGGTTCTCCCGTTTCCTCCCACTTTCTTCATTCCACCATTTCATTCATTATTCATCATCACCGTCTCCTTTAGCCTAACCGGCATAACCGTGGGACATAAAACTCAAAGATTTCATTTCATTTTCATTTTTGAGCCGTGTTCAAGAGAAACTCAAAACTCCCAAAGGGGTCCTTATGTTACAGGACAACGCTAAGCCCCTCGTGGCTAGGATGACCCGGGACACCATTTTACGCCTTGGATAGGAAACACTATTGCATCCGCCATACTCCCTGGACATTGCACCGTCCGATTATCATCTGTTCCCTTCCTTGGACAATCACTTTAAAGGATGCTAGCTCAAATCCCAAGTAGAGTTGCAAAATGCACTTGATAATTTCTTCACTTCACGGAACACCAACCTCTACCGCGATGGAATAAATGGCCTTCCAGAACGTTTACAGAAGGTTGTCGATCTATTCTTGATCTTCCAGATACGTGTTAGGTGACATATGAATGTCCGGAGGTGGTGGGTGAGAAAGCGATAGAACTTCCTTGTTTACCTATATAGATGGGTTCTGTGTATTGAAATAGTTATGCACAAAGGTATAATGTTTGGTCGGGGGCAGTTGTTCTTGGTTAAACATAATACAAACTATCTGTAATATAATTTATGAAATTATTATTATTATTACTATTATTATTATTATTAATAATAATAATAATAATAATAATAATAATAATGATAATAATAATAATAATAATAATAATAATAATAATAATAATAATAATAATAATAATAATAATAATAATAAGCTAAAACAGTGTTTTTAGTTTTCCGGAAGGAAACCAAAATTTTCCAGTTTTTTTCAGGCTTCAAAAACACTAGCTGTAACACATTTTTTTTTGATTGTAGCTGCCCCCTTTCAAAAACGACGGGCCCCTCCTACAGAAACCTGCTGGCTACACCCCTGGTCTTAGGTGACATATCGATGTTCTAAGGTGATAGGTCAAAAAGCGACAGAACTTTCTTGTTTACCTATATATTCGCGGCGGGAGCTCATGTGGTTCGGATTCCACGTTAATCAGTAGGTCCACGTCTCATATAGCCTCGCTGCTGAACGGGACGTTAAACTAAAAGTCATTTCAATTGTTTACCTATATAGATCGGTTCTGTGTATTGAAATCGGTTGTGTGTTAATTTTATACAAACTATGTAAAACTACTGTATAAGTTCTAGTATCTCGAGTTCGGGAAGTCGTAATGTCAAAATTCCTTAAGATTCGTGTTCCTCGTGCTCTACTTTACAAAATATATAAAAATCAGGTGGGGTCCAGTTTGCTTCCCTGCAACCGAAAAGTACCTTGGAAGTGTCATCAAAGAAGTAACTAAAAAAAAAGCAAATGATCCCAGGTCAGTATTTGTAACACACAAGTTCACATCAGTACTTACGGAGTTCTAAACCGTAAGAAAGTGGGAGGAAACGGGAGCAAATAAAAAAAGTTGAAACACAGACATAAATCAATACAATTGTCTCGATCGATAGATGCTTTCACAATTGTTGAAAGGTGTAATTTAAAACATTGGTTTCGGTTTTGAAAAACGCATTTGCGGTTTCGGTTTCCAAAACCGCTTTTGCGGTTTCGGTTTTGAAAACCGCTTTTGCGGTTTCGGTTTTGAAAACCGCTTTTGCGGTTTCAGTTTTGAAAACCGCTTTTGCGGTTTTCGGTTTCCAGAAAACCGGTTTTCCCAAAAACCGAAAACCGCAAATGTCACAAAAATTCAACAGCAGTAGTTTCGATCCAAACAATTGACAAAACAGACCGCTGATACATACCCTTTTGGGCTCCATGGTCGTTTCCGAGGAAAGAGATTGATGGACACATGCAGATGTCTGAAATTGGCAACGTCTTGAGCGGTCATTCACCTTCCTTCTCATCAATAAGGAAAAATGTGACAATATAGTAATAAGCCTGACCAGATTCAGTTGGTAACTGCTACTCTGGAACAGGCTCGCAAGCAGAGGAGGGCTAGGGAGGGCCTGGCCCTTCCTAAATTTTTCATGCCCCCTCCAGCCTCAATACAAAATGCACAATTTAGATATTTGTAAGAGAATTTTTAATAACTTGGCCCCTCCTAACATATTCATGGCCCCCCAAAGCTCTGTGGCTGGTTTCGAGCCTGCTCTGCAAGTGGTGTATCAACGGACGGACGTTAGAAGGACGTAGTCAAAACGTTTTTAGAAATGAAGAGATCGGTCGAATTAAGAATTATATATATTTTAGACTGAATCTAGTGTTATGCATGTATTTGGCGCTAGCTTAATTTTTTGTAAAGTATATTTTTATTCACGTAAATTCATTGAGCGGAACAGTTCTCATAGCGAGTCACTTTTTTTTAACTAAAATTTACTGTTTTTTCAAGTTGGTCACTAAAAGTTACTTTTTGAGAGGTAAAGTGACTTTTTCGTGTGATTTATGTTTTGCGTCGGCAGTTTTCTAAGCAAAATATAAAAACAAATGGAAAAAGGCAGAAACTTGTTACTCATTACTCTTCTGAAAGCTTCAGTACTTGCTGCCACATGTGAAACAGTCAGCTTTATTCTCACTTCAGCTTTCATTCTTTCTAAAGCACAGTGGACGATTGGTGGATGCTTAAGCTCTCAAGGTGGGGTTCAGTAGGAAAGCTGCTACTATTCTACGAGTACCGTTATGTTTTATAATTAATTTAGAAAGTCCATGTCCTCCTTTAATGGGTGTGTTGGCAGACGGTCGTGTAGGTCATTAGGAGTTGATGACATGATTACGTGTGTTTGGAAAGTCCCTATATTTCTTTTTTTAGCTGTGATGACATGTGTGTATTGTTGGAAAGGTCGTGTCCTCTTTTTCGAGTCTGTATACGTGTCTGTACAGAGTCTATACTGGATATTTTTAATAATAATAATGGAAATTTGAATTTGAATTTGAATTAAATCTGTTGATATGATGAAACGTTATTCTGTATCACTTACTGCCGTAGTAGTGATTAAATTAATAATAATATTGAATATATTTACATTATTGACAATGAGATGAATACCGGTGTTCAAATCTTGTATTATACAAATGGGTTTGACTAATAGAAACTCACATTGAGAAATATATATACAGTGAAACCTGTCTTCAGCGGAATCGAGCGGGACTCGCAAAAATTTCCGTTAAAGACAGGTTTCCGCTTAATGGAGATAGACCTTTCCGTTAAAAAAATAGATATGCTTATAACGGACATAATGAGAAAATATATTGATGTACGCAACTTGTTCAATTACAGTACTTTTTACGGTACCTTACAGTACCTTCTACGGATTAATACCCAAAAAAACTTAAAATAAACACAAAATATGCTGTGCACACTTTCCTTTATTTCTCCCAATAGTCAAGCAGGATTTTTTGCATACATTGCTACTACTTGGCTGCGGTATACTTCAGGACACAGAAAAGCTTTTTCTGGAATTTTGAAAGTCCTCTGAACTCTTTCCTCCTTGTTTTCACGACACGTGATGGAGATATATAACTTCTGCTTTACCTCAATTCCTTTTTTCCAGAACTTTGTTTTGTCAGTTTTCTTCTCATTTTTGTTGGCAGTCGCTAGTTGCTACACAAGCGGAACAGAAGTGCGCCTACAAAGAAGACTGACAGCTGACATGCTACGTAGGACAAGCGAAAAATAGTGGGAGCTGAATATGAATAGTGATTGACGAAGGTCAACACTGCCCAAAAAGATTTAACAAAAGAACGAAGTATTTATCGCAGACAGTATATGTTTACCCTCTTACAGGATGTTTAAAAATTTTCTAAACGATGTAGTCTGAAACTCAGAATTTTCCGTTAAAGGTTTATTTTGCTTTCCGTTGTCCGCATAACACAGTTTCCGCTTAATGAAGGAACTTTTACATGTCTTTTACTACAAAATCCATGGGACCATGAAATATTTCCCTTTAAGACAGTTTTTCGTTTAATAAAGGGTCCGTTGAAGGCAGGTTTTACTGTATATATATATATATATATATATATATATCTATATATATATATATATATATAAGTAGTAGAAAATGGATCGATCTGGCTCATACTTGCTCAACTCAGGAGCCCCTGGGAAATTGACCACCGTACACCGTGAGCCCACGGTCTTTTACGACCTCCATTTTAGGGGTGAATTTATTCCCTTTTATGACCATTTTAGGGGGTGTATTCGTTCTCTTTTACGACCTCCATTTTAGGGGTGAACTCGTTCCCTTTTATGAGCATATTTTTCAACCCCTACGAACACATAGAAGAGAAGATAACACACAGCAGAGCAGATAACACATAAGAGTACCTAACATAACAAGGGTGAACTCGTTTCCTTTTATGAGCATATTTTCCAACCCCTATTTTAACATAGCAGAGCTAATAAAAGAGCATGGCATATTTTTCAACCCTTCTTTTAACATAGCAGAAATTACACTGAGACTACGGACACACAGCAGAACAGATAATACATAAGAGTACGTAACATATCAAGGGTGTACTCGTTCTCTTTTATGAGCATATTTTTCAACCCCTATTTTAACATAGGAGATAACACATAAGATTACGAACACATAGAAGAGAAGATAACACATAACACTATTTTAACATAGCAGATAACATATAAGATTACGAACACATAACATAGCAAGGGTGAACTCGTTCCCTTTTATGAGCATATTTTTCAACCCCTATTTTAACATAACAGAAATGACATAAGAATACATAACTCATTCCAACCCTTATTTTAACATAACGAGCAAAGATTACAATCGAACACCCACGGTCTACAGATAATCATTTTAGAGGGTGTATTCATTCATTCTCTTTGATGACCATTTTTTCCACCCCTAATTGAAATTACATAGGAGAGCAGATAATACATAAGATTCGTTCCCTTTTATGAACACTTTTTAGGGGGTGAACTCGTTCCCTTTTATGAGCATATTTTCAACCCCTATTTGAACATTTTAACATAGCAGAAATTTATGAACACATTCTCCACCCCTATTTTAAAGTAGCACTGATTTCGTTCCCAACCCTTAATTTAACATAGCAGAAATGACACAAGCATGTCCCCAAACTACTGACCATCGTGAACAAAGGTCAAACTCGAAAACGGAGCCAAATATCGTAGTGGTGTTTCCACATTTAGTAATTGGTCATCAACTACTACAAGTTCCGAAACAATGGCCATCGAGGTCAAAGGTCAACATACTTAAAACCTAATTACTCGAAAACGGAGCCACATACTCAGGTGCTGTTTCCACATTGAGTAATAGGTCATCAGGTACCACAAGTTCCAAAATAGTGGCCATCGAGGTCAAAGGTCAAAATACTTAAAACCCAATAACTCGAAAACGAAGCAACGTATTGAGGTGGTGTTTCCACATTTAGCAATTGGTCATCAGGTACTACAAGTTCCAAAATAATGACCATCGAGGACAAAGGTCAACATACTTAAAACCTAATATCTCGAAAACGGAGCCACATACTCAGGTGCTGTTTCCACATTGAGTAATAGGTCATCAGGTACCACAAGTTCCAAAATAATGATCATAGAGGTCAAAGGTCAACATACTTAAAACCTAATAACTCGAAAACGGAGCCAAGTATTGAGGTGCTGTTTCCACATTTAGTGACTGGTCATCAACTACTACAAGTTCCAAAATAACGATCATCGAGGTCAAAGGTCAACATACTTAAAACCTAATAATTCAAAACCAGAGCCACATATTGAGGTGCTGTTTCCACATTTAGTAATCGGTCATCAACTAAGTACAAGTTTCAAAATAATGGTCATCGAGGTCAAAGGTCAAAATACTTAAAACCATATAACTCTTAAATGGATCGACATACTGAGGTGCTGTTTCCACATTTAGCAAGAGGTAATCAACTACTACAAGTTCTAAAAGAATGATCATCGAGGTCAAAGGTCAACATACTTAAAACCTAATAACTCTTAAATGGATCGACATACTGAAGTGCTGTTTCCACATTTAGCAAGAGGTAATCAACTACTAGAAGTTCCAAAATAATGATCATCGAGGTCAAAGGTCAACATACTTAAAATCTAATAACTTGAAAACGGAGTCAAATATTGAGGTGGTGTTTCCACATTTAGCAGTTGGTCATCAACTAGTACAAGTTCCAAAATAATGACCATCGAGGTCAAAGGTCAACATACTTAAAACCTAATAACTCGAAAACGGAGCCAAATATTGAGGTGCTGTTTCCAAATCTAGTAATAGGTCATCAACTAGTACAAGTTCCAAAATAGTGACCATCGAGGTCAAAGGTCAAAGTACTTAAAACCCAATAACTCGGAAACGGAGCCAAGTATTGAGGTGCTGTTTCCACATTTAGCAATAGATCATCAGGTACTACAAGTTCCAAAATTAGTGGTTATCGAGGTCAAAGGTCAAAATACTTAAAACCCAATCACTCGAAAACGGAGCCAAATATTGAGGTGCTGTTTCCAAATCTAGTAATAGGTCATTAACTAGTACAAGTTCCAAAATAGTGACCATCGAGGTCAAAGGTCAACATACTTAAAACCAAATAACTCGAAAATGGATCCACATACTGAGGTGCTGTTTCCACATTTAGCAAGAGGTCATCAACTAGTACAAGTTCCAAAATAATGACCATCGAGGTCAAAGGTCAAAATACTTAAAACCTAATAACTTAAAAACGGAGCCAAATATTGAGGTGCTGTTTCCAAATCTAGTAATTGGTCATCAACTACTACAAGTTTCAAAAATAATGGTCATCGAGGTCAAAGGTCAATCTCGTAAATGAAACCACATATTGAGATAACGTTTCCTCATTTAGTAAATTTGTGTGATCTATTCAATTTTGTACAAAGCAGAAAAAAAGTGAAGAAGGAATAAATTTGAGTGGCTTATTTACTTTTGTATTAATGAGAAAGAAATCAAAGGAGCACAATTTTAACTATCTCCAGAATTTCTGTACCTTTTTGGGCTATTCAAATGGATTAACAACAAAGAAAGCAAAGATATGCCATATTAACTAGCTATGTATTATTTAAGCAAAACGAAGGGCTAAATTTGAGAAAGCGAACATGGACCATTTTACTCAAATTTGGATGGAGTATTTATCTTTGTATGAACCAGAAAAAATGAAGAAGATCCGTTTTAACTAGTTCAATATTTCTGTATAATTTTGTACTACCCAAATAGACGAAATTTTATTTTTGTACCAATCACGAGAAAATCAAAGAAGGGTCATTTTATACCTTTTTTGTGCTATTCAAATAATAGAGGGAACAAATTTCAGTGGTCTATTTTATTTTTGTACCAATTAGAAGAAAAGCAAAGATATACCATTTTAACTATTTAAACAAACGAAAAGATAAATTTGAATGACCTATTCAATTTTGTACCAACGAGAAATGCCATTTTGTACTACTCAAATAAACAAAAAAACGAAGAAGGTTCATTTTAACTAACTCAGACTTTTATACCATTTTGTACTACTCCAATAAACGAAGGAATATCAACCAAAAAAAAAACGAAGTGAAGATTAGGTGGATTATTTTATTTTGTACCAACTAGAAAAGAGAAGAAAAGTAACTTTAACTAGTTCATTATGTACTGTTTACACAAACGAAAATTGACCATTATGTAACTTTTGAACTACTGAAATGTTCTATTTTTGTATCAATCAGAAAAACCCGAAGAAGGATCATTTTAAGAAGTTCATAATTTCGATGTTCTACTTTTTATACCAACGAGAAAAAAATGAACTAGCTGAATATACGAAAGAATAAATTTAAGTGACCTATTCAATTTTGTACCAATGCTGAAATGTCATTTTTAACTGGTTCAGAATTTTACTACTCAAATAAACAATGGAATATTTAGTTTTGTACCATTTTGGAGTTTTCAAATAAACAAAGGACTTATAATTTGTGTCAACTCTAAAAAGGATCATTTTAACTAGCTGAGTATTTTATATCATTTTGTATTATTTCAACAAGCAAAAGGAAAAAGCAAAAAAGGATCATTTTAACTAGTATAATAAACGAAGGCATAAATATGAGTGTACTACTCAAATAAACGAAAGAATAAAATTGTACTTACCAGAAAAAGCGAAGAAGGCCCATTTTAACTAACTGAGAATTTCTGTATCTTTTTGTACTATTTAAAAAAACGATGGAATAAATTTGAGTGGCCTGTTTTTTGTACTAACCAGAAAAATCGAAGATGGTACCTTTGTACTAGCCCAATGAACGAAAGAACAAATTTGGGTGTTCTACTTTTTTATACCAAACAAAGAAGAACCATTTTAACTAGCTCAAGCACAACTTTAACTAGCGCAGAATTTCTGTAACGCAAAAATTAATTTGGATGGAGTAACATGAAAGAAAGCAAAGATATGTCATATTAAATATTTAAATCAACGAGGGGATAAATTTAAGTGATCTATTCCATTTTGTACCAAGGAGAAATGCCATTTTTATCTAGCTTAGAATTTCTAGTGCATGTTGTATTATTTAAACAAAACGAAGGGCTAAATTTGAGAAAGCGAACATGAACCATTTTACTCAAATTTGAATGGAGTATTTAGCTTTGTATGAACCAGAAAAAAGTGAAGAAGGCCAATTTTAACTAGTTCAATATTTCTGTACAATTTTGTACCAATCAGAAGAAAATCAAAGAAGGGTCATTTTAAATAGGCAAGCAGAAAAAAGGAAAGAATTAACACTTTGTACTAATCAAGTAAACGAAGGTATAAATTTGTACTGACCAGAAACGGAGAAGACATTTATTGAGGTGTCCTATTTCCTCTTTTACCAACGAGAACCATTTTTAACTGGCTTAGAATTTTATACCTTTTTGAAAAATTTGTACCAAACCGAAAAAAAGCAAGGAAATACCATTTTAAATAGCTCAGCGTGTTATAGTCTTTTGTGTTTTTGGTCTACCCAATTTCTTGACTAAGTTTTACTATTTAAACAAACAAAGGAATAAATTTGTGTGACCTATTCACTTTTATAGCAAGCAGAAAAAGCCCTTTTTAGTTTTGTACCAACAATCAGAAGAAAAGATTAGAATTTTATACCTCTGTGGTGTTACATTTTGTATATTTTTGTGTCATCCAGAGAACAATTTAAATTGACTCACCCTGACAATTCAGTTGCCAGAGTCCAATGTTAGTTATCTATTAAATTCTTAATATTACAGTACTACAAATTGATCCAGTTAACAGTTCAAGTTCTTCTATTATTACACAATCAAATGCATATGCTACAGTGGGCTCGGTGTTCATTTACAGAATTAAATAATTGTATAACACATGTATCACTAATACTTTGACTAGTACACTCGCACTCGTTAGCTTCCACTTCAAAACAGTTAATATTTGAAACACTGTCATCATCACTTTTCGGGAGTATTTCATCATTATATCTATTACAGTGTCTAAAATAATACACTTCTTCTGTTTCTTGTGTTGGATATATGATTCTCACTTTATCATGTAATTCATCTGGCAAATCGTGGTCAGACGGGTGAATTAACAGTATAGGTTTTTCTTTTTCTCTAGGTGAAACATAAACAATTTCTATGCTAGTCATTTTTCTGCTCTTCAGCAAAAACCAATCAAATAAACAATTTTATATATCTACAATAAAAACATTCTATGCATTCTCCGTGTTTAATAATATATTTCAAGGCAATATAACGTCATGATGTATGTTCTATTATTTTCCAAATATACTCCATAAACTTATATTCCATTATAATAAAATACATAAATGCAAAAATATATATTTGTTTTTGAACTTAGACGAGGAAGGAAAGTCTAAAAAAATAATTGAATCGTTGAGCAATACAACTGTTAGGTAACTCATTCGTAACGTTCTTTAAATATCCGCAGCAACATGGAACTTTGAAAACTTCTCTTGCTTTGATATAATCTCTTCTTCTGCTGTGATTCAAAATGGCCAAGTATGCTATTATGATTTGTCGTCATTCATCAGTTTTCTTTAGAACGCTAATTGCTATGTAGTCTGTTCTACACAATTATGACGCTACTCTGGTTTGTTAAATCTCACGTTCAAATATTTTATGAGCCTGTCTTAGTGACGGGAGAGTCAATTTAAATTGTTCTCTGGATGACACAAAAATATACAAAATGTAACACCACAGAGGTATAAAATTCTAATCTTTTCTTCTGATTGTTGGTACAAAACTAAAAAGGGCTTTTTCTGCTTGCTATAAAAGTGAATAGGTCACACAAATTTATTCCTTTGTTTGTTTAAATAGTACAACTTAGTCAAGAAATTGGGTAGACCAAAAACACAAAAGGCTATAACATGCTGAGCTATTTAAAATGGCATTTCCTTGCTTTTTTTCGGTTTGGTACAAATTTTTCAAAAAGGTATAAAATTCTAAGCCAGTTAAAAATGGTTCTCGTTGGTAAAAGAGGAAATAGGACACCTCAATAAATGTCTTCTCCGTTTCTGGTCAGTACAAATTTATACCTTCGTTTACTTGATTAGTACAAAGTGTTAATTCTTTCCTTTTTTCTGCTTGGCTATTTAAAATGACCCTTCTTTGATTTTCTTCTGATTGGTACAAAATTGTACAGAAATATTGAACTAGTTAAAATGGGCCTTCTTCACTTTTTTTCTGGTTCATACAAAGCTAAATACTCCATTCAAATTTGAGTAAAATGGTTCATGTTCGCTTTCTCAAATTTAGCCCTTCGTTTTGTTTAAATAATACAACATGCACTAGAAATTCTAAGCTAGATAAAAATGGCATTTCTCCTTGGTGCAAAATGGAATAGATCACTTAAATTTATCCCCTCGTTGATTTAAATATTTAATATGACATATCTTTGCTTTCTTTCTTGTTACGCCATCCAAATTAATTTTTGCGTTACAGAAATTCTGCGCTAGTTAAAGTTGTGCTTGAGCTAGTTAAAATGGTTCTTCTTTGTTTGGTATAAAAAAGTAGAACACCCAAATTTGTTCTTTCGTTCATTGGGCTAGTACAAATGTACCATCTTCGATTTTTCTGGTTAGTACAAAAAACAGGCCACTCAAATTTATTCCATCGTTTGTTTAAATAGTACAAAAAGATACAGAAATTCTCAGTTAGTTAAATGGGCCTTCTTCGCTTTTTCTGGTAAGTACAATTTTATTCTTTCGTTTATTTGAGTAGTACACTCATATTTATGCCTTCGTTTATTATACTAGTTAAAATGATCCTTTTTTGCTTTTTCCTTTTGCTTGTTGAAATAATACAAAATGATATAAAATACTCAGCTAGTTAAAATGATCCTTTTTAGAGTTGACACAAATTATAAGTCCTTTGTTTATTTGAAAACTCCAAAATGGTACAAAACTAAATATTCCATTGTTTATTTGAGTAGTAAAATTCTGAACCAGTTAAAAATGACATTTCAGCATTGGTACAAAATTGAATAGGTCACTTAAATTTATTCTTTCGTTTATTCAGCTAGTTCATTTTTTTCTCGTTGGTATAAAAAGTAGAACATCGAAATTATGAACTTCTTAAAATGATCCTTCTTCGGGTTTTTCTGATTGATACAAAAATAGAACATTTCAGTAGTTCAAAAGTTACATAATGGTCAATTTTCGTTTGTGTAAACAGTACATAATGAACTAGTTAAAGTTACTTTTCTTCTCTTTTCTAGTTGGTACAAAATAAAATAATCCACCTAATCTTCACTTCGTTTTTTTTGGTTGATATTCCTTCGTTTATTGGAGTAGTACAAAATGGTATAAAAGTCTGAGTTAGTTAAAATGAACCTTCTTCGTTTTTTTTGTTTATTTGAGTAGTACAAAATGGCATTTCTCGTTGGTACAAAATTGAATAGGTCATTCAAATTTATCTTTTCGTTTGTTTAAATAGTTAAAATGGTATATCTTTGCTTTTCTTCTAATTGGTACAAAAATAAAATAGACCACTGAAATTTGTTCCCTCTATTATTTGAATAGCACAAAAAAGGTATAAAATGACCCTTCTTTGATTTTCTCGTGATTGGTACAAAAATAAAATTTCGTTTATTTGGGTAGTACAAAATTATACAGAAATATTGAACTAGTTAAAACGGATCTTCTTCATTTTTTCTGGTTCATACAAAGATAAATACTCCATCCAAATTTGAGTAAAATGGTCCATGTTCGCTTTCTCAAATTTAGCCCTTCGTTTTGCTTAAATAATACATAGCTAGTTAATATGGCATATCTTTGCTTTCTTTGTTGTTAATCCATTTGAATAGCCCAAAAAGGTACAGAAATTCTGGAGATAGTTAAAATTGTGCTCCTTTGATTTCTTTCTCATCAATACAAAAGTAAATAAGCCACTCAAATTTATTCCTTCTTCACTTTTTTTCTGCTTTGTACAAAATTGAATAGATCACACAAATTTACTAAATGAGGAAACGTTATCTCAATATGTGGTTTCATTTACGAGATTGACCTTTGACCTCGATGACCATTATTTTTGAAACTTGTAGTAGTTGATGACCAATTACTAGATTTGGAAACAGCACCTCAATATTTGGCTCCGTTTTTAAGTTATTAGGTTTTAAGTATTTTGACCTTTAACCTCGATGGTCATTATTTTGGAACTTTTAGCACCTGATGACCAATTACTAGATTTGGAAACAGCACCTCAATATGGGAATCCATTATCGAGTTATTAGGTTTTAAGTATTTTGACCTTTGACCTCGATGGTCATTATTTTGGAACCTGTACTAGTTGATGACCTCTTGCTAAATGTGGAAACAGCACCTCAGTATGTGGATCCATTTTCGAGTTACTTGGTTTTAAGTATTTTGACCTTTGACCTCGATAACCACTAATTTTGGAACTTGTAGTACCTGATGATCTATTGCTAAATGTGGAAACAGCACCTCAATACTTGGCTCCGTTTCCGAGTTATTGGGTTTTAAGTACTTTGACCTTTGACCTCGATGGTCGCTATTTTGGAACTTGTACTAGTTGATGACCTATTACTAGATTTGGAAACAGCACCTCAATATTTGGCTCCGTTTTCGAGTAATTAGGTTTTAAGTATGTTGACCTTTGACCTCGATGGTCATTATTTTGGAACTTGTACTAGTTGATGACCAACTGCTAAATGTGGAAACACCACCTCAATATTTGACTCCGTTTTCAAGTTATTAGATTTTAAGTATGTTGACCTTTGACCTCGATGATCATTATTTTGGAACTTGTAGTAGTTGATTACCTCTTGCTAAATGTGGAAACAGCACCTCAGTATGTCGATCCATTTAAGAGTTATTTGGTTTTAAGTATTTTGACCTTTGACCTCGATGACCATTATTTTGAAACTTTTACTTAGTTGATGACCGATTACTAAATGTGGAAACAGCACCTCAATATGTGGCTCTGGTTTTGAATTATTAGGTTTTAAGTATGTTGACCTTTGACCTCGATGATCATTCTTTTAGAACTTGTAGTAGTTGATTACCTCTTGCTAAATGTGGAAACAGCACCTCAGTATGTCGATCCATTTAAGAGTTATTTGGTTTTAAGTATTTTGACCTTTGACCTCGATGACCATTATTTTGAAACTTGTACTTAGTTGATGACCGATTACTAAATGTGGAAACAGCACCTCAATATGTGGCTCTGGTTTTGAATTATTAGGTTTTAAGTATGTTGACCTTTGACCTCGATGATCGTTATTTTGGAACTTGTAGTAGTTGATGACCAGTCACTAAATGTGGAAACAGCACCTCAATACTTGGCTCCGTTTTCGAGTTATTAGGTTTTAAGTATGTTGACCTTTGACCTCTATGATCATTATTTTGGAACTTGTGGTACCTGATGACCTATTACTCAATGTGGAAACAGCACCTGAGTATGTGGCTCCGTTTTCGAGATATTAGGTTTTAAGTATGTTGACCTTTGACCTCGATGGTCATTATTTTGGAACTTGTAGTACCTGATGACCAATTGCTAAATGTGGAAACACCACCTCAATACGTTGCTTTGTTTTCGAGTTATTGGGTTTTAAGTATTTTGACCTTTGACCTCGATGGCCACTATTTTGGAACTTGTGGTACCTGATGACCTATTACTCAATGTGGAAACAGCACCTGAGTATGTGGCTCCGTTTTCGAGTAATTAGGTTTTAAGTATGTTGACCTTTGACCTCGATGGCCATTGTTTCGGAACTTGTAGTAGTTGATGACCAATTACTAAATGTGGAAACACCACTTCGATATTTGGCTCCGTTTTCGAGTTTGACCTTTGTTCACGATGGTCAGTAGTTTGGGGACATGCTTGTGTCATTTCTGCTATGTTAAATTAAGGGTTGGGAACGAAATCAGTGCTACGTTAAAATAGGGGTGGAGAATGTGTTCATAAATTTCTGCTATGTTAAAATGTTCAAATAGGGGTTGAAAATATGCTCATAAAAGGGAACGAGTTCACCCCCTAAAAAGTGTTCATAAAAGGGAACGAATCTTATGTATTATCTGCTCTCCTATGTAATTTCAATTAGGGGTGGAAAAAATGGTCATCAAAGAGAATGAATGAATACACCCTCTAAAATGATTATCTGTAGACCGTGGGTGTTCGATTGTAATCTTTTGCTCGTTATGTTAAAATAAGGGTTGGAATGAGTTATGTATTCTTATGTCATTTCTGTTATGTTAAAATAGGGGTTGAAAAATATGCTCATAAAAGGGAACGAGTTCACCCTTGCTATGTTATGTGTTCGTAATCTTATATGTTATCTGCTATGTTAAAATAGTGTTATGTGTTATCTTCTCTTCTATGTGTTCGTAATCTTATGTGTTATCTCCTATGTTAAAATAGGGGTTGAAAAATATCCTCATAAAAGAGAACGAGTACGCCCTTGATATATTACGTACTCTTATGTATTATCTGTTCTGCTGTGTGTCCGTAGTCTCAGTGTAATTTCTGCTATGTTAAAAGAAGGGTTGAAAAATATGCCATGCTCTTTTATTAGCTCTGCTATGTTAAAATAGGGGTTGGAAAATATGCTCATAAAAGGAAACGAGTTCACCCTTGTTATGTTAGGTACTCTTATGTGTTATCTGCTCTGCTGTGTGTTATCTTCTCTTCTATGTGTTCGTAGGGGTTGAAAAATATGCTCATAAAAGGGAACGAGTTCACCCCTAAAATGGTGCTCATAAAAGAGAACGAATACACCCCCTAAAAATGGTCATAAAAGGGAATAAATTCACCCCTAAAATGGAGGTCGTAAAAGACCGTGGGCTCACGGTGTACGGTGGTCAATTTCCCAGGGGCTCCTGAGTTGAGCAAGTATGAGCCAGATCGATCCATTTTCTACTACTTATATATATATATATATATATATATATATATATATATATATATATATATATATATATATATATATAATTTGGAAAAATGAAATATTTGAGTCCCACCATTATGCCTGTTAGGCTAAAGGAGATGGTGATTATTTTATTTGTTCGTTTGTTTTACAAACTCGTTGTTAACTTTAATTTGATCGCTTGCTAAGCAAGCTGAGAACACTTACAGTGTGTAAAGAACAATATGTGAGAGAATAAAATATATTCTCCTAATAAATTAGTCGGACCAACTTATTTTACGGATCGATTTCTATTTTTTATTGGTTCGTATGCCAGAGCATACACGTTGTAAAAAATGTTTCGAAAATATTTTAAAAATTGGGAACTTGCAAAATAAATAATTTGCTGTGCAAACTCGTTATTAACTTTAATTTGATCTCTTGCTAAGCAAGCTCAGAACACTTACAGTGTGTGAAAAGTTTATGTGATACGTACTGAGAATGAACCCAGGACCCCCAAGCTCCGGAGGTGAACGCTGTATGAGAGAATTATTGCAACCCTCACATGTAACTTGGAGAGAAAAAAAACGTATGGGAGATAGGAAATGTGTGTGTGATTTGAATAGTTTATTTATTTATTTTGTTAACATTCATTTTTATTGATTTGTTTATTGCTTATAGCTAACTCCGTGTTTACAGCCATGTTTCAAAGTTTGAAATACGGACTGACTGAATTGTTCTTCCGTCTCTCACATAAGGCTATCTTAGAATGAACACAGTTTTATTTTTGTAAATGGCATCACTTCCGGGTAATTGACTTATACGCGCTTTCCCTTGCTTACGTTAGAACTTTGAGTGGTGACACACATAAAGTGTCAATGTACTTTTTAATTTTATTTCCGCTTGTCAATATGTACTGAAATATCGTTAGACGATTTCCCCTTGCCCGTGAGAAGTTTCACTGGCGACATACTGAAATATTTTCCATTAACTATGATTGTCACTGCGATAGTAATCTGCAGTGATGAAGAAGGCAGATAGAAATTTAATGTTTCTTCCCTTTTACAAGTTGTTTTGGACAAACACATAAATGTATTTTTGTGGCAATATTTGATTTTGGCAATGTGAAAGTTTTACTTGTAAGCATTTCCTTTATTAGTTGAGAAAGTGCGTATATGTTTTAGAACCGCACATTGCTACAGGGGACCAATGTCGATACCCTGTCCTGAGTGAGGAAAAAATGGTAGCTTTTCCTTGAAAGGTAATTTACTGTTGAGATTTCTACAGCGGTTGATGAACTTGTAAATAAGAAATTTCCTGGTGGAGCAATGAATAATTTGATGCTATCGAGTTTTAAACATGATGACTTTATTTATAATTAATGAAAAAAAAACGGTTTTGAAAACCTGATGAAAAGATGATGGTTGGGGGAGGGACACATTGAAATCCTTATAAATACTATCGATATAAAAGTTTACTATTATTGTTATTTACATAGTGCAATAGTGCCTATTGAAAAAAATTTATTCTTGTGTTTTTATTGAAGTTTTTCGTCGTTGATTTTAACAGAAGGAAGTTTGATTTTTTGAGGTGAGAACTTTTTTTAAATGCTAAACTGACTTGTATTATTCACTTAATTATAATGGAAGTTTTTTTTTAAATAATTATTGGTAAACTACACGAGTTGCTTTTGAGAAATTGAACTTGGGACTAATTACAATGTCGGGAAATAAACCTACGACCATTTTGTAATCAGGCAAGAGGGATAAGATTTGTGACAAACTGCAAACACTTGAAATGTAATTGCGATTTTCTATTACTAAAGTTATTATTATTATTATTATTATTATTATTATTATTATTATTATTATTATTATTGTGGGACTACATATTTTGGGGGAGGGAGAGCATACACGTAAAAATGAATATATGGGTATGTTTCCCTTAAGTACCGCCATTATAATTTACCAAGGGCTAAAGACGAACCATTTACTTGTAGAGTTTTATTTGCTTAATTATAGTATGCTTAATTACAATATGTTTGATTCATTTCTTACGATTTTTAACTGTTACACCGATTGTGTACTGAAACATGATCACTTTAAAATCACTTATACCTGATATATATGTACGCTGTACAGATGGGACTTGAACTGCTTAAGTAAGATCATTTTGCCGATAGATGTCATACAAGTACCCTTTGGTACCATAGCTGATAATCTTTTAGGAACACATTTATTCATGTACTAAACTAGTATTTTGCAGAAAGAAAGAAAGAAAGAAAAAAGTTTCAGTTTGGGGAGGGGAGGGAGCGCTTTGGTCTAGAGTTTTTTGTAGCTTATATGTGAATGCCTAGTACTTTTTTCTTTAAAATTTTCGTGTTTTAATAGTAAATATTACTGAATGTTAGTTATTTGCCACTGTTAAGGTAACTTTGTTTATACGCTCAAGCGCACCCGGAATTTGAACCTTCCCACTAGTGTTAGGTTTACGGGAAATTAAATCCTCACCCCGGTGTTAAGGTGACTTTGTTTATGCGGGTAGACCCGCCCGGGAATTAAAATTGTACGCCTTAGCACGAAAGGCAATAACATTAATAAATTATGCCATGCGAAATTTGTAGATGAGATGGCAAATATGTTTGCAGTAAAGATGATAGTTTTAGTGAATACGTTATATGGTACCATGGTTTTGTTTACACCAAAGGCAGAAGCATTAGGGGTTAGAACATGTCGAACCATTGGAAATTAAATTGTGATTCAGTTTAACCAAATATCGCCAGCCTTAACGTGGAACTTTTAGGATACAACCGGAAATTGAATTCGTGTTCGTTAGCACCGATTATTAAAATATACGAACATACTGTAAGACAGTTAACCAAGGCGTTCAGCAGCATTGATATATGAGACATGAACCTATTAACTAACAATTATTGGAAAATAAACTTGAAAACTTTGAGACGTATGCTAACGGATGAGTTTGTTCTTTCGTTCAGTAGTATGGGTATATGAGATGTGTACCTACATAAATTTTAACTTAGACATATGAAGAATTTTTTTTTCTCATTTGATACAAGTACAAACAATTCAGATAGAATAAAAGTAGCATCCACTTAGATTTGGTATATTTAAAAAAACAAATATAATTTGTACTAATAATACTTTTCTTTATTTTCCAGAAGAAATTGGAATCAACACCAAGCACTTCCGGCACCTCCCCCTCCTCCTATTCGTACCGCCACACCCGGTGGTTTAATAAGATGGAGGAATTATTGGATGTGGCCGAAGGCAGAAAAAGAAGAAGAAGAGAGGAAGCGGGGAAAAACAAGCTAAATAAAACCAAGCAAAAAAGATACAACCCAGTGGTGGAAGAACAAGTGGACAAAGAAGTAATAGTGATAGAAGAAGTTATACCAGTGGGGCAGATAGCAGCACCGAAAATGGAACAGAGAGCAGCACCGCCAATGAAACCGATAGTAGCAGCACCACTAATGGAACCGGCAATAGCGATGGAACCGGCAGTAGTAACACCACCAATGGAACCGGCAGTAGCAACATCGCCAATGGAACTAGCAGTACTGGCACCAGTGGTGAAGGGTGGAAATGATGATAATGATGATGACTTATTGGTATTATATGATGGGGAGGACGATATTTTAATACATGCATATACTAAATATGAAAGACTCGAAAAAATAAAAAAACTGAAAGAAAAATATTTAAAATAAAAATTTAAAAAAAAAGAATGTAAATAAATTGTTTTGTTTTCTGGGTGAAGGGTAAATTTGAGTTTCCTTTCCTTTGAATTTTTTAAACCTGCGTAACAAAGGTTACAAAATGTCTAACTTTTTTTTCGGGTCAAATTGAACTTATATTGCTAAATATTATGTAACGAAACATATAGATACCTTCTATTAACAGTAACGTTTCGAAGCATAGAAAAAGATATTTTTCAAAATAAGATTTGTTGTTAGAATTTTTAAAAAAGCAGGAAAAAAACTTTATGCTTTTCAGTACGCTGTACTATTTAGTTAACAGTTTCAATTGAGAAGATTTTAATTATGTTGTCGTGTCTATCATAACTACTTTGATTCCCCTCTAGTATCAAATTGCACTTGAGTTTTCAGGATAATTAGTTAGTTTTCCTTTTATTTTTTAACCAATATACATAGTTGTAGGGTGAAACAAGCTTAATGAGATATTTGTTGGTGTCCTTATTTGATAAATAAGAATTAAAACAACAACATTTTCGTTTACTAATTATTTGTTGCTATTAGATGATAGTATACTGAAAGAAAAGTCTGAATTTTACTTTTTGATTAAATCCTTTTAAGATGAGTGAATGAATTTATGTTGTTTCGTTTTATAAAAGCTCTTGAAAAAAGTATTTGATGAAAGTGGGAAAAAACGGCCGAATGTTGAGAAATTTTATGCAAACAAGATAGAGAATTTGAATACTTTTTCTTCTGTGAACACTAAAATGTAGTTGGTGGCAGGGAACATACAATTAAATCAGTTTTTATTCCTTGAATAATTAACTAGGTATTTCTTTTGGGTTTGAAGCTGTGGATTTGCGGCACACGGCATTTTATATGAAATTTTTGCAAAAAACACGATAATGTCCAACTATCTAAGGTAAATATAAATAAAGTGATTCAGTGTAGAATGACAAAGTATGACATGTATGTTAATTGGCATACCATTATCTACTTGGATTAAAGAAAAAATGAAATGGAGTCCCCTACACTTAGGCTAATGTGATTTGTTGTATAAAAAACTCTTAGACACTTTATAAAAAGCGACCCTGAGGAACACAGATACAGAGTGTTTACACATTACATAATTCAAAACTTGATACTTGTCATAAAATGTTCAAATAATTGGAGTATCCTAGGATCGCCACCAAGCACCAAAGGTGAGCGCTTTACCACTAAGCCACCGCAATCCCCAAAGAAGAAGAACTTCAGTTCAGTTCAGTTCAGTTCAGTTTAGATACTTAATGATGCCATCAGAATATTTACTTTGTGTAGCAAGGAATCGAACTTTGAATCATTGTGAAGATTAAATAGCAAATTGTCTCTTAGAAATAAAAATTACTTACTTACTATGGTATCTGTGTACGCTTATCTATGAAATCTGTGAGTCCCAAGATTATGTCGGTTAAGCTAAAGGAGACGGTAATTATGAATGAAATGGTGGAATGAAGAAGTGGGAGAAAACTCACGAACACGCTGTTTGTCCAGCACAATTTATAAGAAATAAATCCAAAACTTAATGTTTGTCATAAAAATGTTGAAATAATTGATGCAAGCGATAATTGAACCAGGAACCCTAAGCAGTGGAAATGAACGCTTTACCACTGAGCCCTTACGGTCCCGCTATAACAAATGAAATAATTGATGCAAGCGATGATTGACCCCGGAATAGCAAGCAGTGAAAATGAACGCTTTACCATTGAGCCATTATGATCCTACAACGACAAATGAATACCTAATGAAGAAAAGTCTAACTGTAGGAACCAACTAGCACTGAAAAACTAACATTGAAACTTTGTCAGCATAGTATTTTTTTATAATTTTATTTTATTGGATGCTCAGAGAAAATTGTATTTCAAAAGTGTTATAATTAAATGTGAATCATGGGACTGATCTGTTATGAAAGAATAAAAGTTTGGTCTCGATAAGAAAACAATAGTGAACTATGACTAACGTACTTATAGATTTATCATCAAATCTTTGAAAAACTTTGAACAAATCTTTTCTGTTTTGAACAGTACATAAGTAGACAGTCAAATAAGTAAGATTAATACATACTAAAAGATGGTTGTTTTCAAGAACTTGAACTGAAAATTGTTTCTAGTGGCCTTTTTTTTTAAAAAAAATAGGGTTTAATGAAATGATAGGAAAAGGTGGTAGATTAAGTTTAGTTGACCTCCCCTTTGAACAGCAATGGGGTATTTTATATATAATCTCACAAAGTTATTGTTCGTGAAAAAAAGTGTAAATAAGATGATGATCTCCTACAGGACCAGGGTCTGCCACCCCGATAGCATGTACGCTATCCGCTTAGAAAAGAGAAGGAGGAGGAAGGTCATGTGGTAGATTGAATCTAATTCAATACAATAGAGATGTATATCCTAATGCATCGACATAAAAACCTGTTTGAATAAGTAAATGATCTTTGAATATATGTCATATAGACATGAAAAAAAAGGAATACAGATAAATAGGAAATAAATCAGGGATTACTTGTACAAATAAATTTTAGTTTCATGAAACTTCAGACATAAAAAAGTTTGTGAAACAGTTTATTTATATATATTCTCCTTTCCCATTGCAAAGTCGGTGTTAGTTTTTTTCTTTCTTTCCTAAGCTTTTAGCATATAGCCTACCTAATGGAAATTCACAGGAATTTCTAGCACTGATCAAATACATGATGTAGGCTTCAGTTTTAACATATATTCACAACTTACTACATGGATTGTCTACAAGAATAATATGATCCTTAACACTTGGCGAGTTTTCGATAGCATTTGTTCCTCCCTATTGTACGCGATAATTTATCTGTAAACATATTTAGCGAAAGTTCAATAACTATTGTCTCATGATAACAACTGTAATAAATTTTTAAGTGGAGTATTCTGTAGATAAGATAGTCCCACTCGTTGCTAAAAGTTGTCACAAAAGGAAGTAATCCACCATGTCTTAAATATAAAATAACCAAAAGTATATTTAAAAGGATTTAAAAGCATTATTTATCGATCAAGTCAAATTGCCACGATACGTTGAAATCCAACAGTCTAATTAAAAACAAGCAAATACAAAGAAGCTATTGGGGTTCAGGTATCGTGATTTCTAATTATTGCTTTCAATGTCAGTATATAGAAATTCAAGCAAACGTAGTAAACGGTCTCGGTGATTTTGTCGGTTGTAAAAACTGATGCAAAGATGAAATATTCAAGTTAATTTGGATAAAAGAATAGTATCTAAAACTAATAGGGGGTGGAAACTATGAGTTTCAGGTCTACCTTAAACTTGTTCAAATCTGTTTTCATTGGTTAATTCAAACATGCCATTACAATCCACGGTGAAAAGTATAAATACCACGGTTAAGAAAGGTACATAAGAATATTCTTGTGCTGGTTGTAGTCGTTGAAAAGATTTCTTCTTCTTCGTATGGTGGTCATTGAAGATATTTGTGCCTAGTGTTTTTTTTATTTTACGGATCGCTTCTTATTTTTTATTGGTTTGTATGCCAGACCATACTCCTAAAAGCAGCTACGCTGTGAACTATTAAATAATTCGTTTACTTTGTCGAACTGAAAAATGTCTAATGCTGAAAACGTATTGGTCTGCTTCTGCGATAATATTTACATAACTATTCAGTGCTTATTAAAAGCGTTTCAAATGTGGGAATCTAAAAGAAGAAGTATGCTTCTTTGCAGTGGATGTGCACGTGGATTAAAAGACGCAATAAACCATGACTGTGTTCTGTTACATAAAGATATATTGAAAACAAAAGTACTAAGTGTTATTACGTACATGGATATACAGGATGAAATTTGGTATACGTTTCAAAAAATGCACGACAATACTTTTAATAAATTAGAACAGTTTTTTCATATATATGATGATGCCATTCATAATGATACATTTGTTAATCAACTGATAGAAACATTTGTGCAGAAAGATTTTAAGAAATTCTTAATTTGGAATAAAAACCAAAGTGATAGTGATAGTGTTTGTGATTGAAAAATATGAAGAAATAATAGACGTATGGATGAAAATGTTACTCTTTTTGTACCTATATTACATGTACAAACTGTAAAAAGGTTCGCTTTGTCATGATTTTTTTTCTGTGAACGTTACAACTAAGTCTTACTCAAGTAAATATCTAAGAAATAAAAATAGTTACTGTGTAGTGCAGTGCAGTGCAGTGCTATGATACTAAACATTTCTTCAGATATTTATGTGAATGAGTTGAAAATGTAGGAAAACAAAAAAACTAATTAACACAATACAAATTTAAAAAAATATCGGGTAAAAAAACAATATAAACTAATGAAAGATGTTTCATATTGCTGAATAAATGAAGACTTTATACAAGCTTCATATTGCTGAATAAATGAAAACTTTATACAAGCTTCATATTGCTGAATAAATGAAGACTTTATACTAATAATAATAATAAATCGGAGATTTTTTTATTGTACTTTTTGCAAACAATAATCGCAAAAGCCTTCGGCTCCCAAAAGTTTACGGACACTAGTTACCACTTGGTAGTGATTATCTTCGCACAACAAATATATTTGCTTACGACCATTTATTCCCGGATATATCACATGTCATTTGATTTCTTTCATATACAATGATCTGGTACTTGGGTGCCGGGTATTGTTGAAATTTTTCACATCATCAATAGTACATCCATTTTGATGCTCAATAGTAACATTGGCATCATCACACAAATCCTTGGCTTGTTTTAACAAGCGTTTAGGGTTCTTTTTTTTAATTTATAAACTTGCCATCCCCAGAATTACACTCTTTGGGAGGCAGTACACGTTGTTCTCCATAGGAAGTAATTTATTTTTAAGAAGTTATCCAATCTTTAAGAGTTACCTCGTCCCTTTCGGAGATGTACACTATGCAGCTTCAATTAGAATTTTCTCATTACTATTGGGGGTATTTTCCACTATGGAAAAAGGCAGCCTCAGGGCTCAATTCCGATTTTCTGCGCCATATTATGTACATCGTTTTAACTTTGAGGTAGTGCTCTCGATAGTTATTCCTACAAAGGTGTTCTTGTTATCGTCTTTGATTGTGTTGTCCATTACAAAATCAAACAGATTTTGTATATATTTTTTCGGACCATTGATTGCATACACTTAATGCTTAGCTCAGTCCCCTTTAAACCAAAGTAAACATATTTTCGTGATATACTCTTTACTATTTCAAATTCTGATGCGCACATACCAAACATTATCTTACGTACTTCTTCAAAACCCAGTTAAGTTCTTAGGTTCCCCAGAACTAGCAGAACTTGGTCGTGGTAAGCTTACCTAGTAGTTTAGCATTGTCCTTAACAAATAAGTCAGCTGTTTTACCTGTTAATATCAGCTGGTTGAACTTTTCACAATCCTGATTTTTTTATTTCACCTACTCGAAAGAACCCTATCCGATATAAATCAGAAATATCAGCAGCGGTTTCACAGGTTGCCAAAATAACATCCTGTCTTCCTTTAAAATGTTTTAATAACTCTGTTAACATTTGATAATATTTCTCATTGGGTACACGCACACCCTTAGAATGATAACTATCCACCAAACGCTTCCAAAAATCGTTTATACTCAAGACTACGTACATGCACCCATTGCTATGAAATTTATCTACTATCATTTTCCATGTGTAGTAAACAACTTCGGATACCTCATATCCGAAGCGTTTTGCCATGATTAGCAATTGAGTTAGCTCGTTTGCACTTGTAGAAGTCATCTGTAATCGAAATAATATATTCTTCTAATGAAATAATAATAATAAAATATTAGAACTTTAGTATTTCCACTATCTAAAACACGATTATTAGTATGATCTTTGCACAAATATGCATATATTGTTCTTCTTCTAATATTGCAAAAGTCCTAGTATTGTCAATAGGATATAAAGCTTTATTATTATTGTTGTCTTTACCATCTCCTTTCCAACTTATCACTTTATTTTTTCTTGATGTCCATGTATGTGAAAATCATCTTTATCAACGTGGGTGTTACAATTTGTAGCTCGTACTGCGCTGACAGCAAGTACGTCAAAAGTCTTTCCGGAGTGTCAACAATCACGGATTGCAACAAGTCCGTTCTTTGTCCCCATTTCCCATAAAAGGAATTGAGGAATATTTTAGCAATATACCTCAGACTCGGGTTTTATCCAATATTTTTTTTTCGTCTAACTGTATGCCTTCGTGGGCATGAAACTCTTTAATGTATTTATTTTTGTCTTCTTTAGTTTTCCACCAAGCAAGAAAAATCATAAGTTTCGTGCTTCATTTGAAGGAATAAATTCCCATAGTTGTGAATTACTAAGTTGTATTAAGTGAACTATTTGAATTACTAAGTTTGCAAGCACATGAATTAAAATCCAATGTTGTTTTCTCTGATATCATAATTATTTTTTTTAAAATATATCGTTTGTTCCAACATTGCTTTAGTAAACACTAAGTGTTAGTAAATGAATTAGAAAGTATGAAATGGTTAATATTAATTTCAACCCTAACAAATCACGTACATGTCTATTATTATTACATATAAATGATCTAATGATATAATAATGCTATGAAAAACTTTATATAATCATACCTGTTTCTTTTCACGATGTATTTAAACATGGCAATATAAATTCTATGCGTGCGCATACTTGTACTATTTTTTTTCGCGCATGTCAGATGCGTGTGTATACTTGTACTTGGTCTTCGCGCATGTCACAATATAATATAAAAGCACGCATGCGTATAGCTGTAGTAAATCAGATAAAGGGAGTGATAGGCTGTTACAATGTACAGTCAAAAGCAATCTGTTTCCGCAGGTAAAAAGCAAAAAACAAATTCTGGTTCTTCATCTCATAATAAGAAACGAAAAGGTGAAATTGAAACCAATCTTTCTTTATTGCAAAGTGAATGTGTAAAATCTAAATACATTTCACCACGTGAAAAACGTTTTCAACTTGAAACACAAAAGAAAATTATTCTTGTACATCCAAATGATCCTGACATTCCTGAAGAAGGCGCTGAAAGATATAAGATTATTTATCGAACACAAGAAATTACCATAGACGATGCTGTGTATAGACGAAATTTCAGATACCCAAATGAAATACCCTTTGAAGAGGAAGTTGTAGTAGTAAATCAAAATACAATTTCTAATGATATTCTGATATTCAATGCTGTGAATGTGGTTGTACTCCTAATGAAGTAAATGAAGTTTGTGTGAAGCAAATACTAGAAAAATATAAACTTTCTGAACCACTACTTTGTGAAGGCTGTGCGAATCGTAGTGAAAAAGAAACTGAGCATAAATGTGTGAGTGAAAGTAATGAAGAATTAAATACTATTGTGTGGAATTTCCTAATCAAGAAATCAACACGTGATCAACACGTGATCAATATTAAAACAATATCTAAAGATTCATGTGAAATATATAGACGTAAACATTATTCCGCATCTTATAAACAAATTTAATTATTCATATCAAGAAATCACGTTTAATGATTATCATATTTCTGACTTAAGAGAAGCATATCTTGAGCACGATAAAGATGTGTATCAACAATCCAGACTGTGAGTACCAATGTCGTTTCCTAAATACATACGACAATTGCGAATATCACTGTTCTTCTTTTTCTATAAAAGAACAATGTGCATTAATGTGTATTGACCGTTGGAAACCACAGCGAGAACTTTTGTGTTACGGGTGTTTTCAAAACAGGAGCATAATAGAAGAACACGATTGTATTACTTCGGACTATAAGCTATATGCTATAATACATGGCCTACAATGGTAAGCGCACAAACTTTTGATGATTTATATGAAGAATTTGCAACAGTGCATTGCAACAGTGCATACTGAAATTGATGATTGGGAATTTACATGGACATTATATAACATTTTATTAAACAAAGATAACATTCAGTTAATTACAGAGTTATTCTTACAAAAAGATTTACATTATAACATGCATAAGAAATAGTAATAATGGAAAATAAAAACTCTTCTGTTAATCAATTACAAAATAATAATAAAAACAATATGTATAAATTAACAAAAACAAGTGATAAAAAACTTTCAGCAATAAACTGGCCAGTATGTAATTGTACATATACTAATATAAATATAGATTGTATTAAACAATATATCAAGGAATGTATCTGTATGTAATCTATATATATCTTATTGAAATTTGTAAATAAAATTTTTTCTAATTTTATATTACATGTTTTATTTATTTCCTTACACATCTTATATATTTTACTTCAGCTCGAAAAATTTCAAAACACTTACAGTGTAAAGGTAAACTATGTTTCAAATATGATTTACAATTTATACGTAAGGAAAAAAAATCATGAAATTAGAACTTTAACATGTGCATATGAAACTTTAACATGTGCATATAACAAAAAAATCCGTATGTTATGATTCGCCTGCATAAAATTTGTTTGTACATTTTATATTGCATGCATGTGAAAAAACTTTTCACATTTTTTTTAGTTTACGTTTCTGAATTTTTTTTAGTTTACGGTTCTGCATTTTGAAAGGTTGGATTTTGATTTTGACAACTTGCATTTTCATTTTCGTAAGTTGCATTTCTAAAATTTTTAAAATTACATTTTCGTAACTTGCAGGTTTTCGTTTGACAAGTTGCATTTTTAATTTGACAACTTGCATTTTTAATTTCGTAACTTGCAGTTTTAATTTCGTAAGTTGCATTTTTAATTTGACAACTTGCATTTTTAATTTCGTAACTTGCATTTTTCGTTTGACAAGTTGCATTTTTAATTTTGAAAATTACATTTTCATTTTCGTAAGTTACATTTTTATTTTATCAACTTGCGTTTTTTCGTTTGACAAGTTGTATTTTTAATTTTGAAAATTACATTTTTCGTTTAACAAGTTACATTTTCATTTTTAATTTTGTTCAATCACTTCAATAGAAGTTCCGTGTTAATTATTTGTTTTTGAAAACACTTTTCGACATTTATATCACATGTATGTGAAAACTTTCTGCATGTTATGATGCTTGTATGTAAAACATTTTCTGCATGTTATGATTCGCGTTTGTAAAACAGTTTCTGCATGTTATATTGCATACCTCTGAAAACTTTCAGCATGTTATGATTCGCGTTTGTAAAATTAGTTTCTGCATTTTATATTACATCTATGTGAAAAAACTTTCTGCATGTTATGATGATTGTATGTAAACATTTTCTGCATGTTATGATACTTGTATATAAAACATTTTCTGCATGTTATGATTCGCGTTTATAAAATCAGCTTCTGCATGTTATGATACTTGTATGTAAAACATTTTCTGCATGTTATGATTCGCGTTTGTAAAAACACTTTCTGCATGTTATATTGCATGCCTCTGAAAACTTTCTGCATGTTATATTACATATATGTGAAAAAACTTTCTGCATGTTATGATGCTTGTATGTAAAACATTTCTGCATGTTCTGATTCGCGTTTGTAAAATTAGTTTCTGCATGTTATGATACTTGTATGTAAAACAATTTCTGCATGTTATGATACTTGTAGGTAAAACACTTTCTGCATGTTATATTACATGTATGTGAAAACTTTTTGCATTTTGTAAGATAAGTATATAAATCATACTATAATATTACTGAGTTTTAAATTCGTTATTATATCAGTTTCTGTTTTATATATATATATTCTCCTTTGCCATTGCTAAGTCGGTTAATTTTTTATTCTGAATATATTAAAAAGTTTGTCTGGAATTTTGAACAATCTGTGATTGTGAATATAATAATAAAAATTCCTGCAGAAACTTTGCTTATATTGGAGCGTTTCCTATTTTTACGGATCGTATGTTCTACATACTCTGCTTATGTATTGGATCGTTTCCTATTTTTACGGATCGTATGTTATACATACTCTGCTTATGTAATGGATCGTTTCTTATTTTACGGATCGTATGCTATACATACTCAGAACAATTGTAAATTGTGAAAATATTAAAAATAGAGTGTAATCCATCAAATAATTGTTGCACAAATTCGTTCTTATTTATTTATGTGAATCTTTCGTTACATAAACTCTTCTTATTCAAGGTATGTTTGTTACACAAACTTTGAGGAACTATGTTTTCAAAAATCGCAAACTTGTAAATAATTCAATGTAAAATACTCATCAAACTTTTAAATACTTCAAAGTATTAGTAAAAATCAAGAAAAATATAAAACAGTGATCAAATACTAATTTTAAACGAGTTTCCAAAAAAGTAAACGATAGAAAGCATAAATGAGTTTCACCTTGTAAAATGTCAATGATACCTTTTATTTAGGAAAGTTTTTTTTATTAAATAAAAATCAAGAAATGAAATTCGTATATATTAATTGGATATAAAGTTATATATACAAGCAAACAAACATAAAAATAATATATATATGTACAAATACAATAACACACACACACACACACACATACACAAACACAACTATGAAAATAATATATATATATATATACAGATTATATTATATACAAAAAGAAATCACTTTGCAGCGTTTCTATCTTTTTCTAATAAGATGTTCACTTGTCCTTCAATATAATATGGGTTCTTTAATAAATTGTCATAATTTTCATTAAATAAATGTTCATTTCTTTTGTTAGCAGGATGTGATTTCACATAATTTTCATACACTTTGTCTCGCACATTTTTGTTGCTCATAATTTTCCATGCTTCTGCTCCAAGAGTTAATATATCCGGAAGAAGGCAGCGGTGCCCAAACTGATTGAAATAATTTAGGGTGCAACCCAGGCAAAGTAAAACTGTATTTGTTTCCCACTTTAAAATACTATCTTTAACACATGTTTCACTTATAAAGTCATTACTACACTTGCACTGGCATTGTTTCCTTTGCACACGCAAATCCAGTGAGACCTTTTGGGGTGAAGATGGAAAATCCAACGGTGAAACACTTGGTGATGGCGTGTTGTTTTTGCACTCTTCTATCTCACTCAATAACTTACAAATTTTTTCCTCCTCTTCCTCATTAAATAAATCGGGAGATGTTGGTCTTTCTTCTTCTTCTTCTTCTTCTTCCGCAAGTGTCCACTTTATCGATGGAACTTGAAACTTCTGCTCTGGTGTTTCTCCTACTGGTACTGGTGAAGTTGTTCTTGATCCAACCGGTGATGTTGGAATTAGTCTTGGGTCTTCTCTTAAATCAATGATTTCTTCCTCTATATTAATATCTGGGGAAGCCGGAGAAAAATAGCACGTTTCTTCCTCTATAATAACATCTGGAGATGCCGGAGAAAAATAGCACGTTTCTTCCTCTATAATAACATCTGGAGATTCTCTATTCGATTTGAACTTTTTGTTGGGAGATTCAACAAACTCAAACGAAGAATCCCAATCTAACTCTTCGTACAAGTCAATTTCTCGCCGTACTCTACTCTGAATCGACTCCATGATGATACTATACCAGTCTTCTCTTCATACCCAATACATAAGGAAAACTTTACCGATAACATCATATCACGTGATACTTTAAACATTTTTCAAACAGTCCTACCACGTCAATTAAAATATTTTCACATGTACTTTTCCAATTCTCTATAGAATTTTTTATAAATATAGAAATAGCAAAACATGTTCTCATATAATCTTTTAAAATATCAATATTTGATATTTTCACTTTAGTAAAATCATTCCCCATTTTACAGCGGTATTCCCTCATTAACGTTGTTCATAAGGCGTACTATTTAATCATCTGTCATCTACGTGCAAAGAATAGATCTATATAAATCACGTGTAAATAAATAGTTTACATGCTTTTAAAATAAAATCTGTTTTTTACAACTTCTATTATTATTCATGTAAACAAGACATCTACCATACATACAGCAACATATTGTCCACGTAAAATAACGGAATCAATCATGCCACAAACTATCGTTGTATTTGCATTCATTCAATCATTATTATTACATTAATATAACAATCTTCTACTGCAATCGTATTTAACATCCCTTCATTTTTCAACACGATCATCATTCAATAGGTGAATGTTCTTTTGCATTCGCGATCAATGACCTCATATGTTCTACCATTCGTAATGTAAAACTTTCTTTGTATTCATTGTTAACAAACTATCATAAAACTTGTTTTTATTATTATAAATTCATATTCTCTAATGTTTATCTTCCGCGCCCCCAATCTTTCTTTTATGTTTTCGCCGACAATGTCTTTTGTTCATCTACCGCGGCACCAAAGTTATTTCTATTAGTGTGTCTCCAACCTGTGATGTTTATCTTACACGTCCCCAATCTTTCTTTTGTCCACCTACCGCTGCACCAAAGTTATTTATATTAGTTTGTCCCCAATTTGTGATGTTTATCTTACACGTCCCCATTCTTTCTTTTATGTTTTCACCAACAATGTCTTTTATTCATCTACCACGGGACCAAAGTTATTTCTATTAGTTTGTCTCCAATTTGTGATGTTTATCTCACACGTCCGCAATCTTTCTTTTGTTCACCTACCGCGGCACCAAAGTTATTTCTATTAGTCTGGCGGTATCCTGTGATGTTTACCAATCGTGTCAACGGTCTTCCTTTGTATTTGAATTCAAGTTTTAGCAACCACCTGCAAGCACACATCATCACTCCTACCCAACCGGTTTTCCAAAAGCGCGCGAAAAGTTCAGTTCATGTCTTAAGTTCACCAGCAAAAGACGTGCGGAAACCACGCTCTCTATATGTACCAGCATAGTGTATCGTACCGTAGTATACGTATTCCGTACACGAGCTTTTACCACGTTCACCGAGTATGCTATGCATACGATCCGTCAAATTAAAAAGTTCCGCATGAATAAATATTTCCCTCCCATCATACAGCGTTCACCTCCGGGGCTTGGGGTCCTGGGTTTATTCTCAGTACGTATCACATAAACTTTTACACACTGTAAGTGTTCTGAGCTTCTAATAAAATGGTTTCCTCCCAAAATAAGTTGTTACGACTAATTTATTAGGAGAATATCTTTTATTCTCTCACATATTGTTCGAACATCTTAGATTGTTCAGAGTTTGTAAAACAAACGAACAAATAAAATAATCACCATCTCCTTTAGCCTAACAGGCATAATGGTGGGACCCAAATATTTCATTTTTCCAAATTTTATATATATATATTTCTCAATGTGATTTTCTATTAGTCAAACCCATTTGTATAATACAAGATTCGAACACCTTATTTTTAACAACGAGTTTGTAAAACAAACGAACAAATTTATATATATATATATATATATATATATATATATATATATATATATATATATATATATATATATATATATCAATGTCAATAACGTAAATATATTCAATATTATTATTATTAATTTAATCACTGATACGCAAGTAAGTGATACAGAATAAGGTTTCATAATATCAACAGATTTAATTCAAATCGAACCAACTAAAATTCAAATTCAAATTTCCATTATTATTTTTAAAAATATCCAGTATAGAGTCTGTACATACACGTATACAGACTCGAAAAAGAGGACACGACCTTTCCAACAATACACAAATGTCATCACAGCTAAAAAAAAGAAACATAGGAACTTTCCAAACACACGTAATCATGTCATCAACCCCTAATGACCTACATTGCTGTCTGCCAACACACCCATTAAAGGAGGACATGGACTTTCTAAATTAATTATAAAACATAACGGTACTCGTAGAATAGTAGCGGCTTTTCTACTGGGTTGAGAACCCTTCTGGGTCTATTCTTTCTTCTATCATAATAATCTTTTAGTTTTCTCTCGTAATAGTTAACGCTCCGTTCAACGTTGTGTATGTTTGTGTAGTTCATCATGTTCGTCTTGTGGTATGATTCTTCTATGTTCTTCTTAAGAGTAGGTAATGAATTTGAATATTTCACGTTTTTGAGAACTCTTAATGCGAAGTTAAATATAATGTCTGGGATGAAGAAATTCGGAAATAGGCCAGAACTCGTTCCACTTACTCAGAAGCTTTTTACATCTGCTAAGTCTGCTTACCGTAACTAGAAAGCATACTTTGAAAACCTAAGAAAGGAAGAAGCTCAAAAAGAAGAGGTAAAGAAGAAACAAAACAACAAACAAAGAGAAAGGTGATGGAGAAATCGACAAAGGAAAAAAAGGGTCATGATGAGATTCTGGTCACTTTTTTGTGTGTTTTCGCCATTTTTTGGTCACTTTTCAACTATTTACAAGAGACCAGACCATTATGAATCCCGGGATTATTAAAATTAGGGTATATTAAAGAAGACAAAACAGAAAGATACAAAATAATTTGTAACTTGAAAAACTGGGTTTCTGGAAAACAACTAAATCAATGAATAATTTTGTTATGAAAGATATTCAGAGCGAATATCGTAGCCAGGAAGGGGCAGGAACGGAGATTAAGAGACCAAATAATATTAAAACAATTAACGTTAACAACAGGGTTAGAATATTAAAATAATGAAATTGGAACTATGTACAGTATTAATTACTAAACGAGTGTGATTTCAACATGGGACGAGGGAATTTTTTCCGAATTAATATTTTAGAAAAAATCATCCACTAAAACTCGCTGGGGGTGAATAAATTGAAATAATAGCAGAATTTTGCAAAATAATTACAATAATTCGTATGTAATCAATCCACATGTAATTACTGGGTAAAATTGTGAAGGTTAATTTCTAATACACTGAAACCCTCTTAACGGACATCTCTCAATAGTGGACATCATCATAAGAGGACAAACATTCTTATTCTTTCATGCCATAAATATGTGTGGTGTAGTGTTATGAGAGAACCCTTCCTTTTAGGGACAGCTCTCATTTGCGGGCTAATAATCGGTTCCACCGATGTCGTTTTGAGAGACTTCACTGTATTACTTAGTTTAATAATAATAATAAATGCCCAAAGTGTGAACTTACTTTATTGAACCTACCACTGCGAAGAGCTGATATTATTATTATTATTATTATTATTATTATTATTAGTAGTAGTAGTAGTAGTAGTAGTAGTAGTAGTAGTAGTAGCAGCAGTAGTAGTATTGCAATAGTTGCATAACAAAATGTACTGTTTTCTTGTTTGAGTTTGTTTAAAAATTATATCACTATTTTGAGAGCACCCCCCTTTTATTTTGAACACCCCTCAAGTAAAAATTTCTGGCGTACTTACTGCTGCGTACCGTAAGACTGGATCACTTTTCACCAGATTTAAGACATTTTAAAGGAAGTCACATGTAACTTACAAATGTAGTAATTTAGAACACTGTGTTTTAAACATATACCGCCTTATGCAGAGTCATTTTGATGTATGATTAGCATCATACTAAAAGCTGGACTACTGCAGGAAACAAACGTTAGTCGAACTCTTTAGTGTGGTACTAATCACACTTCAGAACGACTCTCCATAAGGCCCATAGGGCTTTATGCGGAGTCGTTTTGAAGCTTGATTAGTGCCATACTAAAGAGTTCGACTAATGCGTGTTTCCTGCAGTAGCCAGACCTTAGTAAGGCGCTAATCATACGTCAAAACGAGTCTGTATAAGGCCTATAATAGGTAGATGTATAAGGAATGGTTTTAACACCCCTTCCTACCATTGGCTTCATGATGTTCGCCCAGACGGTCGAGAGGGACTCTCTCTCGACATTCATAATTCTTTCCCTTATGTTCTACACCCTCCTCCCATCCAATACCCAGGAGTTCAATGTCAAATGGTCACCGTTCACTCTCTCACCCTGGTTAACCTTTACATTCCTCCTCACGTTCACCTTCCGGATCATCTCTGGCTCTATCTCTTTAATTTCCTTCCCCTCCCCGGATTGTAGGCGGTGATGTAAATTGTAACCACCCGTTCTGGGGGGCTCCTTTTTCCAACCCCGCTGGCTCTGCCCTGTATCGCCTACTTCCCACCTTACCCTGTACTCTTTTGAATACTGGCAATCCTACACATCTTTCCCGTCCCCGTGAAATTCCTACTGCTCCTGATCCCACCTTTTGTTCTCCCGCTTACTCTAGCCACCTTATATGGACAGTTTCTTCCGACCCCTACGGCAGTGATCACTTCCCCATCATTTTACATAACTCTACTTCTCCTCCCTTTCCATCCTCCTCCCCTATAGGTCGCCCATATTCTACTAACCTCGATTGGTCCCTTTATTCTGCCTGCTTTGATCATTTCTCTCCCCCTCCCTCGTCTAGTGATCCTCTTCAGCTTCACACTGCTTTCTGTTCTCGCCTTTCCCAGGCAGTGTCACACTCCCACCCTGATCCCTCTCCCTCCCCTCGTTCCTCTAATGTCCATTCTCCTTATCCTAAATGGTGGACTAGCGAATGTCAGCAATGGATTTTCCGACGGCGTCAAGCCCTTAAAACATACCTCGCCACTCGCTCCTATTCCAATTTCCTAGTATATCAACAAACCCAAGCCACCACGACCCCTATTCTTCAACAAACCAGTCGTAATGCCTGGCGACAATATTGTTCCAACCTACGTTATGGTTTCTCTTTATCCACCATTTGGAAATTTTACCGGTCCCTTCGTAACAAGACGTGTCGTCCTCTCTCTAGTGAATCTATTTCCTCTCCCTGCCTCCATCAATTCAATTCCCAGTTAGCACCATCCACGTGTCTCTTCCCTCCTCTCTGGCTCTCGCCTCTATATTCTCCAGAACCATTTACCCCTATCCATCTTCCTTTTACTATGTCTGAACTTTCTCCCATCTTATCCCGTCTACCTAACTCTTCATCTGACAAAGATGGCATACATTACCGACACCTACAACATCTTCCTCCCCTGTATCAGAACTTCCTACTCATCTTATTTAACTCTATGTGGTCTTCTGAACGAATTCCGCCTCCGTGGAAAGATTATGTTATTTTTCCCATCCTCAAACCTACAAAACAACCTGGTATCGCTGAACATTACCGCCCTATTGCCCTCTCCTCATGTCTTTTAAAGGTCTTTGAACGTCTCCTGAAACAACGCCTCCAATGGTTCTCTGAACACCACCTTTTATTTTACAAACAACAATACGGTTCTCGACTTGGTTCCAGTGTTTCTGACTGTCTGTCATTATCTCAGATATTTGGCTTGCTTTTTCCCGTACCCAGTTTGTTTTTGCCGTCTTCATTGACCTTTCTCAGGCTTATGACTCTGTACCCCTTTATGATCTCATAGATATACTTTGGCAACACGGCATCCCTTCGAAATATCTTCGTATTATTTACAACCTTCTGGTCCAACATTGTATATTCGTCTCGGTTCCCAACTCTCTGAAGGTAGCACCACTTTCCAAGGACTTCCTCAAGGTTCTGTATTATCTCCTCTTTTGTTCAATCTCTTTCTGGCCCATATTCTTCACCAAACCAGTAATACTGCACGGGTTCTTTCCTATTGTGATGATTTAGCCTTCTATATCACTTCTCCCTCCCCTCAACTTGCTATATCAAAACTCATTTCAGCTCTCACCACATTCTCCACCTGGTGTTCCCAACATGGCCTAAGAATAAACTGGAACAAAACCTCCTTCCTCGTCTTTACTCGCAAACGCACTCCCGCCCTACCCTCTCTTACTTTTAAATGTATTACTCTTCCTCGCCGTCCTTCTGTTAAATACCTCGGGATCGCCTTAGACTCTTCTTTACGTTGGACCCCCCATTAGCACCTTATACATCAAAAAACATTATCCTTTTTACGCTTCTATTTCCACTTCTACTTGGTCTACAGATTTCCGTGTTCTCCTGTTATATAAAAAACGTATGGTGTTTTTTTCTATCTCCTTCTCCTTCTAGATTCTTTACAAAATTCCAATCCCTTCAATATACCACTCTCTGCTGTACTCTTAGCCTTCCATCCACCACTGCTGCTACTGTGCTTTATTCTGAGACCCGAGTTCCACCTTTAGCAATTCAGTTGAAACACCTCTCTGACAAATTCTGTCTTCAACGTTTCCAATTTACACGATTCTCTCTCCTCCCTAAACTCACTCTGCTCCGACACCTTCATACAGGCCACAAACGTTCTCCATATCTCGCATCTTCCCCTTTATATACACCAGCTATCTAGATCGTGCTTCCCATCTGTTACACATTCAGCGCACGTATACACTCCCTTGCTACTTGCACGACTATCCAGTTTTTTTTCCCAAACCTTTTTTATCATTTTCCCCCAATACCCTCCCGCGCACCTTTTCTCTCCCGTATCTTACCAATATTGTTTTTCCTCATCCATTCCTCCTCTCCCACAGCACACTGTTTATTTGTACTGCGATGGTTCTGGCCAGGGCTTGCATCTTGGATCAGCCTTCTACGATTCTTCTCTCCAGCAATGTTTTCGCTTTAAACTGCCCCATTATACTTCTACTTTTTTCACTGAAGCTTATGCCTTGTTTGCGACTCTTCTTCATTCTCTACAGCATCAGTATACATCTATATGTATCGCCACTGATTCTAAATCTCTCCTCCAATCTCTACAATCTGCCCCTTGGACTTCCAAATCATCCTGGCTTCTTTATGAAATCCGTTTTCTTCTATACCGTCGGACTTCCCTCAACTATACTACTTGCTTAATTTGGTCCAAAGGCCATGTGAACATCCTTGGGAATTCTCTAGCTGATGCCGCAGCCCGTTTCGGAGCCCTCACGGCACTCCCATAGATCTTTCAGTCTCGCCTATTGACCTTTTTCCACAACTTATTACACTTCATTATCAACGCTGGACTGCTAATAATGACTCATGTACAAAGGCACGTTGGTACTGGCACCATCCTTGTTCTCTCCGCTCTCCATCTTGGTTCATTCAGCAGACTTTCTCTCCCTCCTACCTCCATTTTCTGCTCCGTAACAGACTTCATATTCTATATACTCCCCAACGCTTATATCTTCTCCGAAAACGTACTACTCCACTTTGTAACTGTGGTCTCGATACAGGCTCCATCGATCATCTCATTTTCTCTTGCCCTCTCTATCAACAATATCGCCCGCCATTTCTCTCTATTCTTCATAAATTTCACGGTTCTGGTCCTTTTAATGTAGATTCGCTCATTTTCACCTTATCACCACCTGTTCTTACTGCCTATTATCTTTATTTACAAAGATCTACGTCATTTTGCATTTTATAAACATCTTTAAAGATTCATCTCAAGTCATCATCTGTTTCTTTTGATACCACCACCTACCGCCTATAATTGCTGGGAGAGCGATCTTCGCTAAGGCAAGTTGCAACAGCAGCAGAAGAAGAAGAAGAAGAAGAAGTATAAAGAATGCATTCATGCAAGTGCATTAGTAAACATTCAGCAGGGGCGTACGCAGAGGGTGGGTCGCGGGGGTTCGGACCCCCCGAAATCCGGACTTTTTTGTGAATTTAGTCTAATTTTAGGGGCAATTTTACAATTTTTAATATAATTTGGCATGAAATTGTGTTTGGACCCCCCGACAAGCTTTGGACCCCTACCGAAATAAATTCCTGCGTACGTCCCTGACATTCAGTATGACCAGAGTTATTGAAATAAAAACTTTGGTGCGAAGTAACGTGCGGTGTTATTATACGAATCCATAGTATAGGTAGTAGTAGAAGAAGTAGTAGATATGGATTAGAAACCCGGCAGGGATTGGTTGCACGGGCGTCTCTGGCGGTTGGGACGCGTCCCCACAATATTTTGAAGTACAAAACATTCAATATTTTATTCTAGTTTATTTATTAACTACAGAATAACATATAAATAATAATAATAATAATAATAATAATAATAATAATAATAATAATAATAATAATAATATTTAGTTAGAATATAATATTCAGCCTGTGAAACGATTATAACAGGGTTCTTGATATACCTCAGGGGATCCGTGATGGTAAACAGTAAAGTAAGAAATGGAGTTGAAGATAATAAACAGGATGGTAGTACCATTTAAATCATTTTCTTTGATGTCCCCCCGAAATTTTACATGCCAGAGACCAGTGGTTGCTTCGATTATGTTCTTGACATGCAATTTGCAAATTAAACACTTACCCAATTGTTTGTGTACATTTTAGATCCGGATTATGGATCCGTAGAGTAAAACTGCACCCAAAGTAACCACATAAGTGAGGATACTTAGCAGAAGTATGTTAAACATACGAATATAATGTTTTTGTGCTATCAGTAGCGTAGCCAGGATTTTTGTTTGGTTTGGATCGAGTGGAAAGTAGGATTGAAGCCCATTTTATCCAGTGTATAGCTGAGCGTCAAATGGAGGATATGGCCCCTATAGTCCCCCTGGATCCGCCACTGTATATATAAATATATACTGGGTGGCCAATTTTAATCTTTCCACGGAAGTATCTCAAAATCTCAAAAACGGTTGAATATAATTGAACCAAAAAAAAAAAAACTCAAATAGAAAACGCTATGAGGCACATCGAATGATGATGTCGCGGTGCCCCCACGGTCGCTCTTCATGGGGGTCCAGTATCCAACTTTCAAATTTTAAATGGAAATATGGGTCGAATGAATCTTCGTTCGATAGATCTTCAAAACATTAAACAGCGTTGTGGCAAAATATTTTTCATCTCGGTCACCGTATTCAAAATGACCACCAAAACATGGTGTATTTATCAGATAGAATGTTCGGTATCACTAATATGAAAACGATTGAAGATAAATGAACAGAACAGAAAGTAAAACCGGAAGTGGCATGGGTTACGTCAAATGGTGTTGCCACGGTGAACTTCAGGGGCGCCTCGCATGGGGGCCCAGAGCCCAAATTCAAAATTTTAAATGGAAACGTGTGTCGAGTGATACCTTGTTCGATAGATCTTCAAATATTAAGCAGCGATGTAGCAGAAGATTGTCCATATGAGTAACCGTTTTTAAAATGACCGCCAAGGATGGTGTCTGTATCAGATAAAACGTCCAGTACCACTAATATGAAAACGGTTGGAGATAAATAAAGAGGACAAAACGTGAAACTGGAATTGGCATGGGATATTATAATTATTGTTCTGTTCATTTATCTTTAATCGTTTTCATTCTATGTGCACATGGCCTTTTATCTGATACAGGTACCACATTTTGGTGGTCATTTTGAAATCGGTGACACATGAATATTTTGCCACACCGCTCTTTAGTTTGTAAAGATCTATAGAACGAAGTATCACACGACCCATGTTTCCATTTAAAACTTTGGAGTTGGACACTGGACCCCCATGCGAGGCGCCCCTGAAGTTCACCGTGACAACACCATTTGACGTAACCCATGCCACTTCCGGTTTTACTTTCTGTTCTGTTCATTTATCTTCAATCCTTTTCATATTAGTGATACTGAACGTTCTATCTGATACAGACACCATGTTTTGGTGGTCATTTTGAATACGGTGACTGAGATGAAAAATATTTTGCCACAACGCTGTTTAATGTTTTAAAGATCTATCGAACGAAGATTCATTCGACCCATATTTCCATTTAAAATTTGAAAGTTGGATACTGGACCCCATGAAGAGCGACCGTGGGGGTACCGCGACATCATCATTCGATGTGCCTCATAGCGTTTTCTATTTGAGTTTTTGTTTGGTTCAATTATATTCAACCGTTTTTGAGATTTTGAGATACTTCCGTGGAAAGATTAGAATTGGCCACCCAGTATATATTTATATATACAGTGGCGGATCCAGGGGGACTATAGGGGCCATATCCCCCATTTGACGCTCAGCTATACACTGGATAAAATGGGCTTCAATCCTACTTTCCACTCGATAAAACGGCAAAATATGGTTTAGTCTCTCGCATGATCATATCCTGGATCCGCCATGATATATATATATATATATATATATATATATATATATATATATATAATGGATTTGATAAGCTAGAACATTTAGTTTTAATACTATTCCTAATAATAATAATAATAATAATAACATCTTTCTTTGAAGTGCTGGCTTCTTTAGATATTTTTCGATTGCCGTTTCTTCACATTTTCTTCTCCAAAATTTACAGTACTACTGTCTATTTTTTCTCGGTTTAACTTGTTTTCTAAAACGTGTTTAAAGTTTTTTTTTTCGAGTAATATCTTCTTTAGATTTTTCTCCTTTGTTTTTTGGTTTCTTTGTTTGCACATTTTCCTCACCAAAATTAAGACAATTGTCTTTTTTTTTCGCTTTAACCACTTTTGTAAAACATTTTCCGACATTTTGCAATTGCAAAATAAGTTCTTACTTCGATACCCTAAACACGTCTAACTCAAGCAAGTCTTCTGAACTGCCCTAACTGATCAAGCATCAGAGATTGATGTGACATAGTCACACGATCAAAGTCTTTACTATTGTTTCCCACCGTTCCCTCTTAAGAATTTTTCCTCAGTTACGGGTAGAAGTTAGTGGTATTAAACCAAGTTTTCTTGTAGTTAATCCTATTGAGAACGACAATGTATGATTCAGAATAGACAACGGCAGGTCAGGTGTTTTATTTTAATCGAGGTCAATGATTTGTTTGGCTCAAATAGATCTGTTGCTTCTTGAACTTATGTAAAGATTTTTTTTCGCAACCTCCCTTTATGATTAGAAAAGAACTTATTTTTTCAGTATTGCCTGGTTCAGTCTGCGAACTTTGGTTTGAGTCAAAGAACGAAGGTGAAAACAGTGGTCATTGCTATGTCAAACAGAATAACAATATTTTGAAGGTCCCTATATGCATACATTAATCAGCCCATACACGTACACACTTGCCTGACCAACATGCATGAAAGATTTGTTTCACCATGCATGTTTGAATAATTTTTTGCCCGCACACATACCAACATTCTGTCCAACTTATTACAAGTAGTTTGAGAAATGTGGAGGATGGAGACCGGGAAGACTCGAATGAGAAGACAATATGATTGCTACCTACAAGTAGTAATCATCGAGGTCTGTTAATTCTATATGTCAATACACAGAAATAAGTGTGAAAATAAAACTAGTTGCAATAATGATTATTTTCTTTTTTTTTTTACATTCCTGTGTAGACAACTTATCAGGGTCTTCATCACTGCTATGTTCATCTAAGTTCCTTCTGCTTACACATGTTTTTTCCTGATCCGATAAAAATGCAAGTTCATCTCAATACCACAGGCGTGTAGCCATGGGAGACCCATTGGGGTCAGGCCCTGCAATTGATTTCCTGAACCCTCCAAATGACCAGCTTTTAAAACATCGTCTTAAGATTGCCTCGCTTCAATCATTTAAAAACAACAAAGTTTATATATAATTAATAATCTACGGTAAATTATTTACCGATCGAAAAATAATGTGGTATTCTTCCGTGTAAGGAATGACCAAGTGCACAGCTTGCTACCACATCTGCTGCAATGTAGTCCTCCTGTGCAGATCATGACCAAATTGGATGGAAAAAGTTTAGATAATGGAACTCTATTATTCCAAACCATTTATAATATTTTGTGTATGTAATATTTCTTTAGATTTGTGTCAATGTAAACTGCCTAACACATAAATGAGTAAGTTCGCGGCACCTGACCCCCGTAGCTGAAAAATCGCTCTTTTTAGGGCCTCCTGATAGCAAGGACTCAATTTTCCAGTGTCGCACGATGCGTAATGCTCCCCGTACAGTCCAGCTATGGAAAATCGAACACCTCGGAAACTCGTTCTCTTTTACGACCCCTTTTTTCGGGTGTATTCGCTCTCTTTTACGAACCCTTTTTTCAACCCTTATATAACATGTCACACGTATTACCCAGCAATGGAAAATCGAACATCACGAAAACTTGTTCTCTTTTATGGTAAATTTTTTGAGGGTTTACTCGTTCTCTTTTACAACTACATTTTAACCCTCAAAAACTACATAAGACTACGAACACATAGCAGAGAATAATGGGGGTTTACTCGTTCCCTTTTACGACCACCTTCCCCAACCCCCTTATGTAAAATAGCAGAGCTGATAAAAGAATATGACTTATTTTTCTAACCCTATTAAACACAGCAGAGAAAACATAAGACTATGAACCAATAGCAGGGGTACCTTTTATAAACCTCTAAGTAACATAGCACAGAATACGAAAGACTATGAAATCATTCTCAACCCCTATTTAATATACCAGAGATTACGCAGAGACTACGAACACCTATTTTCCCAACACCTCTATGTACCATAGCAGAGCTGATAAAAGAGTATGTAACATACCAAAAAAATTACATAACACAGAATAATGGAGGTATATTCGTTCTCTTTTTGAACCACTATTTAACATACACGAGATTACATAAAGTTATGGCATATAATAGAAATTCCAACCCCTATATAGCATAGCAGAGAGTACAGAGTACGAACACATATTCTATCATAGTAACCTTTAAACGCCTATTTAACAGCAGGTGTTTACTTGTTCTCTTTTATGGTACCTTTTCTCAACATTTAATTAACATAGCGGAGATAATAAAAGACTATGGAGGGTTTTTTGAACTTCTATTACCAAAAGCTAACAAGCACTGGTTTTCAACCCAGAAGCAGAAACCTATTTTTTTACAACCCATATTTTGAACATGCTAATTACAAATATTATATTAGTTTATGTGGGATACGCCCTTTTATATCAATTTTAACCGTTTTGGATGAAACCCGAAATATAGGGGCTATCAAACATGCTGATTACGAATATGATATTCATTTTTACCTAGGCTTTACAATTTATGTGGGATATGCCCCTTATGTCAATTTTAGCCGTTTTGAATGAAACTCAGTATATAGGTTTTCAAACATGCTGAATACAAACATGATATTCATTTTACCTAGGCCTTATAGTTTATGTGGGATACGCCCTTTTTGCCAATTTTAGCCTTTCGGATGAGACTCGATATATAGAGGTTCTTAAATACGCTGATAAAGAATATTATATTTATTTTTACCTAGGTCTTACAGTTTATGTGGGACACGCCCTTCTGTTGAGTGCAACCTTTGATGTCAAGGTCAACCGTGTATAACTCGTGAACGGGGTAAAATACTAAAATATTGTTTTCGCATTTAGCAGTAGGGTATTGAATTAAAAAAGAGGTCAACGGTCAAATATTTAACCATGCGTAACTCGTAAAACGATATGACACTTCTAACAACCCATATGTAACATACCAAAAATTATAATGACCAATTTAAAAGACCATATGTCCTCTTTTTAAACCCTACAAAATATATTATCGTAAACGGTACAATAAATATATGAAGATTACGTTTTTTGTTTGGTATGAGGGTATTGAAAAGTGATGACATTTATTTGATGCAACCCACACAGTAAAGCAATTTTTATAAAAGGCTATTAAAAAGTAGTGTCTACGAACCGAAATGCAAGTTATGTTTCCTAACATCCCCTAGCTGGAAGTTGCTTAGAACTTTGTTCTACTTTACACATTTGTACTAACCAGAAAAACTTCAATTTTATGTTGCAAATTTAGCTAGTTTGGAATTTTGCATTAGGTTTATACTTCTTTTACAATTTTTAAGGAACAAAGGAGAGTCATTTCGAAAACTGAGCCACTTTAATTATTTGTAATGCAACATTTTTAAACTTAAATTTAACTACCTAAGAATGTTTTACTTTTTTCTACCATTTAAATAAACTGAGGATAATTATTTTAAAATTTGAGTGACCTATTCATTTTTTTGTACATACCAGAAAAATTTATTATTTAGATAAGAAATGCCATTTTAACTGACTGAGAATTTTATACCTTTTGTACTCTTCAAATAAACGAAGGAATAAATTGGAGTGAGCTATTGTTTCATGTGAAATGATTAGTTGTCCTGTTCCATCGAATCAAGTTCCCCTGATTGTTGCTACGACATTTTTTTTGTCAAAGTCATGTTTTTTTGTCGGAAGTATTGGCTCACGTGATATGTGTGTGTGAGTGTGTGCGATTGAATCTTGTATGAAATTGTTCTTAGTTGTTAGTTCATGAAGTATGTTTTTGTGTGCTTATTTGACTACGTTTGTAAGAGGATTTGTCTCTGCGTCTGTGTATTAAAATAGGTAACTATAAGTAAAAAAATCATATTGTTTAAGCTTTACGTCTTATAATTAAATCTGAAGCAACGGAAACTTAAGTTATATCATATATCATAATACGTGAACTGCAATCGAACAAAGGACTACACAGACACGTATAAAAAATATTGAACGTATGTCTCTTCAGAAGGAAAAGCTCACTTATGCTTTCGAGAACCAAAATTGGGTCAGTTTGACCCAGATGATCTTTTATAAAGAAATGCTGTAGTTTCAAGGAGCCATAGTGGGCTAATATTTTAGGTATTCCTCCATTAAGAATCATTTTTTACTTTTGGAAACTATTTCAGTAGAATTCATATATAAAAAAACACAAAATACCCAAAAATATGGCAGAAAGTGTAGTTGGGTCAATTTGACCCAGCCTTGGTACTCCGCGGCACTACAGAAAAAAATAACATGTTTTATTATTATTATTATTTTTATTATTATTATTATTATTATTATTATTATTATTATTATTATTATTATTATTTTGCAGATTGAAATTGTAATATTTTCCTTTACCTGCAACAATCGCTTCCCCGTTCTACCGAGCTTTGATTGGGGAGAGAGTAATAGAGAGTTTTATTTTAGCAAACTCTTTCCCCCCATTTCCCCCACACATACTGCTGTAAATTCCTTTGTCAGCAATTGCTACATTGTTGTTCAGTTCCCTACAATATCTGGTTTTAATTTTAGAAACCACGTGATTCTTCACCCCTCAAAATTGTGCAATCTGCCACAAGTTTGCATGCAAAGCACACTGCACCAGCAAACCGCTCTGCAAGGACTGTCAGGCGTAATCAAAATACCATGTGTTACAGGAATTGCTCCTAACAAAGACAGCGTATTTCTATGTATAAATTTCTAATGTTACAGTACTATAATTTATATATTGTTTGAAAGTGTCACGAGCCGCCACTGACAGTGTATATGCAGCGTATAAAATTTAATGTAATATAATGAACGATCAGGTACATTGCTCCTTTTATTGTACGTTGGAAATTTTAACTCCCTAAATCAATCTTGATATATTTTAGCAGAAAACACGCCTGGATGAAAATGACCCAGGTTTAATACTTTACGTAACATTTTAGGCTTGGTACTCTGAGGGTTAAATAAACGTATGTTTGTACATGAAAAACTCACTTTTCCTTGTTGTATTCGAAGAAGAACGAATGATGACATTGAATTTAGCGTTAAAAAAGACACACACATACATACAAACATTGTGTAATTCCAAGAATACAAGATTAATGGATGTCTGGCTGTGCTTTGTCGTTTCATAGTTCATTGATAATGCAACTCGTTCATAGCTACCATGTTAAACGTGTTATTCTGACACTAAGATGTCTGTAGATATATATATAGAGAGAGACGCTAAAATGGTTGTCACTTGTCGTATGCTAATAAAAATCATTACTATAATATGAATGGAGAAGTGTGTGTGTGTTTTAGATTTTGTAATATCAAAAACGATAGATCTTATTAAGCTGAAAGCTTTTTGTGGGACGTAAATATTTTAATATTTCATGTAGTTTATTAAAAGAAGAGAAATTCTGATAATACTCATTAAGAGAGAAAAATAAAATCTTTGGGCCTCTGTAGTCTTTGTGACTCATGATTAGTCCCATACTAAAGATTTCGACTAACATATGTATCCTGCAGTAGTCAGGTTTTAGTATGACGCTAGCCATACGTCAAAAACACTCTGCATAATGGCCTTTTAGTTTAACGTCCCACGAATATGCCCTTTACACTAAGGGGGACAAATGATTAAGGCAAGTGAATTACGATGGAATAATAGGTAGAATGACAATGTGGAAGAAGAGAACCCAGGGAAAACTCAAGGATACAATGTTGCTCACCACAAATTTACTCACTCGGAGATCGAACCAGTTACCCTAAGCACCAGAGGTAAGCACATACTATCATTGAGGCACCCTGCCCCTCATTAAGATAAGTTTGTCGGTTGCATGACACAATTGAATGATGAAAGCGATAGCATACGTACTTTTGATGTGTGAGACCGAAGTGTAGTTCTCAATGGGAGCTTATGTGGTTCGAAAATGAAAGGATATATTTCAGTTTCACGTCCCAAAATTATGTCATTTACGGTAAGTGAGACCAATGCAAGTGAATGAGTATGGACGTCTTTGTTTAGCTTACAGATGATTCGAGTCATGTGACATTTCGATTCATCTAGTTGACAGAAAATTTGGGAAACGCTTTCCACCACATAAACAAAAGCAACTAGTTAGAATCTGACAGAAATGATATGTTTCAACAACTTCAAAATATTAAGATACGAGCCGATACTAGAATCTTTAACAGTATTTGTTGTACGACGTAAAATTTACGACTTACGTTATGTGTTCTCATGTGTAATCTAATGCATTAAAAATGCATAGTTGCCTCTTTCACTGCGAATGGACACTTGCTCGACATTATGTCAATGGAAATTCTGATGATACACAATAAGATAAGTTTGTCTGTTTGCATGAGTTTGAAGCCTGAAATGAAATGTGTGAAATAGTGACGGATTTTAGGGGCATTTCAGAATGTTTCAAAGGTTGATTTAATATCACATGATTATTTCCTTTCGCTAATTGAAACGACGATTAAAGCGAGTGACTGATGGTGGTAAAACTAATGAAATAAGAAAGTAAGGAAACGGGAGTACTTCGTGGTAAAGTGGAGGCTTTCAGTGGAATGCCAATAATGGTATAAAAATTGATGTAACGTCCCATGATTATGTCCTTCCGCTAAGGGAGACGATGATTAAAGCAAATGAATTATGGAAAAAGTAATGATATAAGAAAGTAAGAGGAAAGGGGAGTACAACGTGATACAGTGGCGGCTTTCAAAGGGAAAACAATAATGTTATAAAAGTTGATATAACAATTTTATGTTGAATATCTATTCGCTAATAGCATCAGTTCATCGAGTTTGAGAGAAGAAAGCAGGGAACAGAGTAGGATCAAGTTTATTTCTTAGCTGAAGTGCACGGTGGCTCAGTTATAGACCAAAGAGTTTACATCTATTGCGTCGTGTCCTTATTTCGACCTCTCCCACGTAAGTTTGTGCTGATGTAACGTCCTATGATTATGTCCTTTCACTAAGGGAGACAAAGATTAAAGGAAGTGAATCATGCCAGAAGAAATGATGAAATAAGAAAGTGAGAGGAAACAGGAGGGTTTCGTGGTACAATGTAAAAAATGACTGATATTAGTTTTAAATTCATAGTTTTCGCGGTCGCAGAGAAATGGTGAAACTCTAGTCGCATTCATCCCATTCGGTTACGAGCCGGTGGTCACCGGAGAAACTAGGGGATATCGAAACATAATCAAAATGGACGAATTTAGTGTCAAATTATTCAGTGTCGAATTTATCCATAGTTTTCGGGAATGAAACGATGGGAATGAAGAAAGTTGAAGCAAAAAGGAGAAAGAAAGTCCACACACACATTGTTTGTCCACCAAAATCCCACTTCGTGAGAGCGGGGAGCTCACGCATCAGAGTTCAATGCTCTAACACTGAACAGCCGCGGTACCTTCACTTATCTAATATATAAATAAATAAAAGTTTGTTTGTCTGTCTGTCTCTATGTGTGGCCTGAGTACCAGAAGAGTGATCCAAGAGTTAGCAAATTTTGATCACGGGTACCTTTGTCCAGGATTCAGACAAGACGAAGTGTTTTCCTTTTCAAAATTCGAACCAGGGGGTTCTCAGGAGTGGGGGTTGGCTAGGTCTGAACCGGGTCATAAATAATAATCCAAAATGAGCGATATAAGTGGCAAACCCATAGTATTCGTGTTCGCTGAGATCAATGGTGTAACTGCGTTCGCATTCAGCACATCAGGCTATGGGCCATAGGTGGTCACTCTGTGGTGGATACCGAAATATGTAAAAATAATTCGAAATGACTTATAATAGTGTCAAATCCATAGGTTTTTGGTTGCTGAGCACATTGGTGACGTTTACTTTCAATTTTATCCCCAACAAGTTAAAGAACAGCCCCTAATAGAGGGGTTATCGTGACATATAAAAATGTTTCAAAATGACTGAATTAGTGTAAAATCCATAATTTTCGCTGTCGCTGAGATGAATGATGATACTCCCACATATATTAACTTCCAAATAAAGCCCAACTGCATGTTTATCATTAGGCTACTCTTTAAAAATGATTTAACGATTATGCTTCGAAGCCAAGGAAGACTTATAATGATGACGAACTAAATTGTGAAATTAAGAAAAATAATTCCACGTATATAGTGTTTTCTCAAATTCATTTTGTGTATGCTGGGATTGAACCATTGATCTCACGCAGTAAAGGTGAGCGCTCTATCATTGAGTCACTGCTTCCCTCTGGAATGAGTTATATAGCTATATTAATCAATCATCACCACAAAGAAACGGGTAGAAATGGAAATTGCTAAACCGGAAAAATAAGTAGAAAAACCATGTACAGGGTGTTTGTCCATCAGCAAACTGACTTGAAGCTAACTGTAAAAAAAACTTGTTTCTTTGACGTTTTTCTTGTATAAACACAACAAATTAGTACAAGTGTGATACTGGAAGGGTCCCGCGTAAGTAAGTAATTTTTCGGGTATACTTTATTTTCTTCGACATCATAAAGTTAACTTATGGAGAGAAAAAAAAATGGAGAAAAGAGAACTGAAAATGATCGTTCATATATATATATATATATATATATATATATATTGACACAAATTTAACATTGCATTTTGTCTTACCTTTTCCCTATTTATATACAGGATTTCATAACTATTCTGAATGTGTTTAGAGGCAACGAGATGAATTTATTTTTTATTTTAGGTATATTACAAAGAAAAGTGTACACTCGTTTTTCCTTATCCTTGATGTTATCATTATTTCATTGTAAAATACTTGTTTACATAAAGGAAACTAACATGGATAAGAAGAAGAGTACGCAAGAAGTGATAAAAGAAATTGAAAAATTTATAGGAAAGTAGAAAAATAAGAAGAAGAGGGGTACGTATGAAATAAACGGACGCAAAATCTTCTAATGGATATAGATGATGTAATTGGGATAGAAGGTGATGAGAGAAAAGAAGGAACCCATAAAGAGGAAGAAAAAGATAATGATAAATGGAAGAAGAAAGGAACACATAAGGAAGAAGTGAAAAACACTGAAGTGATATTAAAAATATATGTAATTGTATAAGAAGAAGAAGAAGAAGAAGAAGAAGAAGAAAAAAGAGATACCGTTAGGGAAATTGAAATAGAAGAAACAAAAGAAGAGATGAAGAGCGAAGCTGATCAAGAAGAAGAAAAGAAGAAATATGGAGTATTATTAGAAGTCTAAGAAAATTAAAGTAGTAGAATGATAGGAGAATAACAAGAAACATCAACTTAGTACAAAAATAAAGAAATGGTTACAAGAAGAAGAAGAAGAGATAACATCTGATGAAGAGATAATGAATACAACGTTCTCACAGATAATAGAAGAGGATTACAGTGAGGAAGAAGAAAAGAATTTAGAAGAAAAGTTTTATCTAGAAAAATACAGAATAGTCTTGACGATATATATATATATATATATATATCCGGGTGAGGCATTTAAAACTGTTTTTTTGAATATCTGGAAAACTACAAATCAGATTTTAAAAAAGTTGTAATAAAAGTTGTTCGTCTCGAAGGGGGACATCCAATGATACCACACTTGACCCCCTGCCCCCACCCCCCGGGGGCTGGAGGGGGGCAACTTTGAAATCTTAAATAGGAACCCCCATTTTTTATTCCATATTCTGATTCTCCGTGAAGAAATACGTAACTTTTGTATTGAACATTTTTTTTTGTTGCGTGATAGCTGGCGCTGTAATCGACAAAAATCAAAATGGCTCACAAACATTTGAAAAATGAGACATTTAAAACTGTTTTTTTGAATATCTGGAAAACTACAAATCGGATTTTAAAGAAGTTGTAATAAAAGTTGTTCGCCTCAAAGGGGGACATCCAATGATACCACACTCGAGCCCCTGCCCAACCTCCCGGGGGCGGGAGGGGGTCAACTTTGAAATATTATACGAGAACCTCCATTTTTTAATAAAGGTTTGGATTCTCTGGGAACAAATACGTAACTTTTGTATTGAACATTTTTTTCGTTTCGTGATAGGTGGCGCTGTAATCGACGAAAATTTGTTACGAACAATTGAAAAATATCCAAGAAATACGCATCAGATTAAGAAAATTAAAGTAGATAGTTTTGATATCTTTGTAAATGCTATCAAATGACACCATAGTTGACTACCGTAACGCTATCTCAGTTATTCTGAAAGGTGGTTATTCTAAAATCTTTAATAAGAAACTGTAATGTTTTAAGCAAAATACTTGATTCTCCAGAACATAATTCATTACTTTGCCCAAATTTTTGGCGTAATTTCTGTTACCGATGTAGGTGAAATTTACTTCAATTGGACTACGTGGACGTAGTATCTATTAGCCTGTTGCCTTAGGTTTGCTGATTCAATGTGAGTCCCCTTGCCTCTCACTAAGGAGGTGCTTGTTTCAGGTAAGTCCCCTTGAGTCTCATCATCGAGGTGTTTGTTTTAATTGAGTCTCTTGCATCCTACCATTCGGGTGTTTGTTTTGGGGTTGTCTCTTTGCCTCTCACACATCTTCATTGTTTACTGAACAAACGAACAAACGTTCGAAATGGTTTCCCTTTTCTGCAATAGACTACACATTGCAAGTAGGGATAGGCGCGAGTCGAGCTTAAACTCGACTCGAGTTGAATTCGAGTCGAGTCAAAGGTAATTTTCTGGAGTCGAGTTCCAAGCCGAGTCACTGTTTTGAGCTCGAGTTTCGAGTCGAGTCGAGTTTGATAAATGGCTCGCACATTCAGCTCTTTTTAACTCGTTTTTAAATTATGGCCTGTTTAGACTGGAAAGCGAAAGCCATGAGAAATGTAAGCAGTAATGTCGAATACTTTTAATATTTCTCACGACAGAGGTACATCTGGTGGGGGTACGTTTAGTATATGTCATCTCGTCTCGAAAACGAGACAACAATAGATTTTTATAACGAGATAGCTTCAAATTTCGTGAGCACCAATATAAGTATATACTGTAGTTCTTACCGTCTAGGCTTAGACCTGCACGGTCTACTTTTTGAGCCCCAGAAGAAGCCCAATCTGCGCAGTGATGTCAATAGGCTCGGCTGGAACTGAGCTAACAGCTCAAGCCGGCTCGGTTGGAATGGAAAGCCATCGGCTCGGTTCAATTGAGCCGGCTTGGTTGGGACGAGCCAGCGACTCGGCACAATTGAACCGATGGCTCGAGCCGGTTCCATTCGGATCAGCCACCAACTCGACTCATGTGAGCCATCGGCTCGAGCCAGCTCCATTAAAAGCAGCCCATCGACTCGGTTCGACTCAGCTTAACTGAGCCTATGGCTGAGCCGGCTCGCTTGGGTGAGCTGTTGGCTCACTTTTCTGTTTGGCTTGATAGTGAATAAGCTGTGAGCCGACCGCTTGAGCCGATGACAACCCTAAACCCGGACCAAGCAGTTTTGAACATGTTTGACCGACGCCTTGTAACTTGTATCAATTTTTGGCTTGCTCCTCCGGAACTCAAACCCAGAACCTCATGACCGATGTCCTTGCCTCCTAAAGACTTGTCGACTACGCAGATAGACAGTCAACTAGTTTTTAGTATTCAGATACAAACCGCCTATCTTTCGTATAGTAATAATAATAATAATAATAATAATAATAATAATAATAATAATAATAATAATAATAATAATAATAATAATAATAAGTTGTAGTAGTGGTAGTATATTTCTAGTAATATCATTGATAATTATATTATCTACGTAGGATATTTGAAAAGAGTATTTGGAACTACACACAGGATTTAGCTCGAATTGGCTCGACTCGACTCGAAACTTAACCCGAATTCGAGTAGAATTTCGAGTAGAGTTGGAGGAAGTTTTTCGAGTCGAGTCGAGTTTCAAAGAAAACTTGCTCGAACTCGCTCGTGCCCTCCCTAATTGCAAGTGTTACACCTACAGGAAATCTAACCATGGACTGCTACGCGTGATAGCAGTTCTTGCTTCGTAGACGGTAGTTTGAATAATGCAAAATATATCGCAAAAAATAGTCACAATTTCGAACATTTTCTTATCACTTGTCAGCGGTGTTTACTCATTTTGATTGTTGTCCATTAGACCGCCATCTATTAGACAGCGCCAAGAAAGACAATGTTACATAACGTACTCACAAAGTACCTTCACATGTCATTCAGGGTTATGTCGTTGTTTGTATTGGTGAGAATAACTTGTAGTTTCAAGGATTAGTTTCTTGATGTAATTCTATTGAGTGGAGTTCGATTGTGGATTTCACTTTTAATGGGATGTTAACTGAAAGAAAAGAATATGGGCAACAAGACAATAGTCCGTATCGTATGATGAAGTTGGACGTTGCTATGTAGTTGGAGTCTGTGATCAATAATGATGAAAATAGTTGTTCATTAGTTACAGAAAAATTTTTATTATGGATCAATTGAAGATATCAGTAACATTAGGTGACGAAGTTAAGGAGTACTTTGAGTCAAATAGACAGTAGAAGAAGCACGTTTAAGGTATGCTAACCTGTTCCCTGATAGGAATGTTCTTTCTGCAACGACTTTTCGCAGTATTATTCAATTATTTATTGAAACTGGAAGTATTCAACCAAGACAACGAGTCCGATCACGGCCTGTGAAGAACGAAAATGCCGCAGTGAATGTTTTAGCTGCAGTTGCTGCAAATCCTCACATCAGTTCTCGACAAATCGCACGAAGTTCAGGAATGTCGCAAAGAAGTGTTCTGCGCATACTGCATGAACACAGATTCCATCCATATCACGTTTCGTTGCATCAGGAACTACATGGGGACGACTTTCAACACCGCTTGAACTTTTGCAATTGGATACAACAGCAATTAGCAGTTAATGATGATTTTATTTCACAGATACTTTTCTCTGATGAGGCAACTTTCACGAATACTGGTCAAGTGAATCGGCATAATATGCATTATTGGTCAGTAGATAATCCTCATTGGTTAAGGCAAGCCGAGCGTCAACGTCCATGGAGTGTGAACGTTTGGTGCGGTGTTTTAGGTACTCGAATAATTGGCCCATACTTCATAGACGGGAATTTGAATGGTCAAATGTATGCCGATTTTTTAGATAATATTTTGCCAACACTACTGGAAGATGTCCCACTTCAAACAAGAATGAATATTTGGTTTCAACAAGACGGATGTCCAGCGCATTATTCACGGATATCTCGTGAGGTTTTGAATAGAAAATATCCTGATCGATGGGTTGGACGAGGTGGTCCTCAAAATTGGCCTGCACGATCCGCTGATTTAACTTCTTCCGACTTTTTCCTGTGGGGAACGCTAAAAGCAAAATGTTACACGGAAGAACCAACAACCCCAGAAAATATGCGGCAGCGCATAATCAATGCATGTGCAAACATTAGCGAAGAGACACTTAGAGCAGTAGAATTGTCCTTCAGAAACAGAGTTGTAATATGTATTGCAGAAAACGGACACCATTCTGAACATTTGCTTCGGTAAAATATTGAGCTTCCGATGGTGAGAGGCAAGGGGACTCACCTAAAACAAGCACCCCGATGGTGAGAGGCAAGGGGACTCACCTAAAACAAGCACCCCGATGGTGAGAGGCAAGGGGACTCACATTAAAAAAGCACCCCGAAGGGAACAAATTACTACTACGTCCACGTCGTTGTTCCTGGGTAACGCTAAAAGTAGTTTTAATTGTCGAGTATTTTCAAAACGGATCTTGTCCATTTTTTTCTTTTTTAAATTGAGATATCAGTAGCTTTGAAATCTTTCAGGTCGTATCTTTCTGTTTATGAATTGGTTTCTTGCCAAAACTGTCTAAAACATTAAAAAAAAAGTAATTTGGAAAGTAGGTTTTTGTTCATAAGTGATATTGTCCACAACAACATGGCGCACTGATAAGGAAAGGATTTTTTAATTCCAAAACGGCTCCTTTCTATAACCATTGAATGACTAGTTGCCATTTTCGGTTCAAATTGTCTTTTGTCCCAATGCTTTGCTTTGCATCAGCAAGCAAGATAATAGTGATAAACAATTAAATTTCACAGTTGGCTGGATACTTTATTTCTCGAATAAAATCGTTATTTTTGCGAAACTAACGATAGTTTTAGCAAAACTAACGTAAACTAACGATAAACTAACGATGTGATATGAAAAACTTTTGAAATTCGTTTGAGGGTGGGGAACCGTGAAGTGGCCTGCCCATTCATTTCTCGAATAAAATCGTTATTTTTGCAAAACTAACGATAGTTTTAGTAAAACTAACGTAAACTAACGATAAAGTAACGATATGAGTTGGAATTTTATGAGAATTCAATATGGGTGGGCTAATTCACAGTTGGCGGGAAACTTTATTTCTCGAATAAAATCTTTATTTTTGCGAAACTAACGATAGTTTTAGTAAAACTAACGTAAACTAACGATAAAGTAACGATATGAGTTGGAATTTTATGAGAATTCAATATGGGTGGGCTAATTCACAGTTGGTGGGAAACTTTATTTCTCGAATAAAATCTTTATTTTTGCGAAACTAACGATAGTTTTAGTAAAACTAACGTAAACTAACGATAAAGTAACGATATGAGTTGGAATTTTATGAGAATTCAATATGGGCGGGCTAATTCACAGTTGGCGGGAAACTTTATTTCTTGAATAAAGCCGTTATTTTTGCGAAACTAACGATAGTTTTATCAAAACTAACGTAAACTAACGATAAACTAACGATATGAGTTGGAAGTTTATGAGAACTCAATATGGGCGGGCTAATTCACAGTTGGCGGGAAACTTTATTTCTTGAATAAAATCGTTATTTTTGCGAAACGAACGATAGTTTTAGCAAAACTAACGTAAGCTAACGATAAACTAATGATATGAGTTGGAATTTTATGAGAATTCAATATGGGCGAGCTAATTCACAGTTGGCGGGAAACTTTATTTCTCGAATAAAATCGTTATTTTTGCGAAACTAACGATAGTTTTAGCAAAACTGATGTAAACTAACGATAAACTAACGATGTGATATGAAAAACTTTTGAAATTCGTTTGTGGGCGGGGAACCGTGAAGTTGGCCTGCCCATTTATTTCTCGAATAAAATCGTTATTTTTGCAAAACTAACGATAATTTTAGCAAAACTGACGTAAACTAACGATAAACTAACGATGTAGATAAAAAAAGAAAAATTAGTTAGGTGGGCGGGACAGCTTCACAAACGTTGAGTTATCAGCTAATTGTTGAGAATCAAAAATTTCTTCAAGAAAGTTTTAACGTCGCAAGAATGTTAAAATATGAATATTAATTTACCTATTTTAACTGGATACACCAGAGGAAATTCGTTTCCATACAAATATATTTCCAGATGACGTTTATCATTACATTTACGGTCCAACGAGGTAGAAGAAGATGAAGATTATTATCAAGCTGTGTTTACAATTGTGGTTTGAAACTGTGATTCTTCATTCTGCCAATATGTCTCCAAGAATAAAACACGGGGATCTTCTTCGTACGTTGTGCAAAGCAAAACCTAAATTACGTAAAGGTATAGTGGCAAATGCAGACTCTTCGTTGATCCGAAGTATTTACGAATGTTGTTATAATGTATTGAAAGATAATGTACCACTTACAAAGACGCAGAAAGCAAGATTAAAGCTATACAAGAAGACACTTCTTATATTGTGAACAAAGGAAACTCCATCGAAAAGAAGAAGAGGCTTTTATTAGTGCCACGGATTGGATTCTTACCGGCATTATTCGCTCCAATTTTCAATAGTGCTTTATCGAGTTTATTATTCCATTAGTGAAATGAAACACACAAAGAATTTGATTTTAGCTCCATATGAAGTTCTTAATCGTATACAATCACTATCATCCTCAGCCCTGGAGAAACGTGAATTTAGTTTGGATCTAGAAAGGCAAAACATTTTACATTTTCCTCTCTTAGTGTTATAGAAAATGGAAGCAATATAATAATTTTGTTCAAAAATATTTACATTTAATACGAAAACAAGAAAGCCCTATGACATTTTCGATTAGGTCTACTAGATCAGAGAACCCTGAAGTAGAAGAAGAAATATTGTTTTCTATACACAAAATGTTTCGTAAAAGAGCAGAATTACTACTACATAGAATGAAACAAGATAATAACATCAAGTGGGATAATTGAGGAACTGTTTACATCAAAGGTGATAAACTACAAGGATCTCACATTGTAGATTTAATTTGTGATGTGTCGCGACAAGGGGAACAGAGAAATCCACCCGGATAGGAGAATTTTTTAAAATTATTTTGCTTCTAGAAACATACCACAAGAACACATGGGAAATCCAAAACGTTAGTCATATATTTTACAAATGAACAAAACATCACCAGTAACATCATCGTCAAAAGAAAGTCCTCTGAAATCATTTGTAGAAGAAGAAGAAGAGGAAAAGGACACGAACGTGTAAACGTCCAGTACGGTCAAGATGGAAACCATAAAGAAAGAGTTAAACAAAATGTATTACATCACTTCACATCTTGCTTCGTTTTCAACTGCTAAAAAATTGTGGATAGCTACAAAGAAGAAAATTCCCATACACTGTATAAGAAGGTGGTTACTGAAACAATCAACATATACGTTACAGAAATCGGTACGTCGTCGTTTCAAAAGAGATTTCTATGTAGTGAATAATATAGATGATGAGTCGGAAAGTGATATTAATGATCTTCAGTCTCTTCATAAATTTAATGACGGATATCATTACAATTATCCTTACAGTGATAGATTTGTTCAGTCGATATGCGTGGACTCTGCCAATAAAATCTAAAATACAGATGATGTGTTAAATGCATTAAAAGTTGTTTTGAAATACAGAAAACCAATTACATCCCGAACAGATAAAGGAAGTAAGTTTACTAATAAAACAGTACAAAAGTACTTTAAGGAAAAGAAGATAAATCATATCAACTAAAAATCCTGATATAGAGGCTAGTATTGTATAGCGTTTTAACAAAAATTCAAAAAGAAAAATTGTGGAAGTATTTCACGAAGGATCACACGTATAATTATGTAAATCGATAAACTCTTCTTGTGAAATCATACAACGAAGGTTATTATTCAAGCATTAAGATGTCACTTGCAAAGGTTTCTCAAAATAACTTATTACATATATGGCGTAACCAGTATGATAGTAGAATGAAGAAGAAGAGGAAGACTCCGGATTTTTTTTAAACATCCTGAAATTGGTGATACAATACGAATTAGTAAAACTAGCCATACATTTGATAAAGAATACATGAAAAACTGGACTTGGGAAATATTTAAAGTGAAAAAGATAATAGAGATACACCTGTTTATGAAATAGAAGATTGAAATAAGGAATCACTGGATGGCTTATTTCATAGAGAGGTGTTACAACTTATGATGTTATGAAAAACTTTTCACAATGATAAAATGGTATATACAAAAGAAGAAAAGGTAAAAGAAAAGAAAATCTTGTTCATTGGAAAGGATATCCTTATTCTTTCGACTCCTGGATACCTGCATCATGCCTAAAGAAGGTCAAACAATACAATGGAACCTGATGGGGATTTTTACGGTACAATTCCCAGTAATAGTTCTATGGAATTTTTCCTAATAACACTTTAACATCATACGCTACTAAACTTCATCAAAGTGTGGAATTCCGTGAAAAGTGGGTAGTGGCTATTGTTGAGATTCATTGTCCTCACTCAATATTAAGTATTAATGAAGAAAATAATAAAATTTATTACTAACCAACAAACACTGATTTATGAAAGTTTCTACCAATTCCTGTACGTTATTATACTGATATTTCAGTGTTGATAGTGTTAATTACTACACACAACAGATTCACAAATTTACATATTTCCTACATTATTGAAAGTAATATCTGTTTTGTAAGGCGTGTTAATAAACACAGAGATATGGACGTTGCATTATCACCTAGTGTTAGTGCGATGTTGGGATTTGAACCAAAAGCCCATTTAAAGAGTACGCATCAAGATCAAGGAGTTCCAAATTTACTTTTAGGACTTCCATCTACAATGTATGTGCATTGTGATATAATTCAATTTGTATCTTTGGAGATGAACTAGCACCATTATTACGTATCATAAATATGAATCCTGTGAGTCATACATTAAGAAGTAATGCAATAGGAAATTTTAATCCTCCATACCTATAGAAAAGATGCGTTTGAACACATAAATGCACTGTAGATATAAGAAACAGTACAGACTCTCACTGTCATTTACTTTGGGAACTGTATGCGTTAGACTATATTTTCGAAGTGTGTGACATCAAGAATTATGAACAATTCTTATCTACAATAATATCAGAAAAAAACTCTTTCTGGAACTGGAAACGCTTAGGTTGGATCACCTTATCAAGTTGGAAATGGTATTGGAAGTTTTTTTTTTTTTTTTTTTTTTTTGAGGATTATTTAGCTCTGTTATGCTTTTAGTAAAACAAGGTGCTAAAACAATAGGAAGGGAATTATTAAACTCTGGAGCAAACGTTATTGATTACGTCATCATTGATAAAGAAACTATTAACTAGTCCTTTCATCAACGAATGAGTAAGGGAAAATCCATCTTGCAAGAAAAATTAAAAAAAAATAAACTGAAATTAATGTTAAGATCTGGATATCAGCTAAGGAATAAAAGAATTACACATCATGCCACCTTTAACCCTTCATCATTGCACATCATCAAGAAGAAGAAGAAGTGCAAGAGTAAAAAGAGGAAACGTATACAGAAAGCAAAGAAAAGTCAGTCGTATAAGAGGAAATTATTAGACTGTATCTTTGATCAAATTATCATTATTGCTTTCTTAGATCAAAATTCCTGCGAGTGTGTAAAGGAAAACTAACTATATTTTCCTACAAAGGCAACGCAAACCAGTATATTAGATAATAATGTTGTTAAATATAATCCAATCAATTCACTAGCTGATAATGCACCTATAGAATTTGTTATAAAAGGACAAGTGATAAATACGTAGATCTTCATATTGAAGCTCAAATCTTAAAGCCTCAGATCATCATTTGGAAAAAGTGATAAGACTGTGGTTCCTATTAATGATTTTTTTAAATTCTATGTTCAGTGAGGTGGGGTAGATTTAAAGAGCAAATTGATTTCATTTCTATCTCATAATCATTCATATCGATCATACATCGAAAAACTGTTAACTTGCGATTATTCTGCTAAAAAACTCATCTTCAATGTGCATTATGGTTTCAAGAAACTTCTCGACATTTGGATGTAAGAACTAGTGGAACGAAGGGATTTCAACAGAGTCATAAATTAACAAAAAACAGTGCAAAATTCGACATCCTTAGACATCTTCATTCTGATATTTTTTTTATAAGGATCCATTTTATATCCAAGGAGTAGAACAGTGCATCAAATTAATTCCTGCTAAGCCAAACTTTTGTCTCGTCGCTAGTGATTGACCTGTTGAGGCTAAAGTAAGTGTTTTAGACGTTCCTTTACACATTAAAAGATTGATGTTAGTCATACAATAAAACTAGCACATAACTAACTTTTATAATCAACATCCTCAAAATATCCTCTCAGAAGAGTGTAAATGATGTCATTCGTCATACCAAAGGATCTTCAATCAAAAACAATAGATAACTTATTTACGGGAGTCTAACTCGAGTGATTGTGGCGTTTACTCAAAACTATGCCTATTCAGGAACGATAACTTCAAATCCGTTTAATTTCAAACATTTTGATATCACTTTCTTCTCATTATACATTGATGGAAAACTTGTACCTTCATAACCTTTATAACCAAATTTTTGAAAACGACCCATATGTTTCTTCATATCACACCTTATTATGTGGATCAGGTATCCAATTTTCCAACCACGGTAGCAACATTACTCGCCTTGACTTTCCTAAAGGACACAGTTTCTTTGTTTTCGACATTACGCAAGATGGAGAAGCCAGCGCTCTGCAGGATTGGAACCGCATTAGACATGGCTGTATTCTTCTGGAAGTTTATTTCAAGAACCCTCTAACAGCACCTGTCTCATGCATCACATTTAGCGAATTCGGATCACTCTTAGAAGTGGATCACTAGAGGAACATCATCATGGATTTTCAAAGCTACGTTATTATTATTTTTATTATTTAAATACCACACCATATATATACATGTATGCATTTTTGTGCATGATGCCATCTATTATTACATGCTCTTCAAACAAATTCTTTATTTCACACCATGTAAGCGTATTTGCCTGCAATGAATTACAATTACATATTCAGGTACTTGCAGCTATCACTACAAATACAAACGCATCTAGTAAAATCGGTACTTATTTGGTATCCGTATATATTAATACTGATGGGCATGCAGATTACTTCGATGCATTTCGATGTTCTCCATATGAAATGCAACAAATTCAATTTCTACGTTTATAGCGTTTCATACACACACATCACGTGACTCAATACTTCTGTCAAAAAATACTCATGACGCGCTATATACCCTTAAGAATAAACCAATTTCACGTGGAAACCCAAGGTAAAATTCGATCGAGTCTGCTAACACACCCAGTTCCTGTGAAAACTGCGGTCTTCGACGGTTACAGGCCTCTACGTTTGTGTGCTCACTGTTTAAAACTTAGTAACAAACTGACTTACGGAGGCTCTAAAGGTCAAAGTTCGAAACAGGCCCAAGCGGGGGTTCTCTACAGCTGCTCCCCACTAGATAAACCTGCTAACTACACACCTGTAGTACCATAAATTCGGCATGTAAACTTCATCATCAGCAGAACCACTTAATTTGCTTTTTCTGACTTTGTTTGTTCTCTTCTGTATTTGGAGCACAAAGTGTTTATTCTTCTTTTAACACCATCAAGTGTGGCGTCACGTTAAAACTCTCTCAGCTTTTCTAGTTTTTCATATGCAGAATCTTTTACGTCCTTTACCTTTCACAAACATAGTAGTTCTTTGTATAGTATATCTAATAAATTCAAGCACAGAATCCCATGTCATGTAACGCAGATCACCTATCTTCAACGATCATAGCATTACGAAGGAAAGAGTTACGTGATTTTTTCCGCTGAGGTGATTGGCGGACCTACATGTAAAACAACCAACTTGCATGAACGAGCACATACACGATGAACATGTATGAAGAACGGCAAAAGCATCATTCAAGTTTACAGAAGATTTTGAAAACTTTCAACATGCATGAACGAGGGCATACACGATAAACTCGCCTGTGGTTTTATAATTTTTCATGCAAGTAGGACGATATGTTCATGCTTATGTGTATGTGTATGGACCGCATTCCTGATGTATTTTACACAATTCCTTTGTCCTGTTTCATTCCTTGTTCTGCGTTGGCAACGTACTGGCAGTCGGAATTCTGATGCACCTTTTGACCGAGCCTATCTCCATGCATTTTCTAGCTCATTCTTTACACAACGTCCATTCGCAAATACAGGTAGAAAGTCAGTGAGGTTCACACAGGAATGTCATCACCATATTATCTTTTCTTCCTTAATACCACCAGCAGGTGGCAAATAAAATTGATTTTGCGTGATAATAATTAAATGATCTGTCCATGAACGTATTGTTTTCACCAATTTGTTTTAACGTGAATGATATACAAAACTCATTGTGGGATTTCTTACGCAGTACCAGAACGGCGAACAAAACTCATTGTGGGATTACTTATGCAGTACCGGAACGGTAAAAGAGAGAGCACCACAAAAGGTTAAAACAAAATATTAGGGTAGAAAATTGTCGCAAGAAGCATCGAACGGAACGCTTCGCTTCCCTATCCTGGAGCTCCGCAGGAGAATCCAGAAAGATATGTAATTTGATACATCAATGAAAAAGTCATGGAAAGCGACTGTTGGCAGAAAACGTTTTTCGCATGAAATACTGTTTATGGAGTTGCCACCATTATTGTGAATTATTGCAGTCAGATAAAATTCATAGCTAAATGGTGGCCATTTTGTAAACGGTGATCCACACAAACAACATTTTTCCTCCCCAAAATTTTTTGTTTCTCCATTAACTTTTCAATAACGTACAAAATTAAAAAAAGCACGTGTCGTTTAAAATTCCCCCAGGATTCCCATGATAATGGCCTCTGTAAAACAAGCAGAGCGCTCCATTCGACATACTTTCGGATATTTTCCTATTTCCTATCTCGCTATTTGCTTCCCGCCAAGTGAACTTTTTGGTGGACAAACACCGTGTGCGTGGGCTTTCTCCGGGTTCTCCCGTTTCCTCCCACTTTCTTCATTCCACCATTTCATTCATCTCTTGTCATCACGTCTCCTTTAGCCTAACCGGCATAACTGTGGGACGTAAAACTCAAAAATTTCATTTCATTTCATTTCGCTATTTGCTTCATTGTTTTATCTCCAACCATTTCTATTTTATAAATCCTAGACTTGATCAGCTACAGTCAAGTAGACCGACAACCGTCACAGCCGTCAAGGGGGAACTCGTCCAGAAAGATAGATGAGTCACCACGTAGGAGTTCATGAAGCAGGCAGATCTGGTAAAACAAACTGCGTTAACGTTATTCTAACGATTCAGATACAGAAAGAAAAACTTGTGTTCGCTGGGTTTCACGACACTTGAACAAGGAGATGCAAATCATGGTTATATGGTTAGTTTACTAGTCTCTGGGGTGGAGAACCTTGTTCGATTTCCGGTAGGAACTCATCACAGGGCTCACGGTTGTCTGGTCTTTTCAAAATTGTTGAAAAGTGACCAAAAGCATATAAAAAGTAATAAAAAAGTGACCAAAATTCATCAAAACTAACTTTAAACCTTCATGCCAAACTTGGGCATAAATTTAATTTTACATCTTTACCCAACCAAAACAGATCAGCTTAATCATAACTGAAATACGTAATGTTTTAACATGTTAAGATTAAAAACTAATTTACTTAAGTTTGTCAGCTAACTAAAAATGGGTTACTTGTGTTTAGAGCATCATTATTAATTACATACTTTGCACGGGTTTATATTTCAACTTTGATCTGGATGGGGTAAGGCCAGATTTCTATATTTTCATTATGTTCAATAATACAAAATTAAAGTAATGTAATTAATACACAGCATCTTCATTACCATTAACTGGTAGTTGAGTTGATTTTAAGTTTAACGTCCCTTTCAGCAGCGAGGCTATATGAGACGTGGACCTACTGATTAACGTGGAATCCGAACCACATGAGCTCCCGCCGGGAATCGAACCCGGGTCTCCCACGCCAAAGGCGCGTACGCTAACCGCTTAGCCAAGGAGGAGCTCCCATTAACTGGTAATATTTTTTCTTGTACAATTGGTTTGTTACAAATTTTGTCTTGGTAGCACATGATTGGTAAACATCTATTCGGCCAACGTAAATACTTCCTGAGAAATTCTCAAGTTGAATAAACGCCACTCGTCACTCCTACTCATTGTTGAGGGAAAAATGTTTTGATAGATTCGTAATATATGTGACACTTTCAAATGACTTCACATATTACGGATGAAGACAAGTATTCAAGTTTCAGGGAAATTTCAATGGTTTGCCGTATGAGTTTATATAGTGCCATGCAGTGAGACTTTACATCTTTCTTGAACCTAAGCACATCTTTCTCCTTCGAGGTGTTTTCTTCTTCTTCTCCACTTCGCTTGTTGCACTTTCATATAGTTCAGTAAAAGACGTAACAACTCATTTCTTCACAAATCGCAACAACAAAACCTTGGTAAAAGTTTGAAGTTTAGAGTACAGAACATGTATGGACGACTACAAAAGTGCATTACCACATCCAGTTCTCCCTTATCTGCAGTAGTAAGCAATCCAAAGAAGAGGGTCGTTCGGGTGGTTGAGATTTAGAAAGGCGTTGGACCAAACCTGAATTTTGTTACAAATATATCAGTGTCGCAAACTGAAAACAAGAGAATAAAATAAGTTGTAAGAATGACGATTTTATTATCGTGAGCGCAACGAATAACATAAAAAGTTAAAAATGATCTTATTTAAGGAGTTCAAACTAGACGAGTAGAAAGATATAGATATAAGAGGAAAACAGTTTCACTTATATAAAAAACTAATAAAAATGAAAAGGTTACATACTGGAAAGGTTTAATATAAATGCCCAACAGGAAACAAACAAATAACCACACGAAACGGAAAGAGAGACACAGAATAAGGGACACCAATGGCGTCTCCCATGCGATATAAAGACATGGGACTCTAGATGTAAATTCTATTACTATTACTATTACTATTATTATTATTATTATTATTATTATTATTATTATTATTATTATTATTATTATTATTATTATTATTATTATTATTCACAATAATAATAAGATGAAGAAGAAGGACTCATTTCCTTTTCCAAATCCTGCTTAAGATCATGTCTGCATATAGCGGTCATGTATGTACATTTTATCAATGAGCGATCGCAAAGGCTAAAATGGATGGAAATCTCTGAGAAAGAGAGAGAGAGAGAGAGAGGACCAACATTCTTTCTTATGGTACGTTCTAGATCAAGGATCGAAGCACTTAAATATGACAAATAATTTTGTTTCATTTTCGGAAACAGAAAAGTACTTGCTGCTAAGGAATTACAGTTTATAATATGCAAATTTGCAAGTAGATTTATTTACATTGCAACTTGTGGTAATGAAGAAATTGTCATTAGAAGACATTATTGTAAAATATAAGTTTTATTTCTTCATCCATCGCCAGTCTTGGAGGCACCCTATATCTAGCCCCCCCAAATATCGATATCGAAAATTTATGGTGTTGGTATATTGATTATGATATAATTCCGATATAGAATGTCGATATATGTCAATATCGATATCGACGATATCGATATATCGACACATCTCACAGTCCTGGAATTGAGAAAAGTGCATGAAACAAACTTGAATCAACAATTACAATTTAAATAAGTTCTTCCATTTCTCTGCCCAAGGTTGCGAGGGAGGAGATGAACGGGAACAACAATTTTAAGCCAAAAAATTTGATAAAATAAAAGTAGTTATACTTTCCTCTTAATAGAAAACTACTACTATAATTTACCGTTTTCTTCCGTTTCTGATTGTCATCACAAATCAGCGACAGTAGACATACTTTACTTCGTATAGCAATATATTCTATAATTTTTCACGAATAAGCAAACCGCAAGAAGAAATTCCTGTAATATTAAAGTGGAGTAAAAATGAAATGAAATGAAATTTTTGAGTTTTACGTCCCACGATTATTCCGGTTAGGCTAAAGGAGACGGTGATGATGAGTAATGAATGAAATGGTGGAATGAAGAAAGTGGGAGGAAACGGGAGAACCCCGAGAAAACTCACGCACACGGTGTTTGTCCACCACGAAGTTCACTTGGCGGGAGCTGGGATCGAACCCGGGACCCCAAGCACCAGAGGTGGACGGTCTACCACCAAGACACCGCGGTTTCAAATTGTCCTAGTAACCCCCATAGTTATGATTTGTCCTTTCACAACCAACATTCATAAATCGTCTCTATCTTGGTACATGTGTTACTTCCACATTCTTACGGATTGCTCGTTTAGTATGAGAAGTCACTCTTCGATTCTTGACGATCAATTTGTCAAAAAATAAGCTTTGGCTTGTACAGGATTTGAACCTATGTTACTACTCCTAAGTTCAGTACGTTACCCCTGCCTCCTAAAACTATAACCCAAATATTAGTATGTTCAGTTTTGCTCTCTGGAACGAACTACCTTCTTCCTGTAAAATTTTTTACACCGAAGTGCCCTCAAAAATTTATTTATCTGACGACCTGGAGTCAAATAAGTGTCCACTAGTAAACGATATAACATACAATCTACAAAAAATTACAGAAATAATAACTTAATATGCAGTAATTTCGGCATGCTAGTTCGGAAGTACGTTAATAGTAATAATAATAATAAATGTTCTTCTTCACTGTATAGTCCTCACTTCAATGAATAATATCATCGTGCTTCTATACTTGCGATACCACATATAGATACGTTATATGGATACAATATAGCGAATATTCTTTGAAGATTAGGCAGTTGTCCCATTTTTTCGTCCTTTTCCAGAAAACCCGTGCACGTAGTGTCTATCCACCAAACGCTCATGTGAAATGAGAAGGAATCGATCGTATATATACATAAAAGTCGTGAGCAGTACTACATATGTTATTGTCGAATAACGTTGTGTGTAGTGTTACAAAATATTTACTTACATCTTTGTGATGTGGGTTAAAGTCCGCTGAGAACTATAGAATATAGTGCTTCTTAGCATAGGTTAGCCAAAATAGTAACTCCAGTCGTTAGAAGCTCAGCTGTTGCTTTTTAGTCTTTCGTAGTAATTTTTGTGGAAATGTTTTTATACTGGTAATAGTTTGTCTTTCCGCATTGTTTTATTCTCTTCTTTATTTTAAAAATATATTCAAATAAATGCCCTCATAATTACTTTTGTTTTGAATGTAAACGTCTTTTACAATTGGAAAAGAACAAAAAGGTATCGTTCCGACTTAGCTGCGAAACGTGAAAACCAAAAGTGGAAGTTTTGGGTTCGAACCCATAGTTAAGGACAACAAAAGTATTATAACCACATATCTGAAGCTATTTCTTCTACTGAACGTTTCTCAGTAACGTGATTAGCTACTTATTACTATGTTTTACTTTAGCATTGCTCGTTTTTCCAGTGAGCAATGACCACAGGAACACAAACACAAACCATCGAGGACAGTTAAAACTCAAAAGGCTCTCCCATCGGGAAGCACATCAGCTATAACGATTAGTCCTAGTTGGGTTGGAAAGTTCTGTACTGCTTACAGAAAATTTATGAGGATTTTTTCTCTCCTTATGTCAGAGAACTTGAAAATGTGCAGTTAATTTTCCTGCTAGACGATCACAGGCAGGTATCGGAGCAAACATTGTGTACGTTCTTTACTATAATGAGAATTAGTGTGCAATTTTTCATTCGTCTTTGTCTCTTTCTGTATTTTATAACGTTTCTTTATCATGTATTTTTCTGTTTCTTCATCTCTCTCTTCCTCTATTCATCTTTATCTCTTACTGACCACTTCTCTCTCTCTTACAAACACACTCACCCTTTTTGCGCTTGTGATATTACAGACTTGAAAACGGGCCATTTCTCAAAACTTATTGACAAAACTTAACCTAAAGGTTCGTCTCACACGTTCAACTTCTCTGTAATAAGATAAATCTTATTACATAAACTTGCTTCAACAGGGGTAGTAAAGAACTTGAATAAAGTGAGTGTTATTAAGCATAATCACCATGACCAAGCGGTTTCAAACAGATGGTTGTAATGCTTTGGTATCCATGAGTACGGATTGAAACCCCAATACTTCTACTTTCCTTTTTAGTTTTTGCAGCTATTTCGGAACATTATTTTTTTTGTTCTTTATCAATTGTAAATGGAATTTGCATGCGAAATAGAGTCTGCGAGTGTGTCTGTCTGTCGGTCTTTATGCGGCCTGAGGACCAGTCGAGTGAAGCGAGAGTTACCAATTTCTCTAAAGGGTACCTTTGTCCAGAAACCAGAGAAAGACGAAGCGTCTTCTAAAAATTCGAAACAGGGGTCTCAGGAGGGCGTTTACCGATAAATGTAAGAGTAGTACAAAATGACCTATATTAGTGTCAAATTCATAGCTTTTCGATCGCTGAGATCAATGGGGAACCTCCGATTGCATTAACTTCCACATTGACCTTATTCTGCAGCAGGTCGGGGGTCACGGATAGAAATACCGAGACACATAAAAATAATCGAAAATTACCGATATTAGTGTCACATCCATAGTTTTAGAGATCGTTGGGATCAACGATGACACTTCTGTTATAAATTACTTACAAAACTCAGCTACCATTGTATGCGGGCCGGGGGTCACCGCCTACGGATACCAAGACATGTAAATATAATCCAAGGTAATAGTGTCAAATCAAATAGTAAAATAAGAATTTCTGTTTTCTCGTTGTTCAGTTTGTTTACATAGATATTTTATCTGACTCGTGCGAAGTGCGGTTATTTCAGCTAGTTTTATAATAAAGAAAAGAATAAAAAATACGAAAAGACAAAATTATTACCGGTACTAAACATGATCCATAATGATTACTACGAAAGACTAAAACGAACAGCTGAATTCCTAACGACGGGACTTACTATTTTGGCTAGAGTATGTAGAGTTGGCTAGAATACAGTATAGAGTATGTTCTATAATTCGCAACGGACTTCAACGCATATGTACGCGCACGAAGACATAAATATAACTACTAATAAACATTTTTGTAACGCTACACAAAATATTCGATAATAACATATGTCGTACTGCTTCCAACTTTTATGTATATATAAGATCGATTCCCTCTAATGCCACATGGACTTTTGGTGGATAAACACCATTCCCACGGATTTTCTGGAAAAGGAAGAGAAAATGGGACAACTGCCTAATCTTCGAGAATGTTCGCTATATTGTCTCCATATAAAGTATCTGTATGTGGCATTGCAAGTATAGAAGCACGTTGATATCATTCACTGAAGTAACAACTATGCAGTGAAGAAGAAAATTTATAATAATAATAATAATAATAATAATAATAATAATAATAATTATTATTATTATTATTATTATTATTATTATTATTATTATTATTATTATTATTATTATTATTATTATTATTATAAGCGTACTTTAGAACTTGCATGCCAAATTTACTGCATGTTAAGTTATTATTTCTGTAATCTTTCATAGACTGTATGTTGTTTCGTTTATTAGTATGCATTTATTTGACTCCAGGTCGTCGGATAAATGAATTTTAGCTAGCCCTCTGGTGTAAATAACTTTACAGGAAGACTACGGTTCGTTTCAAACAGGACAAACTGAACATATTAATATTTGGGTTAAAGTTTTAAGTGGGAGGGGTAGCGTACTGAACTTACGAGTAGTATACATTAACAACATAGGTTCAAATGCTGTACAAGCCAAAGCTAATTTTTTTACAAATTAATTTGTAAAACTTAATTTTTACAATAATGTTTTATAAAGACAATTTGAATGTTACCTCAAGTTGCAATATAAATAAATCTACTCGCAAATTTGCAATATTATATACTGTAATTTCTTGGTTGCAAATATTTTTCTGTTCTCGAAAAAAAGGAAGAAAAAGTACTTGTCAAAATCAAGTACTTCGAACTTTCATATATAATTTAAGACGAGAAAGTTTTTTTTCCTCTCTCGGAGATTTCCATTTTTTGTCCTTTTGGGCCGCTCATTTCAAAGAGTATACACATGACCCCTATATGCAGACATGCTCTTAGGCAGTGTTAGAGCAGAAACAAGTTCTTAATAATAATAATAATAATAATAATAATAATTATTATTATTATTATTATTATTATTATTATTATTATTATTATTATTATTATTATTATTATTATAACAACTGGGTTGACAACTAGAGCCTCATCTGTTTATCTTTCGTTGGTAGCCTGTAAATCTCCTACGCCCTAGTGTCCCTTCTTCTTTGTTTGAATCATTTCGTGAGTTGTTTTTTGTGCTGTTAGGCTTTTATACTAAACCTTTACATTATGTAACCTTTTCCTTTCCTTACATGTTTTTAAAAAAAAGAACAGTAATTGTTTTATTATGATAGCTAATTCTTTCCATTCATCTTCTTTGAACTGCTCAAGCAAGATCATTTTGTGTCTTTTATGTCATCCATTTCCCTCACTATAAGAAAATTGTCATTCTTACAATTTATTTTATTCTTCTATTTTCAGTCTGCCAGACTGATATATTTGTAACAGAATTGAGTTTTTGTCCAATGCCTTTCTAATTCTCAACCACCTAACGACCCTGCTTTTTGGGTTTCCTACAATTTCAGAAAAAAGGAGAATAAGATGTGGTAATGCACTTTTGGAGTTGTCCTTACATGGGGTTCCTCCTGAAGCAGTTCTGTGATCTCCTTGAAAAGCTTTGCACTTGAGATGACAAAATTTAACTGCACTTTCGTTGATGGTTCTTTCTCATTCCACCAATTCTTCCATCGTCATTCACTTACTTTAATCAACGTCTCCATTAGCCTAATCGGTATAAACGTGAGACGTTAAGCGCAAAGTTTTCATTTTTATTTTCATGTTATTTCGTTTCTCTCCCTCACTTATCTTTGATTTATTTGCTCTCTCAACTTTCTTCTTTTAGGAACATGAACATAAATTGCATTTCTTTCTTATTATAATATTTATATGTCAATGCAAAACATAACCATCATAAGTCTCATATGCATTTCAACACTTTGGAGCCCAGCGGGAACAAGTGAACAACGAATATTGGTGGAAATAACTCTTGTTTAAGTTGTTCATTGCTGTTTCCTAAAGTGAAAAGAGACACCTTGAAATGCATTCTCAATTTCATTCAAACATATATGTTTATAATCAAGCAATCAACGGACCTGTCAGCTTCACTTAATTAATTAATTAATTTATTTATTTATTGGAAATTTGATAATAGTATAAGAGTTCGAAAGAGTTAGTAAGGCATTAGAAGAGTGGGAGAGCTCTTAGCCTGTTAGTAGTGTCTGGGAAGAAAAGCTCATTCGAGGCTCGTGCAAAGTTGAACTTTAGTAGACGGTGTTTTCCTCTTCCAGGAGCAATGCTGTTGAAAGTAGACTGTCAATCACTACTCATATTTACACACAAGAATTGATATGTCACCTAACCCTATCGACTGGTTTAGAGATTATTGCTCACGTGTATGTACACTTCCTGCCAGCTTTGATTCTCGCTGAGAGAGTATACATACAATTGTGGTACGAATTTCATCAAAACCCTAGACTCATGTCTCATACAGCCTCGATACTGAAGAAAACAATAAACTTTAAGTATTTCATTCCTCGCAAGACATTAGTTCAAATTGGAAATATCGGACCAAATTACATGCTTCAGCCTTTATTATTGATACAACTATTTGTACAATATACAGGGTATATGAAAAGTCCATTGTCACCCTGTTTGAAAACTACACAGATATAGTTTCATTTAATGTGAGATACACATTAAGCCCAGAGAAACACTTTCGGAGTGATGATAGGTGGGTGTGTAATATATGGTCATGCTCTAAAATTTTCTCAGGATGTCAAATATGCTCTCACATATTATGTAACTTAATCTGGTGAAATGTTATTGGTAACTGAAAGATACATTTCCCTGTTACACAATGTGTTCCAAATGTTCGCGCTGAGCAATGTACATTTGCAGAAGTTTCCCCCAATTAATGTGTACACAAAGCAGGGTATAGGATGGCATTTGTGCACATGTGGCTACTGCACAATTTTACTGAACAAACCAAAGCCTTAACATGTGCACAAAGCTACAAGTCAAGAGGAGTTAGGTCTGGTGCTCGGGCAGGCCTTTCCCTAGTCGATCAATCCATGTCCCGTGGAATTGTTCAAATAGTGGCGTACCTCGAATCCATAATGGAGAAAGCGCCATGGTTTTAAAAAACAGGAATGTACCATCGCAGCTGCCGGTATCTATTCCTGTAATAGTGTAAGTTATCACTCCACAGTTAAAGTTTCAGGAATGAAAAAGGGACCGATTATTCGTGTGCCTCATATGCCTGTCCACACCATAATCATCTCTGCACTGGCCGTTTTGGAAGATATTTTTCAACGCGGGGTTGTCAGGTGATCAATAGTGCATGTTCCGCGTATTAGCTTCCCCATTTACGTTGAGGTTAGCTTGATTAGAAAAGAGTATCTGCATAACAATGTTAGAGTTTAGGCGTAATTACTCGATAACTCAGTCAGAAAACTGCACTCGACGATCAAAATCATTCTCTTGGAGATGTTGCTTTATTTGCACTTTGTACGGATGCACTTATATATATGGAGCACCCTTTAACTCAGCCCACATTCCATTGATAAACGACGTGTGCTCCACTGAGTTGACATCGGGAGGTAGGCCACATCGAGGCGACACTGCTATAGATGTTGCTTAATCAGTGGCTGTTCATCATAGTCCGCTATGACGTATGTTCAGTTGTCCATGAATGTGTCCGTCTCCTCAAACTTAGTTAATTACTGTGATAATGCAATATGATACACAGTCACATCGTGGATGACCTAGTTTGAAATCTTCAACCACTTCACAGATACTACTTCCGCCCGATAATAATAATAATAATAATAATAATAATAATAATAATAATAATAATAATAATTATTATTATTATTATTATTATTATTATTATTATAAGCGTACTTTAGACCTTGCATGCCAAAATTACTGCATGTTAAGTTATTATTTCTGTATTCTTTCATAGACTGTATGTTGTTTCGTTTATTAGTATGCATTTATTTGACTCCAGGTCGTCGGATAAGTGAATTTTAGCTAGCCCTCTGGTGTAAATATCTTTACAGGAAGACTACGGTTCGTTTCAAAGAGACAAACTGAACATATTAATATTTGGGTTAAAGTTTTAGGTGGGAGGGGTAACGTACTGAACTTACGAGTAGTATACATTAACAACATAGGTTCAAATCCTGTACAAGAAAAAGCTTATTTTTTCACAAATTGATCGTCAAGAATCGAAGATTGAGTTCTCATACTAAACGAGCTATCAGTAAGAATGTGGAAGAAAACACCTGTAGAAGGATAGAGACGATTTATGAATGTTGGTTGTGAAAAGGCAAATCATAACTATAGGGACTACTATTACAATTTGAAACACTTAATTAATCTAAAGTATGTAATTTTCATATTGTTCTTAGAAAGAAACACTATACCATTTGTCAAACATGTTTCAAGTAGAGTGGACGATAGGACTGGATTTAACAGGGGATGATAGGAGAGCAACAGAAAGAAATGCAGAGATCTTATTAAGCGCTTGCAGGGACATGGGTTTAGAAGTAAATGCAGAGAAAACTAAATACATGGAAGTGTGTCGGGACCGTAATACGGCAAATTGTGGATGCGTTAAATTATTAAATAATCCTTTCGATAAAGTGGATACTTTCAAATATTTAGGATCGATATTAACAGACAAAAATCATATTCACGAAGAAATTAAATGTCGAGTAAAAGCAGGGAATTCGTGTTACTATTCGGTTCAAAATTTCTTGTTGTCGCGAATTCTGTCGAAGTATTTGAAGCTTAAAATGTATAAAACGATAACGATAAAATATATAAAACGATCATGCCTGTTGTTCTGTATGGATGCGAAACACGGTTACTCTGAGGGAAGAACATAGACTGAAAGTATTTAAGAACAAGATCCTGAGAAGAATAGGAACAGGAATGGGGAATGGCGGAAATTTCATAACGAGGAACTACATAATTTATACGGTTTACCCAACATTGTTAGGGTCGTCAAGTCTAGTAGGCTTAGGTGGGTAGGTCATGTAGCTAGGACGGAAGAAAGTAGAAACGCTTTCAAAGTCTTGAATGGAAGACCAATCGGAAAACTACCATTAGGAAGACCTAGGCGCAGATGGGAGGACAATATTAAGATGGATCTCGCTGAGATTGGAATTCAAAGTAGAAACTGGATCCAATTAGCTAAGGATAGAAGTCAATGGAGAGCTTTTGTGAACGCGGCATTGAACCTCCGGGTTCCATAGGCCATAGAGTTAGTTAGTTAATTTGAGGTAGAGTAACTGGTGGCGTATTGGTATCATGCTTGACTTCCAAACGGAAAATTTCCGTCCGAATCTCCATTAAGTAGTTTCCTTTCTCCTATAAAATATTTGCTACCAGCATAGATTCATCCGTAGTTGGAGAATTTACAAGGCTAATCCGATTAAACAGTGTGTGAGTTCTTCATAATTCACTGTAATGATAATTAGTTTTCATGATTATTTTCGTCTCTCTTTCTTTCTCTGTACCCATCTTTCCTGACGTTTCCTTATATTTTTCATTTTCCTCTCTCCCCCACTCTCTCTCTCCTACACACACACACACACACTTAAGCACACACCCACTTTTCGCAGAGGAAATAAGTAAAATCTCTGTTTAATGGCAATAAAATACCACTCACTCATTTTTGGTTTACCTCTGTTTTATTTCCTTCTTTCTTTTTTTTCTTCAGTATGCATTAGTAGTCTGGAATGGAAGGTACGACCTACGCTAACTACTAAGTTTGTTATGATGTATATCATATCAGTATGTTTAATGAACACTACTAGAATTTGCAATCGAACCACGCGTAAACAAAGGATGTGTTAAAGTCATTCATGTTCCTAGATGTGTCTCCGAAACCTACAATTTCACTGGAAATTGAGTATTTAATTTGACCACCAAGTTTGTTATTCATTTCCAAACTGACTTATTGATTTTTTCAGTGCATTCAAATAGTTCTAAGAATATATATATATATATATATATATATATATATATATATATATATATATATATATATATATATATATATATATATATATATAACAAACGTTATTATTGTATATTACTCTTGGGTTTCTGGAAACGAAACTTCTTTATTTTAGGGTATTTTACATCTATGTTTAAGTGCAATATTTTATCTTCGCTCCCCTTTCTTTCTTCTTCTGTCCCCTTTCCTCTCTCCCTGACTCACTGCTGTACATTTAACAGGAATCTATTTGTTTCAATTTTTCACTGAGATGCGTTCAGGTTTTTCCTACATCAACTTATGAATCTTGTTTCTTCCCTTTTTTCTTTCGCTTTATTGTTACTAATACATGTATATATTGAAATTTGAATTGTGCTTATGCTATTGTTGATTTTAGTATGAGTGATAGGAAAGGAGGCGAGAGAGGGGGTAATTTTATCAGACGCGAATATGGTATAAGAAGTTGTATATTTGTTGTACTACCTGCGTGGCTTAGCTGTCGCATTTTTTTATGTGGAGTGTATAAATTTGGTAATGCCCCATGAATGGAGCCAACCAGAAGTGTTTTTGTAACGAAAATAACATTTAATGTGAAATCTCTTTTAACAAACTGTCGAAATTTGAGAGTCGACAAATTTACACTTTCGGGCACAGATTACCTCGAAACCCCGGTACCCAGAATTAGCACGAAATAGAGGACTTATAATCTTTTTTAAAAAGGTGAAAATCACAGCAAAATGCAGAACTTTTTTAGTCATAATCTCTCATTCCTACTTCTATTAGTCTTGTAAGTCTCCGTCTGTGACAAAAATACTGATAGAAATATGGAGAATGAATTATGATTGTTTTGTAGAACACTCCAGTTTAATATTACAGGAATTTCTTTCTTGCGGTTTGGTTGGTTGTGAAAAATTATAGAATATATTGCTATACTCTGTACTGTGTTTAAACTGTCGTTGATTTGTGATGACAAGCAGAAACACAAGTGAAAGGTTAATTACAGTAATAGTTTTCCATTAATGCGTGTATAACTACTTATATTGTACCACTTTTTGGAGATTAAATTCTTGTCCCGGTTCTTCTTCTTACCACGAAACCTTGGGTGCAGAAATGAAAGAAAATATTTAAATTTTGATTGTTGACTCCAGTATATTTCAAGCAATATTTCTCGGATCTAGGGTTGTGCGATATATCGATATGTCGATATCGATATTGACATATTTCAATATTTAATATCAGAAATATTATATGTCGACATCGATATATCAGCATCCTAAATTTTCGATAGATTTAATCCGGGGCTAGGTAGAGGCGGCCCTTAACACTTCCGATATATGAAGAAATAAAACTTAATTTTTACAATAATGTTTTATAAAGACAATTTGAATGTTACCTCAAGTTGCAATATAAATAAATCTACTCGCAAATTTGCAATATTATATACTGTAATTTCTTGGTTGCAAATATTTTTCTGTTCTCGAAAAAAAGGAAGAAAAAGTACTTGTCAAAATCAAGTACTTCGAACTTTCATCTATAATTTATGACGAGAAAGTTTTTTTTTCCTCTCTCTCGGAGATTTCCATTTTTTGGCCTTTTGGGCCGCTCATTTCAAAGAGTATACACATGACCCCTATATGCAGACATGCTCTTAGGCAGTGTTAGAGCAGAAACAAGTTCTTAATAATAATAATAATAATAATAATAATAATAATAATAATAATAATAATAATAATAATAATAATAATAATAATAATGTTAGAGCAGAAACAAGTTCTTAATAATAATAATAATAATAATAATAACAATAATAATTATTATTATTATTATAACAACTGGGTTTACAACTAGACCCTCATCTGTTTATCTTTCGTTGGTAGCCTGTAAATCTCCTACGCCCTGGTGTCCCTTGTTCTTTGTTTGTTTTATTTCGTGAGTTATTTTTTGTGCTGTTAGGCTTTTATACCAAAACTTTACATTATGTAACATTTTCCTTTCCTTACATGTTTTTTTTAAAAAAGAACAGAAATTGTTTTCCTATTATATCTAATTCTTTCTGCTCAAGCAAGATCATTTGGTGTCTTTTATGTCATCCATTTCTCTCACTATAAGAAAATTGTCATTCTTACACTTTATTTTATTCTTCTATTTTCAGTCTGCCAGACTGATATATTTGTAACAGAATTGAGTTTTTGTCCAATGCCTTTCTAATTCTCAACCACCTAACGACCCTGCTTTTTGGGTTTCCTACAATTTCAGGAAAAAGGAGAATAAGATGTGGTAATGCACTTTTGGAGTTGTCCTTACATGGGGTTCCTCCTGAAGAAGTTCTGTGATCTCCTTGAAAAGCTTTGCATTTGAGATGACAAAATTTAACTGCACTTTCGTTGATGGTTCTTTCTCATTCCACCAATTCTTCCATCATCATTCACTTGCTTTAATCAACGTCTCCATTAGCCTAATCGGTATAAACGTGAGACGTTAAGCGCAAAGTTTTCATTTTTATTTTCATGTTATTTCGTTTCTCTCCCTCACTTATCTTTGATTTATTTGCTCTCTCAACTTTCTTCTTTTAGGAACATGAACATAAATTGCATTTCTTTTTTATTATAATATTTGTATGTCAATGCAAAACATAACCATCATAAGTCTCATATGCATTTCAACACTTTGGAGCCCAGCGGGAACAAGTGAACAACGAATATTGGTGGAAATAACTCTTGTTTAAATTGTTCATTACTGTTTCCTAAAGTGAAAAGAGACACCTTGAAATGCATTCTCAATTTCATTCAAACATATATGTTTATAATCAAGCAATCAACGGACCTGTCAGCTTCACTTAATTAATTTATTTATTTATTTATTTATTGGAAGTTTGATAATAGTATAAGATTTCGAACGAGTTAGTAAGGCATTAGAAGAGTGGGAGAGCTTTTAGCCTGTTAGTAGTGTCTGGGAAGAAAAGCTCATTCGAGGCTCGTGCAAAGTTGAACTTTAGTAGACGGTGTTTTCCTCTTCCAGGAGCAATGCTGTTGAAAGTAGAAAGTCAATCACTACTCGTATTTACACACGAGAATTGATATGTCACCTAACCCTATCGACTGGTTTAGAGATTATTGCTCACGTGTATGTACACTTCCTGCCAGCTTTGATTCTCGCTGAGAGAGTATACATACAATTGTGGTACGAATTTCATCAAAACCCTAGACTCATGTCTCATACAGCCTCGATACTGAAGAAAACAATAAACTTTAAGTATTTCATTCCTCGCAAGACATTAGTTCAAATTGGAAATATCGGACCAAATTACATGCTTCAGCCTTTATTATTGATACAACTATTTGTACAATATACAGGGTATATGAAAAGTCCATTGTCACCCTTTTTGAAAACTACACAGATATAGTTTCATTTAATGTGAGATACACATTAAGCCCAGAGAAACACTTTCGGAGTGATGATAGGTGGGTGTGTAATATATGGTCATGCTCTAAAATTTTCTCAGGATGTCAAATATGCTCTCACATATTATGTAACTTAATCTGGTGAAATGTTATTGGTAACTGAAAGATACATTTCCCTGTTACACAATGTGTTCCAAATGTTCGCGCTGAGCAATGTACATTTGCAGAAGCTTCTCCCATTTGATGTGTACACAAAGCAGGGTATAGGATGGCATTTGTGCACATGTGGTTACTGCACAATTTTACTGAACAAACCAAAGCCTTAACATGTGCACAAAGCTACAAGTCAAGTGGAGTTAGGTCTGGTGCTCGGGCAGGCCATCCCCTAGTCGATCAATCCATGTCCCGTGGAATTGTTCAAATAGCGGCGTACCTCGAATCCATAATGGAGAAAGCGCCATGGTTTTAAAAAACACAGGAATGAACCATCGCAGCTGCCGGTATCTATTCCTGTAATAGTGTAAGTTATCACTCCACAGTTAAAGTTTCAGGAATGAAAAAGGGACCGATTATTCGTGTGCCTCATATGCCTGTCCACACCATAATCATCTCTGCACTGGCCGTTTTGGAAGATATTTTTCAACGCGGGGTTGTCAGGTGATCAATAGTGCATGTTCCGCGTATTAGCTTCCCCATTTACGTTGAGGTTAGCTTGATTAGAAAAGAGTATCTGCATAACAATGTTAGAGTTTAGGCGTAATTACTCGATAACTCAGTCAGGAAACTGCACTCGACGATCAAAATCATTCTCTTGGAGATGTTGCTTCATTTGCACTTTGTACGGATGCACTTATATATATGGAGCACCCTATAGCTCAGCCCGTATTCCATTGATAAACGACGTGTGCTCCACTGAGTTGACATCGGGAGGTAGGCCTCATCGAGGCGACACTGCTATAGATATTGCTTCATCAGTGGCTGTTCATCATGGTCCGCTATGACGTATGTTAAGTTGTCCATGAATGTGTCCGTCTCCTCAAAGTTAGTTAATTACTGTGATAATGCAATATGATACACAGTCACATCGTGGATGACCTAGTTTGAAATTTTCAACCACTTCACAGATACTACTCCCGCCCGAAAGTTTGATTACCTGGATGCATTCCTCATGTATTAACGGCATGACTCAACACCTGCAAGAAAGTGGTAAAGGCAACTTTCAGTTAACAACTTTTCACCAAATTAAGTTAGATGAAAGCTGATTCCATACTTGACATGTTGGGAAAATTTGTAGACCATGAGTAGGCTAAGACGACACCCTCGTCAACAAAAGAACACCAGGTTATCTAATTAAACTGGAAGTTTTTATATTTTTTGTCAGTGGGCCAAGTGTGGCTGGACAGGTCATTAGGAGGGTAAAGATTTATTGGGACAAGTAATAAAAACAAGTTGATGGTGTGGTAGGCAGACATAAGACAATATCGGCGTAGACTACAAAAGAAAGTTTGGCACCACGAATGGTGGTACATGACGCGACACTAAACGCGAATGCAAAAGAACTGATGATCCTGTTGAAATATGAGGCGGTACTGAACGTGAATACAAAAGAAGATTGTCACATTGATGGATGCATATGATGTGATACCGAATGCGAATACAAACGAAGTTTGGTAGTGTGAACGCTATTGATAATATAATATTAGTTGTAATCCTTTTATTTTACCTAGATGATATGTGATTGCATGGTAGATGTTGTGTTTACGCGAATAACAATAATGATGGAATGTTATTGTAATAGAAGATTAAATGACCACATGAATAACAGATTAAAAAAACATGTAAACTATTAATTTGCACAAGGACCATGTATTTTTTCTCTGTACGTAGATGACAAATGATTGATTAGTACGCGATATTAATAACATTATTGAATTAATACCGCTGTAATATGTGAATGACCGTAGCACAATGTAAATAGCATTAATGATGTTGTTTCCAAACAATGTTTTGATCAGGTGAGTGATATATGAGAACATAAATGAAATGTAACTACATGTTTTCTCCGCCCCTATACCTATGAAAATTGTATAGAGAATTGGGAAAGTACATGTGAAAATATTTTAATTGTTGTAGGGGGAGTGATTGAAAGTACCACGTGATATGGCGTTGTAGGTAAAGTTTTCCTTACATATGGGGTATGAAGAGAAGACTGGCATAGTATCGTCATGGAGTCTATTGACAGTCATGCAGAACGAGAAATTGAGCTCTGCAAGGATGTAGACTCGGATTCATGGTTTGAATTTGTTGAATCCCCCAAGAAGAAACATTTAAACCTATAAGAGAATCTCCGGACTTGTTTATCGACGAGAAACCCTGCAATTTTTCACCGGCTTCTCCAGATATTATTATAGAAAGAGAAACTACAGATTTGAAAGATGACACAATACTAATTCCTACTTCACCTGTTCGATCGAGAACAGCCTCACCATCATTAATACAGACAACACAAGCATCCACACCAGCAACCGTCTTCAGCAGTTGCAGCAGCAGCAGAAACATCGGAACAAAGGTTTCAAAATCCATTGTTAAAGTGGATCCTAGTTGAAGTAGAAAGACCTGTATCTCACGACTAATTTAATGAAGAAGAGGAAGAAGAAATTCACAGACTATTTGACGAACTGAATGATTGCAAACCAGATACAACACCAGCAAGTGTTTCATCATTGGATTTTACAACTTCTCCGCAAAAGTTCCCATTGGATTTGTCTATGCAATCGGAACAGTGCCACTGTGGTACTGAGTTTGTGAGTGAAAATTGTGTTAAAGACAGTATTCTAAAGTGGGAACCGAAGACAGTTTTACTTTGTAAGGCATGTAGCCCAAATTATTTTAATCAGTTTGGCCACACGTGCCTTTTCACATACAAACTAACATTAGAGGGAGAAGACTGGAAAATTATCGCCAGCAAAAATGTGAGAGACAAAGTGTTTAATTCAAATGAAAAATCAATAAGAATATTAACATAGATGAACAATTGTTTGTGAAAACATATAATAACTTATTAAAAACACAGATTATATCGAAATATTAGTTTACATCTTATTAGAAAAAAACTGAAACGATGAATTATGTTTTTTGTGTATATTTATACAACATTATCTGTATATATATATATATATATATATATATATATATATATATATATATATATCCATAGTTATATGTATATTCTTATGTTTGTATATTTGTCTATATTATTTTTCTATAGTTGTGTGTGTGTATTATTGTGTTTGTGTATATATAATTCTTTTATGTATCTTTGCTTATATATTATGTCTTTATATTCGAAGAAATATATAGAGAAAATCCATTTCTTGATTTTTATTTTATAAAAAACTTTTCCTAAATAAAAGACAACATTGGTATTTTACAAGGTGAAACTTATCATATATAACTTATCATTTTATATTCCTAAACTTACGGTACACGATTTTATTTTATACTCCTAAGCTTATGCTACACGAATATATTTTCCTCTAAGTTTGATATTTGATGAGTGCTTTTTATTTTCTTCATTTTTCTACTATTACTTTGAAGTATTTAGAAGCTTGATGGGTATTGTTTTACTTTCTTGAAAATTTTACATTGAATTATTTAAAAGTTTGCAGTATATATTTGAAAATTAGCTTATTTTTCATAATTGAAAACGATTTTTTTTAAGTTTACACTGTAAGTGTTGTGATGAAACTCCAGCAGGAATCGAATTATTTACAAGTTTACAATCTTTAGAATTTTCCGTATATAATTCCTCTTTGCTTCTCATGGGAGCGATCCACAAACATTTTAGGATAATATAAATAACAAGTTTCCATAGAAAACGACAGAATGCATAAGTAGTGCTTCTACCTGAATTTTAGTATTATCGCAACTATTTTAACATCGTGTGTTATGATAAATAACACGAATTGTTTATAAGTTCACACCCTATCTGTTTTACGAGCTTCTACAAGAAGCGTACCCGCTAAAATTACACAGGAAACCAACGAATAAAATGTCACATTCGAAGATTGTTTATCGCGTTATTAATACGTTCACACATTTTAGTATTTTCAAAACATTTTTCATAGCATCACAAATAAATTTGTTTAGGGCTTATTTCGGCAAGTGAATCAGCAAAAAATAAAAGCGATCCATCAAACGCCAAGTTGGAAACACAAATGATGCAGTTTGAAATAAATAATACGTGAGAATAAAATATTCACAATCAAAAAACTTAATAACGACTTTCCACTGGGAAAACTATTTTCCTAAGTTTACACTGTAAGTGTTCTTATGAGCATCTACATGAAGCAGACAAACAAAATTGAAACTGGTCTAATAATTTATTTTAAAACTCCGTTATGTTATTGTATGATTTCTATTTTATATACTTACCTTATAAAATGCAGAAACTTTTTATCATATACGCAAATCATAAAATACAGGATAAAATAAAATATCATTTTTCACATTATAAAATGCAGAAAGTTTTCTTCGTTATAAAAATTCAGATTGTGTTTTTCACATACGTGCATTCTAAAATGTTGAAAATCATTTTTCATATACTCATGCTATAAAAAGCAAAAATTTTTTTCACATGCACGCATTATAAAATGCAGAAAGTTATTCTTCGTATAGAGAGGTTGAAGTTTTTAATTGCGAGGAATAATTTTTTTCAAGTACGATTATGTAAAAGGTATTTACACATAAGAAAATTTTTAAAACAAATATGTAAGGAAATAATAATAAAAACAAATAATTTAAAGTGATAAAAATTTTTTTACAAATTTCAATATATTTTACTTACAAATACAATTCTGATTTTAAAATGTTAACATTCCTTGAAATATTTTTAAAACAATCAATATTTATAATATTATATGTACAATTACATGTTGGCCAATTTAATGCTGGAAGTCTTTTATCACTTGTTTTCGTTAATTTACCCACTTTATTTTTATTATTTTGTAATTGATTAACAGAAGAGTTTTATTTTGTATTATTATTATTATTGTTATTATTATTTACAAGTTTAAGAATGCATATTATATTGCCAATCTTTTTGTAAGAATACCTCTGTGAGTAACTGAATGTTGTCTTCGTTTAATAATGTGCATATAATGTATATGTAAATGTCCAATCACGAATTTCAATATTACTATGCAAATTCTTCACATAAGGCATTAAAAGTTTGCAAATTAACCATAGCACGCCAGGTTTTACAGCATAGTATATCATAGTCTAAAGTAATGCATTTATGTTCTTCTAAAATACTACGATTTTCAAAACAACCGTAACACAAAAATTTATGCTGTGGCTTCCATCTTGCAATACATAGTAACACACATTGTTCATTCACAGAACAAGACCTACACTTATATTCGCAATGGTTGTACACATTTAGGGAAACATATTCATACACTCACTGATTATTGTTGAAATTCATACTTATTCTGTTCAAGATACAATTCTCTTAAATCTGAAATATGATATCTATTAAATGTAATCTCCTGATATATATAGTTAAATTTATTTATAAGATATGGAATAATGTTTGCATCTATATATTTCACAGGAATTTTTATATATTGTTTTAATATTTGTTCACGAGTTTTTTTCTTAATTAGAAAATTCCACACAGTAGTAATTAATTCTTCAACACTTTCAATTACACACTTATGCACAGTATCTTTCTCACTACGAATCGCACAACTTTCACAAAGTAATGGTTCACAAAGTCTATAATTTTCTAGTAATTATTTTACACAAACTTCACTTACTTCATTAGGAGTACAATCACACTTCACATCATTGAATATCAGAATGTCATTCGAAATTGTATTTTGATCTACTTCCTCTCCAAAGGGTATTTCATTTGGATATCTCAAATCACGTCTATACACACCATCACGTATTATGTCTTGTGTGGGATAAATAATGTTAAATGCTTCAGCTTCTTCTTCAGGAATGTCAGGATCATTTGGATGTACAAGAACAATTTTCGTTTGTTTTTCAAGTTCAAAACGTTTTTCATGTGGTGCAATATACTTACACTTTACATATTTACTTTGAGATAAGGAAAGATTGGTTTGAGTTTCACCTTTCCTTTTCTTATTATAAGAATAATAATAAGTTCTTACATGTTTAACATTATGCAAGTCTTTATTTATTTTTCGCTTTGCACCAGTTGAAGCAGCAAGCTTTTGACTGTGCATCTTAACACCGTGTCAATCACTTTATTTGTACTAGTACAAGTACATGCATGCGCAGAATTTATAGTGCAAGGGGCTTCGCGAAACAAATGCGCGGAAGATAAATATGAATATATTAAATGTTTTTCAAATGCAATATTTGTTTACGTATTGAATTACATTCCATCCATTTTAAATAACAAAAAATATTTAATTTGGTCCGTCGGAATAACATCACTTTTATATTTTATTGTGATTGAAGAAGATAATTTAAGAAACAAATTAATTATATATATGGTCTTATGAAGATATACTATGAGAAATCATTAATTTTCATTCATACGTATGCAAAACTCATGTGACAATTCAGTATTTGGATGTTACAGCATGATATTCGTGAGTAATGTTTCATAACACAATTCATATACAAACAGTAAAGAAATATCAAAGGAATAATTCTGACATATACAGGTAACACTAGACATGTGCGTGTTATGTTGTGGATGAAAGTACAATTAACATTTGTTAATTGTGATACCATCACTAACACTTACTGTATGCTCAAGTTTTACCGCACTCCCACAATAACGATATAATATTAAATAAACCGAGTTATCAGAGAAAAGGAAAATGTCAAAGATTGGAATTCGAACTACGTGCTTCTGAGGTTATAATTCAAATAGTATTTTTCGTGCCTACGTGAATTCTTTTCTTCAAATGAAGCAGGAATCTTCAGTATATCCTGCTTGGTGCAAAAGTAAAGAAGACGAAAATACATTAATTAAAGAGTATCCTGCATATGAAGGCATACAACTAAATGAAGACAATATCGGAACGAACCCGGGCATGAAGCATATTGCAAAATTATTCCACAATTCAATGTACGGAAAATGGACGCGACGATCAGACTTACGGCAGACAAAAAATGTTTGGCTTGGACGCGACGATCAGACTTACGGCAGACAAAAAATGTTTGGCTTACTTAGTGTTAGCGCAATACGACATGCAAACAGCACTGCACCTCTGCAGACGAATATTTTATTATCACATACAAGAACATCGAGAACGAAAATAAATCGTTAAAGTTTGAAAGGAAATGTTAAAGACATCGGTAGTGCTAAAGCTTTATGAACTATTGACAACAGTTGGACTTAATGCAATATTACACGGACAATATTATATTTGTGCAAAGTTCAAACTTACAATTGGTTTTACTTAGGGAAACTAACTAACTAACTAGTGAAGTTCAAGTATTGTAATATATTATAGTTTAATTCCAAGAATTTCGTTATTACAAATGGCATGCATGAAATTGGTTAAAGAAGCTGATGCGCTTATTGATTTGCTTTATCGATATTGTTATGCTGTCCCCGAGGTGCTGTACTATACACGGACATGAATCGTTGAATATTACTATTGGAAAGGGATACGTGTACCCAAAGAAAAATATCAACATTTGCTGATCAAACTATAGAGACATTTTAAGGGTAGACAGGATATTATTACTTTAGCAGAATATAATTTAGCATTGATTTCACTGATCTTTATCGTGATATTAGTAAGTTTGGTAAGATAAGTAGAGCTGTGGAAAGTTCATTGACATTCGAAGGTAAAACCTATGAACGTAATTAGGTCGGAACACATTAAATACAATATATGGTATTGGTGCTCCATAGTTTGAAATAGTAAACACTGCATTTCGTGATTATATGTACTTTGGAATTAAGGAAAAAAGAAATAAGTATTAAGTGCTCGAGTGAAAATGAAATAAGAAACCTGAATCCTATATCCAGGCACTATTTGATTTTGTGCTGAAACAAGTGCTAAGTGATGTTGATAAGAATATCGTTGTAGGAATAACAATTGAGTGTACTGTCTCGGAGGTAAATAAGTCAAACTATATATGTCATGGAAACGCAAACTGTACTTGAACCCAGAGACCCTATCCCGTGATAGAGAACAACCTGCATTCCAATGAGGATTATTTATTTGGAGGTAGTATAACATTTAAGGTCCATTATGTCAACCATCGCAAAGGAAGGGGTAAAAATCGAACCCGGAATAACCCAAAATTCCTTTTATTAACGGAGTTTTTAGAAGACAAATTAATTCCTATGGAGAAGGATCTTTATTTTAGGAATGCTATGGACAGACCAAACTCATTGCCAAATGTATACAGATTGTAAAACAATCCAAAACACTTGTTAAAACAAACAAGAAAGTTATTTAGTAAATTTGATATAAATGCAGTAGATCAAAACGAGTGTACTTTCGAAGATGTTAAAATTTTGAACAGTGCCTATCACACGACTATCAAATCATTGTATACGAAACAAACCTTAAAACGTGTAAACTTCATGTGTTACTTCCACACATAAAGAAGAGCAAACATATATTTAGCTTATATGAGGACAAGCATTGCCAATTGGTAACTAACATACCTAATCTATTGGGAACAGAAGGATTTAGAGATCATTTTTTGCAATAGTGCAATGAATCTGGGATTTATTATTATTATTTTAGTGAACTCTTACTATCACTTATTTACTAAAATTGCCATTCATTCTTACATTATGAAATTTTTAAGAGCCACCAACATCTCCTCAAGATTTATAAACACTTGTTTGTTATAATAATAATAATTGTACCAGAGTATCTTCCAATGTTTTAGATCGGTTTGTACACAGTTTTAATTTTGAAATGATGTTAATCAGTTCTTCTTCTGCAACATTTACCACTCCCCCTCCTCATTATCAGAAGAAATGTTTAGTATTATTGCACGGCACTGCACTACACAGTAACTATTTTAAACTTTCTTAGAATTTACAACAGTAAGATTCAGTTGTTATCAGTTTTTACGATAAAAAAATCAAGTCATACCAATCCTTTTCATAGTTTCTATGTGTAATACAGCTGCAGACCACCGAAAAGATCATCTAATGAAACACAATTCCATCAATTGCCGTTTTTTTTAAAATCGTGAACACAATTCATAGATTTAATCACATTGGTTTCTATTCCGAATTAAGAACTTCTTAAAATCTTTGTGCAAGAATATTTCTATCAGTTGTTTAACAAATGCATCATTATGAATTGCTTCATCTTATATATGGAAAAATTGTTCTAATTGATTTAAAGTACGGTCATGCATCTTCTGAAACTGATGCAGAATTTCATCTTGTATGTCCATATTCGTAATAATGCTTATCACATTTGTCTTCAATATATTTTTATCTAAAAGATGCAGTCATGATTTATTCTGTCTCTTAATCCTCTTGTACATTCACTGCTAAGAAGCAAGCTTCTTTTAGATTCCCACATTTGAAACATGTTTGTTAGACATTGAATGCTTATGCGAATATTATTGTAGTAACAGGTGCACACATCTTTACTATTATCTTCATTAGACATTTTGACTTCTAATTTCCATCACCAACAAAAAGAAGATCCCTCTATTGAAACACATTTTGAAAATATTGTCCTCTTTTTATTTTTAAGTATATATATAAAACAGTACGAAGTGAGATTAGCACAGTGCATGAAACACACAGTCGCAAATAGAACTTTTCTTCTTCTTAACCGAGGCAGTTATAAAGTTTTTTTAGTGACCTCATTGTAAAACTTTCACCGTATCTTTTACTGTTTTATTTGGAACGCCAACTTAAAGCAGGTTTAAACAAGTACGGAATGATAAATGAAAAAACATTTGAACCTGAAGCTCCCAGTTTTTATTTTGTATTACCTGTAGGCTACATTCTTTTTATGATTATGGACTGTACTTGTATTCTTATGTTCAGTTTAGGACTACTTTTCTAAGATCTATAATATATCTTCTCATCAGAATACTAACATTTTTGATACCACATAATTGAAAAGATTTTCACTATATCCACCTAATTATTTTTCAGTGCATATATTGTCGCAGGTTGAATTCACATTACATGCTGAATCAGTAATGTTATACTTTAATTCTTTCTCGTTATAATAAAGAGTATCCCACATATAGTGTAGTATAAAACATTTTAAAAGTTAAGGGAGAGGCCTTTTCTAATTGTTATCTACTAGATTCTCCTATACGTAGGTCTTTGCATTTGTCATTTCCCCCAACTTTGAACATCATAAGCTGCGTCTATTCATCATTATCTTACTTTTGACCATACTTAGGTCTCCCTAATGGTTATCTTCCCACTTTAAGTAGGTTCAGGCATTACTAATACCCATTTTTATACTTTGAGCATGCTTAGGTCTATCTATCCCTCATTTTACTAGTTTGTATACATTCTGCTTCCCGCACTGCTTGCAAAACAATATATCCACACACTATTTCCCGCGTAAAATTCAGCAGATTTGTCACCAGGAGGCAATAGCTGTCCTATTGTCGCAGAAAATTATCTACACAGATAACCACAACGAACAATGCATGAAAATAATACTGTTCAAACACAATAGGCAAGATCAGATGGTAACAAAAACTCGTTAAGGGTTAAGGACCACGAGAATGCTTCCTGTCTTTAGTGGTTACGGATTCATCTTGCACTTGATGCCCAACCCAACCATTTTGCATTTGCTGCAAACACGCAAATTCTTATGTACACTCGATAAATCTCAAAATGCTAATATCGATCACAGCACAGTACACTTTTTATCGATAAATAGATACTGAGACCTTCATAGCTAACATATCCTTAGATAGCGAAAATGAATTTTTTAAAAATCTAATTCCTAACAATATCTTAGTAAACTGTGCAAATTATAAAATTTCCAACATCACCCTCTCCCTCCTTCTTCTCAGGTACGAATAATTGTTTCATGAAATTGGTATTTATTTTTACGGATAAAGTGTGGTATATCTCCTATTTACCTGTTTTCTTTTCTTTCTTGAACATATATGCTGTACATTCAAAGAACTAATACTTATTCAAATATCTTTATATGTATATGTAATACGTTACACATCTCTGATGTGATGGTTTCTGATTCATATCCCTACACTTATGTCTTCCCTCATTTCATTTCATTCATTTATCCACTTGTCTTAGGAGTTCTTCATGCCTGTTAGAAACAAAAATTTCATTTCAAGTATACCTTCTGAATTCAAGTTCTTGAGACCATTCATCTTGTTGATATTTAGTAGCTTTAACATTATGACGTACAATGTATATCACGTGTAACTTTTGGAGTGGTTACTTATCACTTAATTAGTCTTCAAAACAGAAAAGATAGACAAAACTTGGAATTGGTCCTAATAGTTTTCCAAAGAATTGTCAGCACGTTAGCCGTAGCTGAATATTGCCATGACGAATTCTTTTCCTATCTTTTATTCTCTCGTAACAAGTTACTTCCATTATTCACAAATACTAAAATTACCAGTTTTCAATACCAAAAATTACAGTGTCAACTATCAAATTGTTATCGAGAAAGATACCGCATCAGGAAGTCGCCGTCGGAAAGAGGGATTGCCACAGTCGACGGTGGCAGGTCGCCGGAGGCAGACGGCACCCGTCCGTAGCGGTACGATGATCTACTTGTTCAAAGTTGCCGACGTTTTGCAGAGGCGGCAAGCGGTCGAAAATCGTAAAATAAAATGCTCTCTGCCGACTCTTTGTCGACTGTTGACGACCGTCAGAGTCGGCAAAACAGTCGGAAAGGGTATCTGGTCGGCATGGACAAATTGTGAGACTGTAGGCACCAGGATCCTGATTGCGTAGGCACATGTTTCGAAAAATCACGGAGTTTACTGAATTCAAACTTTTTGCACACTGCAATGTCTCATTGGTAAAGTATACATCTCTTGTGCATCATGTTTTGAATGGCATTCATTTGTTACCATTATCCATCTCTCTTACCCTAAAGAACATAATCATGGTACGTTAAACTGACCGTGCAAACTGGCACCAGGCAGGCTGCTGTTGAAAGGTACTATTTAGTTTCAGATGTAAGGGCAGAATTTCTACGTATCCTTAGAGAAGCCATAAATTCTTCGCTAAAAAGTAAAATCACTCATCACGACCTTTCACCATCGAGAATCAAGAAGGATGAAAAAAATGTTTCGTCGATGGTTGAGATATTGACGAAGGAATGGACAAATCCTTTCAAGGAATCTAATCTGCTAAATATATCTTCTGGTATGGTGGTTTCTGTAGACATCACAAACGACTTACTTAATGCTTATGAGAAAGGTGAGAAAGCATATAAGAACTTTAAAGAGCAACGCCTCCAGAAAGGTGTGCAGCCAGGGGCATTCCACGCTCCAATGCGTAAGCAAGGATTAAAGACGTTTGCCCATTCAAAGAAAAGTAAAACTATTAAAGTTAAAGGGAGAGACGTTATTCTGAAAGCAGGCAGGGGTATTTTTGCCCAGATGGATATAATAGTTTAAAAAAGGAATCTGAACGTGAGGGAAGTGCTTGTTTATCCTCTTGGACCATTACCTTGGTCTCTGGCAACGCCAAAGGGAACTATTAGGAAAACCGTCAAGTCAAAGCTGATGCATATGTTAAGTAGAAACTGCGAGTCAGAAACAATACCGGAAGAGACTTCATCATACATTGTTGACGCAATGAGCCAGGTGCACAAATTAATGGAAGTACCTAAAACATTTAGCCTCATAGCAGAAAAGTTACTTTCAAAAATATTACTTGATTCTGGTCGTTACCCTCGTGTTGATATCATATTTGATACCTATGAAAGTAGGTCTATAAAAATGCAGAAAGAATGCGGAGGGTCTCTGAGGACAGTATGTATATTCAAAACATCATGGCTGGACATCCAGTCAGAAACTGGAGAAAGTTCTTGAGCAACACTAATAACAGATGTGAGCTCATTCACTTTCTGTGGAAAGAATGGCAGCTTTCAAAGTATACTCAAAAACTGGGTAACAAAATTGTGTTTTTAACATGCGAGAAGGAGTGCTGTCAACTGTCTTCAACATTACCAGTGACAAACATTCCAGAATTATGGTCTTCACAGGAGGAAGCAGACACAAGACTTTTGCTTCATGCGTTTCATGCTCTTAGATCAGGCAGCTCTACCATTATAATCAACAGTGAAGATACAGATGTTGCAGTCAAAGTACTGAGCACCTTTGACGAACTAACAAAGCATAGAGGACATATTTTCCTGAAGAGTGAAACATCTAACCAGGCTGTGATACAGTGAGTGCTTTTGCTGGTAAGAGAAAGTGTAAAGCTTTTACACTTTTTAAAAAGGGAGAGTTTGTACAGGCACTGAAGGAACTGTCAGAAAGTTTTGAACCCAAGAAAGAGACGATGGATATAGTAGAAAAGTTCGTTTGTAGGTTGTATGGTCAAAATGTGAACTCTGTAAATGAATTAAGGTACTCGCTGTTCTGTGCAAAGAAAGGTTTAGTTGAATTCCATCTGCTACCACCATGCAAGAAGGCTCTTGAGAAACATATCCAGAGAGCTAACTACCAAGCAACCATTTGGAAGAAAGCACTGGAAGCGAATCCTGACATACCAAGTCCCAATCTTCATGGCTGGAGGACAAACGCATCGGGTGAGCTTGACATCGATTGGATGGATTGTCGGCCTGTACCAGAAGAAGTGATGGAGCTGTTGTCGTGTACGTGTGCTAAGAACTGTGTGTCATCCGATTGTGAATGCATGAAACATGAATTAAAGTGTACTGATATGTGAAAAATCCAAACACGTGCCAATTATCAAGATGAAGAAATATCTGAATTGTTAGACGAATTTGTAGACTCAGATGAAGATGAATGAATCAAAATAAAGGATATAAGTATTCAACAAATACTGTGAATATGCAATTGGCTACAAACTATATCACAAGACACGCCTATTTTTTTATGTGATTATTATTTTCATGGCATATTTGAATCATGATCAACATAACTAATGTAATGTAAATAGAATGTCATTTAGATCTTGATATGTGAAGAATATTTCTAATGATGCAGTAAACATTACCATACTGAGTTACGAACTTCTCTTTAACTTACATACCGCCATGATATTTTACAATCAAAATATTTTCAAAGTTAAAATATTATGTTTTCGAAATGTTTATAAAGCATATAGATCTATTCTCTTGCACCATTCAGTTCACTTCAAACATCAAGCAATTTACGAACGGTCTGTGAAAAAAAAAAAAAAAAACTGAAACTGAAAGACATACTTCCTGCCTCCGCTTCTCTTTCCCTACAGAAACTTTAGAATTTTCTGATCTTTCATGGTCAGTTATTCAATTATATAAAACAAGGATCAGAAAACTTATTACAGTTTTTTTTTTTTTTACATCAACTTTTCTCGAAATCATTACTAAATTTTCTGCCTCTCAAGGACTAAAGAATCTGAAAAGGGGGTTTTATTCCTTTAAAGCTACCGCCCACAGGCAAGTATCATACCATATCTGAAAGCTTATAGTATTGGCTACTCTGAAATATAGGAGTTTTTCACTCCTCATGCAGTGTTGCCACGTAATAAGAGAAGAAAATGGTAAAAAGGGAATTTTTAGGGAATTTTTCTTAATTTTTCCCTCATTACTTCCCTTTCGTCAGTACTATTGAAAACTGTATTAATCATCTAAAAGCCTATATAATTATAAAATTAAAGAGACGTAATTTTTACTTCTGTGATCATAACGAACATAGTTAGAGGAATTTCGAAAGACCACGGGATTTCGTTACCATATTCATTAGAAATCTAAAAAGGGGGTTTTAGCAACTGAAAGCTACCACCCACAGTGAAGTATCATACCATATATGAAAGCTTATAGTATTCGCTACTCTGAAATATAGGTGTCCTTTACTCCTCATGCAGTGTTGCCACGTAATAAGAGAAGAAAAAGGTAAAAAGGGAATTTTTAGGGAATTTTTCTTAATTTTTCCCTTATTACTTCCCTTTCGTCAGTACTATAGGTAAGTGTGTTACATCACTTTAAAGCCTATTTAATTCCAAATCAAACGAGGTATAACTCATTGTTCTATGACTAAAGTGGACAGATATATAGGTATTTCAAAAGACCACTGAGCTAAGTAAAAAATGACTGTAAGATTCTAAATTGGGGGGTTTACCCCCTGAAAGCTACCGCTTTCAGAAAAGTATCATGCCAAATCTGAAAGTTCAGAATATTAGCTACTCAGAAATGCGGGTGGCATTTACTCCCTCGAGATGAAACCAGACACCCCTTCTGGCTCAAGGACTATTATCTCTGCACAATGATTTCGTTCAAAAAGTAGCGAGTGGTCATAATGTTTTCGCTGGTCAGCATAAGTTTTGTTGGCATTTACTAAATAATCGCTCAGGTGTTACCGTCTTCACAGCTAAAAATGAGATATAGTTGGAACATCACATAATTTTTAACATCCTAACGTTATAAAGTTTAACTTCGAAGCTGAAATGGGCCTCTTTCTGTTCTGGGCCTCTTAATGTTGCGCCGCATGCCCTTTAATTGCGCCGCAGCATTCTCTCTACTCAGAAGGATAGGGACAAATAGAAAAGTCAAAATTCATTCTGTCCATTTTTCAAGCATCATACACTTCAGGAAAAAAATCATAATACTGATATGTAAGAAAATATTGGTATTGTTTGTTTTCTGTATACAAAGAACCATTTAGGTTTTTTATCTCATATTCTGGTAATAATAGAAAAAAAAAGAAAAGAAAAGAGCTTCATGTGATAAATGGACGAAAGAAAATTTGTCAACGCAATGCGAATGAAGTTCTCTACAACCTAATTCACGTTTTTCGTACAAAAAAAACTATTCCTACCTGCAAAAAGAAAAGATTTCTGTTACCCGTCAATGGTTGAGATTTTGCCCTGCGGCTGGACAACACGGCTTGTAAAAATAGACTCTGACTGACTGCAGGTGCACGAAGAAAAAAAAACTGTTGGATTCCTCTCCCCGCCCACTTCAATTGTGGATATCCTGGACACATTTAAACTGAGCGGTACGATCTTTCAGTTCTTCCCAGTAGAGGTACCAACAGTGATTGCTAAATGAAAAAGTGAGCATCTGGTGGCGAAAAGGCGAAGTGCTCGGACAAGGGGGTGGGCACAGTAACCTTAAGTGGTAAAGCATTCAGGATAATTCCAAACAACATCAGAGTTCCTCCGTAGCTAAGCAGTAAGCCTACAAGCTTTTGACGTGTAATTTTTATTCGTACGAAACAGTTTCTAATTCCTCTTTCCATTTTTTAACAAGAAGCTCTTAAAATGTTCACACTGAAAGTGCTCATCGAATAAAATTACGAGAATAAAAGATACGTTGGAGAAGAAATAAATTAACAGGGACTTCTTCATACTATCACATTTTTTAGTATTTTCGGGACTTTTTATCGGTTCACACTTTTTAAATATTTTTGAAACACTTTTTAATACGATCACAAATTAATTTGTTCAGAGCTTCCACATGCGAATTAGCAAAAATTGAAAGAGATCCGTGAAAAGGAGGGAAATAATTTTAATAAAAAACGAAAGAACCTTAAGCATAGCTTCATACGGCAAGTGAATCTGCTAACAATACAAGTCAATTAACAGGGTTCGATTCGCGGCTGGATGTCATGTGGTTCAGTCCATGTTAAGCTGTAGGGTCACGTCTCATAAAGTCTTGTTGGTAAAAGGACGCTAAACTCAACACCATCAGCACTACCATTGCCTATCTTAACTGAAGTTTTCCTCAGTCCTACCATTCAAATGCTATGTCAAATAGACATTTAATATGTTAAATAAATAAGACTCTTTTCACCTTACGTGCAAGCGTCCCTACAGTTCAAAAAAAAAAGGAAAAAAAAACAAGCTAGGTTTTCATCAATTAAATGTTAGAATGAGACTTAACATACAACTTATAACCTGCTTTTCTTCCATCCGTTTCCACGAATACATATTTCAAACTAGTTATTTAAGTATACTTCACCTTAAATGGTTGGGATCCCGGGTTCAATCCTTGGCCAAATATGTTTGTGGTGGACAAACTCTGTCCGCACAAGTTTTCTTGGAGTTTTCCCGTTTCCGCCTCCCCCAGTTTCTTCATATACTTTTTCAAGAGCTTTTTATTAAAGAAACGAAGCTACATAAAACCGTCACCGTCTCCTTTAGCATCGGTGCATAATCGGTGATGTTAAACTAAATATTTCATTTCAATACATAGTCAGCGGGAATCGAATCCGAAACTTCAAAACCAAAGAAGTAAGCTAATTATTCATTCAGCTAATGAAGAACCTGATTTCAAATGACAATGTATGGGGTGGCGGTGGTTCAGTTGTAGAGCGTTCACCTCTGATAAGTGAGATCCCTGCTTCCGTCAGGTAGACTTTGTGGTGAACAAACTCTGTCTGCATGAGTTTTCTCCTCCTTCGAGTTTCTTCATATACTTTTTCAACTTTAGTGTAGCAGGCATAAGTGTGGGACATAACATTCAAAGATTTTATTTCATTTCATTTTTCCTTTTAGTATAGGGCCGCGGTGGCTCAGTGGTAGAGCGTTCACCTCTGGTGTTTGGGGTCCCGTGTTCGATCTCAGCCCCCGCCAAGTGGACTTTCTTGTGGACAAACACTGTGTACGTGGGTTTTCTCGGGGATCTTCCGTTTGCTCCCACTTTTTTTCATTCCACCATTTCATTCATTACTCATCATCAACGTCTCCTTTAGCCTAACCGGCATAATCGTAGGACGTAAAACTCAAAGATTTCATTTCCTTTCCCTTTTAGTATACTGTATTTGAAACCAGTTATTCCCATTATCAGTACTAACTATACTAAACAACCAACATTAAATTGAATTCACATCATTACTTGAAAATTCTGAACATTTTTACAACGAGCAAGACATTGTAATACTGCTGGAAAATCAATAAATCAGTTAGCATTAAGAAAATACTACTTCAATTCTCATTGAAGCTATGTGCGTCGTGGATCCACCTTGTAACTACATGTTTCATTTTCCCTCGATTTTTAAAAATCATAGTTTGTTTTCCACTCTGGAAACGTGTAAGTCCAGTAAAACAAAAAACAAAACAAAACAAAAAAAAACAGAAAGAAAGAAAAAGATTTCATTTTGATAATTATTTAGGAAGTTCTTTTATGGCTAAGTGGTTAGAGGCAGCGCCTTTGGCATGTAATTTTTATTTGTACGAAACAGTTTCTAATGCCACTTTCCATTGTTCACAGTCATCGAGGGTTCGGTTCCCAACGGGAAGTCATGTGCTTCGGATCCATCATTAATCTGCATGATCAGGTCTCGTGTAGCCTTGCTGCTGAAAAGGGGCAATAAACTAAAAATACATCCATGTAACGGGATGCTTGTTTAGAGCGCGTCTCTGAGCCTTTCACTATTAGGGGTGCTTATTTACAGTGAGTCCTCTCACCTCTCCACCTCTTATTATAATCCAAAACAACTCCTTAAATTTGAAAATGTCCTTGTGAAAGCATCAAGTTAGGGAAAATTAACAAGTCTTCTGAGATAATGGTTTCTTGAAGCTTTTCTCCCAACGTCTAATGCAAAGTCCACTTTGTTATTTGATTCGTGGGGTGATTACAATTTACCAACTTTAGAACCTATTTTAAGAACAAAAGAGTACCTCAAAATAGAAACCCTTACTGCAGGAACAACTGGTAGGACTCAGCCTCTTGATTTGTTCTTCTTTAGGCCGTAGAAAAACTTCTTGAGACACTTTTCTGACATTGTCCTCCTCTACAACTATAACATAAATTTACATCTCCCTAATAATATAATAAATATTTAATCACTGATTCATAATCAGTTTTCTTCTTCCACATTTGCAAATCTTATTAGGTATGCGTTGTACAAAAGCGATTTTTTGAAAAAAAAAAAAAAAACACGCGTTTGAAAATCCCGTAACATTTTGTTTCAAAGATCCTGCAGCATTTTGTGATTTGTTTACAGCTATTTCCGTAATAAGGTGAGTGTTGTAAACGATGTTTATACGTCACACACTTTTTTTTCTGAATATCGTTACTGTAAAACGTTTTCTCGATAAATTCATAATTATGAGAATTGAGGATAAATGAAGTTCTGACGTAGTGAGAGGCGATGTGACTCAGTTTAAATAAACACAGTGACTAGTGAGACGCGAAAGGACTTACTTTCAATAAGCACCCCGAAAAGTGAGAAACTAAAGGCTCACTATAAATAAGCTCCCCTCATAATGAGAGGCACAAAGACGCACTTTAATCAACCATCTTCGTCGTGAAAATTCGGGGCTACGTAAGTCGAATAAGAGAGGGAGAAAAATGCTCTAAAAATTTCAACGAAGGTACAGAGAGACACAAGGCGAAAGAGGCATGTAGAGTCTGTTCTTTAATAAGTCCACAATTAGAAGCAACAGCAGGGAGAAATAGAAGCTTAAACAACAATATCACTGACATTGTTATAATGTCAAAAATTGTATCAAATTATTAGTAGTTTCAATACTTACAGTGCATATTGTAACTGAAGTGACATGGACATGAACATGAACATGAACATGAACATGAAACGAGTTGCCTGTTTTAAGTTGAAGTATTTAAACTATTGAATTCTTATTATAAATAAGTATTAACGTATTATTGGTGCGGTTATGCTTGAGTTGCACTATGTGGTATATAAAATCATAAAATACCAATTTTCTAAAGTAAAGATTCTTTCAAATTATAAGATTATTTTTTTTTTTAACTTTGAGCTTAAGACTCAGGTATTTATTCGACAGTCATTTTGTCCTGTCTTTTTGTTTCATATCCAGGTCAGATTCATATCTACATGTAAATACCTATTTAGCTCACATTGTCAAAGATTTTTCATCGTTAGAGCTCTAGGCCGAACTAATTGTTCTCAAAGTTTGAAGCAATATAGTAGTCATTTATTAGAATCGTCTGGGTAGAAAAATTAAATGTGTTTTATTTAATCTGGACAAAATTTAAAACTTATTTAATTTATTCAAATATTTGACGTTTGGAATGTGTGCTATAAATGTATGTAGCTATCTTGCCTTTAATTATGAACAAAATTGCTAGAATTTGAAATCATTCAACTATCACATACAAAAATATTACTAGTGGAAACATTAAGTGTTTCTCATATCAGTGGCGGCACTAGGCTTTTTAATAGTAGGGGACAGGGTTCCCAACCGTCCCGATTCTATCAGACTGTACCGATTTCTGACTTATTTGTCCCGTGTCCCGACCGGACACTCGTCGGGACGCATATTGTCCCGATTTATCGATTTTCAAAGTTAATTAATATTTTACTGGGCTATTTGTATAAAAGAATTAACTTATTCTTTTACACGCATAGTTTTATGTATAGAATCAATTTAACAAATTTGTGTCTTAATTTGACTCAGGAAAAAATAGTTAGCAGCTCGTCTTTAATTTATAGTATTTCCCTAATTGTTTTGAGTTGATAATTCAGCCGATTATGATGATAGTATATTCCATGCAGGAAAATAAAAAAAAATAATAAAATAAAAAAAATAAAAAATAAGGTGCAACATTGATTCAGGTTCGTGTTATTCGGCTGATTATTTACATTGTTTTCAACGACTCGCCGTACCTGTAGTCGTCACCTGGGAAAAAGGGGAACTCCAACATCGATTGTCCCGTCACGATTTTTCCTTAGGAAAAGTTGGCAACCCTGGTAGGGGGCAAAAGAGGAGGCGAGGCAAGCACACTTGTTTTGCTTTGATGATTATGATGATGAAGATGACGATTATTATTATTATTATTATTATTATTATTATTATTATTATTATTATTATTATTATTATTATTATTATTATTATTATTATTATTATTATTATTTAATTCTGAGCTTCTGCCAATTTAATTTATTTCTGACTGCACAGATTTACGCTTGTGGGTAGCGTACTTACAAGGTCTGTTCATCTCGTTTTACGAAACAACTTTCAATATGCTTTTAATATTAAGTGAGTTCCGGTGTAACTTTTAATATAACAAATATCTACATGATTCTTTTTGCTATTAAAAAAATATATGAAATTCTGTTATTTGTAGAGATATAAAGTGTTTGTGTTTATGTTATTTAACTTTATAACACATATATGACTGCAGTTTATAAATAGTTATCAATAGACGGGAAGTACAAAGAGATTGTAAAATGTTTAACACAAAACATGGAAATACTCAGTGGTTAGCCGTACTCAGAAGAGCTTAGTTAATTAGGGATCAGAACCAGCATTAAATAATGCGTTGATGAACAAAAGTAACTTCTATATATGTAAACATGTCAATGAACAACAAAGATTTCAATGTCAAATAGATTTCAGTAGCAAATTCTACGGCAGCAGTTCGCAATCATGAGTTCACCGATTGTACATAGAAAAATGGGGGGGGGGGGGGCGCGAAGGTGGGTCGAGAAAAAATATTAGGGTGGTGGTCGCCCCTCCTCGCCCCCCTGTAGCGCTGCCACTGCCTCATATGGTATCATGAAAAGAATAACTAATAAAATTAAGAAAATATTATCACTATGCCTTTCAAATAACAATAGTCTACAGAGTGGCTTCCACTGATATTTCCATAAGTTTCAACTATGTATTCATAAGAAACAATCAGAGTCGTCTTTAGCCCATCATAGACACATCATATTACACTTGAAGTCTCCTCCCAGAATTCAACATTTTTAGTGCATCATATCACACTCCTCCTCAGCTGACCTGGTGTAACTGTTCACTTGTTTGTCTATCCTATTCCTTACATTATCCAAAGGGAAATCAGGATTTTAGGACTCAGGATTTAGATTTCTGGGCCTTCGGCGTCTACGGCCATGTTAGCGCATCACGTCTTGAGGAATGACGTCCCTCGGTGCGCACAATCTCCGGGGTAAGAGAAGGAAGGAAACTACCTGAGACCACACCCCTGTGTGAATGAGGAAAACCCAAGAAAACCCCATTCAGAATGGCTGGGCTGAAAAAGATTTTTACACCTTTTCGACCAAGTGGCGAAGAGAAATCAGATCAGCTCTTCCTCCCGGTTTAGTCGTTAGCACACACGCTTTTAGTGCGCGTGGTCCCAAGTTCGATTCTCGTTGGGAGAGCATTTAGTGGATTGCGGTGGTTCGGTTTCCATCTTAAACTGTAAAGCCACGTACCATATAGCCTTAATGCTAAGAAAGGAAGATCAAACTTTGAGAAACAAACAAACAACAAGCGAATCAGAACAGCAAAAATAATATGATGAATCCCAGAATGACCAACGAGAAAGCAGATTTTCTATGAGAGAATATGTAGTAACATAATTGCATAGTTTATCTACTATTGTTGAAGTACGGTAATTGGCATTTAGTGTTCATCAAACGGTTTCTCTTACAATGGTGTTCAAGTACCGTAACCATCATCAAATAACAGTATTACGTAGGTATTGACGAAGCTTAGAAAAATCCGTTGCGAGTGGGATGTAAACAAGAAGGGACAGAAAGTACCGTAACATCAAACATCCGGCAGCTGATTCAGAAAAGCGATGTTGCCACCGTGTTAGGGAGAAGAGTTTGTACGCCTCATTCACGTGTAATGGTTTCTCCCAATCGGTTTGTGAGGCTTCCACCGGAGGTGGAGTGGGTCAGTGGGTCAAGTTTTCTGAGTGGGTCAGTGGGTCGTGGGTCAACAGCATATGACCTACTGCGACCCACCACCCACCGTGACCCACTGCGACCCACCACCCACTTCGACCCACCGACTCAGTATGATCTACCGACCCTCTCTGCTCACTGCATTGCAGACAGTATCTTCTGAAGACTTTAAATTTGTCTCCGTTTTACTTTCAACATCTTCTTTTCCCTTCCTTTTCCATTTGTTTCTGTCTATTTACCTGAGGTGAGTATATCTAATCAAGTGAAAAAAGAACTTCAGGCACTTTTGGATATTGATATTTTTAATTGTAATAATAGCAATAGGACTTAAACTACAACTTGGCTTTCGAGACCTGTGGGTTTTTAGAGCTAACTACTGGAAAAAAATACATTTTTGAATCACTGTAATATATAAATTATTACATAAAAATTGAATGTAACTATGTGTGCCTGATCATAACGGTCAAATTGCAAAGTCAAATGAAATTACTTTTGGTATACAGTTAGGCCATAATCCAAATTGGGTTGTTATATTGCTTTTATTATATTGCATAATATCCTAAGGAGGTAGCGAGGATCCGAATTTTTGCGAAAAAAATGAGTATCTCGCAAGCCGTTAAACTTACGGTGCTGAAATTCAGTGTATTAACTCTTTATTGAAAATAAACAGGATGTGTCCTAGCATCTTTTTAAAATTCTCCTTTAAGGTGGGGGGGGGGCACTTTCTATATATGGAAAATTGGTAGTGAGTTGGTTTGTAAAAATGATCGAAAACGATCGATGTTATTTAAGAAAAAAATCAGAAACAGGGCAATCCACGACAGAGTGCGAAAGGGGATTTCCCCTTATGAATTTACAGATGACTGATATTATAAATAGCCTAAGTGCTCAAATATTGTCTAACATGTTGCTCATCAATGTTAATGGCCCACCGCTAGACATGCTCAAAGTAGATGAGCTAGTTATTTCTTGGCTGAATGATAGACATCATTCCACTGCGGATGATTTACCGCCAAAAAGTTACCAACAGGAAATAAATCCGATTTCAGATTTGTTTTAAGGTGGAAAATTACGAGTTATGGAAAATGTATACTTGTATTACTAATGGCTTATTTGTGTTATTCAACTTTGTACGTAATTTTTAGTAAGTCTCTTCTTTGCTTTAGGAAAACTACTTTGAATAAATATTCATAATAATTGCAATTATGCATATTTGTAAGTTAAATTTAACGTGGTGTTTTAGTGATTACACAAATTACAATTATGAGCATACTTTATGGAGATGCTCTCACAGAGGGTACCCGAGCACCTTTATATCCTATGAACAACTGATTTTTCAAGTCTTTTGTGAGAAAATACTGTGAACTGAGAAACCATAACCTTTTCCATATTGTACAGGAGTATTTTCCTGCGAATAGAAGTTTCTTGTGGAATGCGTTTAGAAATTAACACTTGCAAGAATACTCTCTTAGTACAAGTATATTTTAGGCACACACTAATTTCCCCCCACCTCGAACTGTTTCAATTTCCTCACTGACAAATACTTTCAGATTTTATATCGTAAAGGTCAGATCCACCGTTATTGTAACAGAGTGGTGTTTGAGGGATTGACTAGAAATTCAAACTCCGAATAGTGACAATTTCACATTCTTGTTTTATTACAAGTGCAAACTCTTTAGTCAGTTCAGAAGAGTCCGTGGATCGTGTTCAGAGTTGATGAAGATGGATTTTGGTGAGTCAGAGTAGGTCAAAATGGATGAGAATGGTTCATGGTGGGTCAGAGTGGGTCACCGTGGGTGGTGGGTCACGGTGGGTCACTCTGGGTGGTGGGTCAGAGTGGGTCACCGTGGGTGGTGGGTCATGGTGGGTCACAGTGGGTGGTGGGTCAGAATGTGTCACGGCGGGTGGTGGGTCATGGTGGGTCGTGGGTCAGAGTGGGTCATGGTGGGTGGTGGGTCAGTGGGTCGTGGGTCACGGTGGGTGATGGGTCAGTGGGTCGTGGGTCAAGTTTTCGTTGACCCACGCCAACTCTGGCTTCCACGTCCGCGCTTTTTCTTTTACTTACAAGGGAATCTTCCGAAAATGATAGTTGCAGTGAAAGATGTGGCCTATGCCAATTGAAAGAGCTATAACAGAGATGAGCATTCCAAAAAAATTAGCTGCTCATAGCAATAGGTTCAAGAAATATAAGTGGTGGAAGTTCGGGAAACAGCAAGGTTGGACAAGGGGGAAAAGTGCAAATTCCGCAAAAAAGAAAAAAAAGGGGGGCACGGCAAAATACAATGCTGGCAAGTGATGTATAGAAAGAGACTTGCCACAATAGGGAGCAAATGAAGACCACCAGTAGGGTTAACAGTGTCGCCAACTGCAATGAAAAATACATGTTTTGCAAAGAGCACTATATGAAGTGAGTGAAATATTCATTGTCAACCTGTCATGTAGAACATAAGATATGACGTGTATAATCAGTGGTACAATCTAACAAAAGAGAATAGAAAAAACAGAAGTACGAAAAATACGGAAAAGACGAAGTTGGCCATAATGTGCCACATTTGATCACGAGCTGTGCATATTAGAATGAACAAAACAAGAAGCACCAACTATGCAGGAAACCGACGTACCTAGAGTCCAAAAGAAAAACGAGTTCCAAAGTTGGCAGCACTGGCCATGAAAATCCAGACAATTCTAATATAGTTAGGCCACTCGCTTCACAAAAAGAAAATTCCGGCAAGAGGCATTAGCCTTCGCATCATTTGTACATGCTCGTCCACATTGTACGTGCAATTGTTCGATGAGACAATGGTCCAAACAGAAGATGCATTTGCAGTGATCACAGCGGAATACTGCCAATCCGTCATACATGATACAATGATCGCCTGTGAATGTCTCGAAACAGTACTCTAGAGGTGTCGGAACCTTTGGTGGTTTTTCTATCACATATCCACACCAGTAGAAAGCAATCATAATCAAAGGCTTGATCTGCTGTGTGTTGCTTTCTGCAGTACTATCACCGCCTATATGATATATCCAGAGTGTCCCACCTAACTCTGCGACTGAAATAGTTTCAAAGGGAAAAAAAATGTGACACATCCAGTTGTACAGGAATGTACCGATGTCAGCGGCCGAGAAACTTCTGTGAGACGAAAGTGCCCCCAAGTCCCCCATCATAGGGTCCCAGGGGCCAACTTCAAACTTTCAAATAGCACCATCGGTCGAGTTATATTTCTTTCGATAAATCATGGAATATGCAACAACGCATATCAGAAATATTTACTATATGGGATTTCAAAATGGCCGCCAAAAATATCTGCTCGGTGACAAGAACAACGTGCATTTTTGGCGGACATTTTGAAACCCGTGCTTCATATGGCAAATGTTTCTTATAGGCGGTGTTGTATCTATCCAGAGAAATATCATCCGCCCCCCTTCCCATTTGAAATGTTGCGGTTGACCCCTTGAGCCTTATGATGGGGACCCTGGGAACTTGCTTCTTACAAAGTTTTCTTGGCCCTCGACATGAGTACATTCCTGTGCAATTGGATTTGCAACATCTCTTTTCGCTTCGCAGCAATTTGAGATCACAATGTTCGATGCCATGGTAAGAGACAACATATATTTTTGGCGGCCATTTTGAAAAACATGCTTCATATAGCAAATGTTTCCTATATGTGTTGTTGCACATTCCATGATCTATCGAGAGAGGTAGCACTCGGTCCCTGTTGCCATTTGAAAGTTTGAAGTTGGCTCCTGGGGCCCCATGATGGGGATTCTGGGGGCACTTGCTTCTCACAGACTTTTATCATCCCCTGACTTTGGTACATTCTTGCACAACTGCATCCGTCACATTTTTGTTCTTTTCTCAAATCTTTCAGGTCACAAAGTTTGGTGGGACACCCTGTATATTCCCATATACGACCCAACCATGGCATAATGTTTACTTCTATTATAGGTTGTTGGCTCAACCCAACCATTTCATGTTCCCCGACTTGGCATTGCCTCAATCAGTGTAGCATTGATGCATTCCGAGTGTTGCCTGTTGCCGGATTTTTTTTTCTTTTTTTTGTGAAGCGAGTGGCCTAACTATATTAGACTTGTCTGGATGTTCATGGCCAGTGCTGAAAATTTTGGAACTCGTTTTTCTTTTCGACTCTAGATACGTCGGTTTCCTACATAGTCGGTGCTTCTCGTTTTGTTCATTCTAATATGCACAGCTCGTGATCAAATGTGGCACATTATGGCCAACTTCGTCTTTTCCGTATTTTTCGTACTTCTGTTTTTTCTATTTTCTTTTGTTAGATTGTACCACTGATTATACACGCCATATCTTATGTTCTACATGACACTGAATATTGCACTCAATTCATATAGTGCTCTTTGCAAAACATGTATTTTTCATTGCAGTTGGCGACACTGTTAACCCTACTGGTGGCCTCCATTTGTTCCCTATTGTGGCAAGTCTCTTTCTATACATCACTTGCCAGCATTGTATTTTGCCGTGCCCCGCTTTTTTTTTTTTTCGGAATTTGCACTTTTCCCCCTTGTCCAACCTTGCTGTTTCCCGAACCTCCACCCCTTATATTTCTTGAACCTATTGCTATGGGCAGCAAAGTTTTTTGGAATGCTCATCTCTGTTATAGCTCTTTCAATTGGCATAGGCCATATCTTTCACTGCAACTATCATTTTCGGAAGGTTCCCATGTTAGAACATACCCAGAAAAGCAACCACGGGAGGAGAACTTTGGAAAATAGGACCACAGAGACTTGAAAATCATTTAACAATGTTAAATACCTGAGCCATCTTTCCTTTTAGCCTGTTAGTTTACACGCAATAATTAGTTTTTGTTTCTTTGAAACTAGCTGAAATTTAAGTGGTTCGGTTCTACTAATTTCTTCTTCAGTTCTGTTAAATGTACGAAAAATTGGATTTTGTTATACCGGCTGTACTGTATGGGTCAGAAACATAGACATTACGCAAGCAAGATTAAAAACGAATGGAAGCTTTCGAAATGTGGGTGTTTAGGAGAATGAAAATAATTAGGTATGTCCAGCCACGGACGTCTCTGGCGGGGGGGGGGGAAGACGAGAGGGACGCGTACCTCCCAATATTTTGAAGTACAAAATATTCAATATTTTATTCTAATTTAATTTATTTACTAACGACAGAATATCACATAAATAATAATAATTATATTTATTTGGAATATAATATTCAGGCTGTGAAACGATTGTATTCGAGTTCTTGATATACCTTAGGAGGTCCGTGAAGGTAATCAGAAAGGTAACAAATGGAATCGAAGTTAATAAACAGGTTGGGCTAGGTAGTAACATTTAAATCACTTTTTTTGATGCCCCCCCCCCCAAATTTTACATACCAGAGACGCCAGTGTGTCGAGCTGAAAACGAACGAGAATGTATTAGAAATGATGAGAAAAATGAGATATTATTAAGAATAGAAAGAGAAACTGGTTGAGACACTGGGTATAAAGGAGATGCTTCATAAGGGACGTGATAGAGGGTTTAATGGCAGGAAAGAGAGGGAGATGGAGAAGAAGAGGTCTCATTACATTAAGCGAAGGGCGAGGAACCTGCGCCCTTTAGAGTTATAAGGCCTCTTATAAAAATACTAAATAATGATTACTTAGTATTTTCCAGAACAGTTTCAAGAGGCCATACTTTGATTCTGAAGGGCACAGATTCCCCACCCCTCCACTAAATACTCGTTCGCCATCCCCATCAGGAGGTCGCAGTAGGAAAGAGGGATTGCCTCCGTCAACGCTGGCAGGCCACCGGAGGCGGCCGCCACTCGTCCGCGGCGGCACGACAATCTACTTGTTCAAATTTGCCGACCTTTTGCCAAGGCGGCAAGCGGTCGAAAATCGTAAAATAAAATGCCCTTTGCCCTCTGTTACCGACCGTCAGAGTCAGCAAAACAGTCCGAAAGGCCTCTTTCTGACCCTCTGCCGACTCTTTATGCCAGCTTCTTTTCGACGGCGGCACCGACACATTTAATGCTCATTTCCGGCTGTTTGCCGACTGCTCGGTAAGGCAAATATTCGTCGCGGTCGAAAATCGCGCGTAAAGACGCCGGTGTCCGGCGCCGGCAATCCGACCGTTGCATCTGGTCGGCATGGACAAATTGTCTGACTGTAGGCGGCAGGATCCTGATGGGGATTGCACTACTTACTATAATAGCGTTATTTCGAATACGTTAGATACATCTGCTTTCCAGGAAAACGCAATCCATAATTTACAATGATTATTATTATTATTATTATTATTATTATTATTATTATTATTATTATTATTATTATTATTATTATTACTATTAAGTGTTGAGAGTATGAACTAAGAAACAGAGAAATCATTATATAGTTTATTCCCATAAAAACTAATTTAATGTTTTATACCCACTTTATCAAATCATTAAATGAAAGTAGTGTTCGTGCCGCGAGATAATATATACCCAATAATAATAATAATAATAATAATAATAATAATAATAATAATAATAATAATAATAATAATAATAATAATAATAATAATAATAATAATAATAATAAACCCAGATTTTTGTTACAACAAAAATTATGATCCTTTACGATAATTAACAACAAAGTACAGCATGCAAAGAATAAAATGCATAGATAATTAATTATAGAATACATAATATTAAAGCCTGTAGATTTACTTCATTAGATCAGAGTGTATTTCATTCCCACACACTTTGGGCATCATCCGTAGATCTGGCAATTCTATCCATCAATTCCCTTCATAATCGTTCAGTTTCATTAATCATCTGGGAACAGTCTCGGGTTCGATTCCCGGTGGGGCCACTCTGTCGAAAATTATAAAAACTTTTTCAGGCCAGCAATCCTGAATGAGGTTTTCCTGGGTTTTCCTCATTCACACTAGACAAATGTCGGGGTGGTACTTAACACATAGGCCCCAGGCCGCTTCCATCCTTCCCCAATAATTTGTTCCTTCCCTTTCCTCGGATAGTGTGCTCGCCGAGGGACACACGTGATGGGCTAACATGGACATAGATCCCGAAACCCAGAAATCTAATTCATAAATTCTAAATCATTAATTCATCTGTCTCTTAGCACATACAGGCATAATCATGGAACATAAAAAGGATGTCACTTCTTAAAATTTCAAACTACATATATATATATATATATATATATATATATATATATATATATATATATATATAACAATACTTAGTACACACACCTATTAAGCAAATAATATAAAAAAAAATTGGTTTCAGTTTTATTTATATATATATTTTTTATATATGAGAATTCTAACAAATTGTTACATTACTGAGAAAGTACAAAATATTCTCAAGTTCTTGAACAAACAAAATAAGCTTGCTGGCCGGGTACAAAGAGCTCAAAATTTATTTAGGAAACTGGTTTATAGCTTCCATTACAGCAACTGATTCTAAAATTGAATATAAATACAAAATTGAATACAAACCTAAATACAAACGCACTTACAGATTGACGAGCAGCTCTTTTGATATTTACGTTCTTAGTTTTACTCAAGAGACAATACGTGATAGTTTTTTTTTTTTCATTTTGAGTACAATTTATCACCCAAATTCAAGGATCAGTAGTTGAGACAGTTGAAATGAAAATTCGTATTAAAACTAATGTTAAAAGAACTGTAATATTATTGCATAATTTTTAAGCGGACATTAAAATTTTCATATAAATTTTATTCGTATATTAAATGTTATAACAAAAATTTCCTAAAGCACAAATGTCATTTTTAAATGGCATCTGTTGAAAAATAAATATAACAATATATTTTACTGTTAAAACATTGTGTAAAAAAACACAGTAGTTTCTTCAATATTCTAATCTCTAATTGCCTTTGAAACCTCTGCAGAAGCTAGTAACTGAATTTGCAGAACAGTTTATGAAGTGAAATTAAAACGTATCTTTGGATGGAAATATATTCTTATATTAATAAAATACTAATTAAAAATTAATAAAAATAGTTAAACTGAAACGGAACATGATACCAAGTATGTATATTATAACAATGTGTTTACATAGTGTAGCATTCTATTACAAATTACACACAACAGGATTAGGAATCATGGTTCAAACAAAAGAATTCGGTATAGATGTGTAGTGATTATAGCGTGTTAAGTGTAAGGATGCAGAACATAATATGGCGTAATATGTGGTTACCTGTGCGAAATGTGTAAATGTTCAGAATAAATGACGGACAGAAAAGTGCAAATTTGGTACAACGAAAGATTAAATAATACTGAATACTTCATACAATTGGTAAATCTACAGTACAGCATAAAGAGAAGACAAAAAAAAAATCATAAACACTATACAACTCAGCCTAGTGGTTACAACTTACTGAATTTGAATTTCGATGATAAAGTTATTATGGAAAACCCTAGAGAGTATTGATAAAAAAAAGTAAAATTTCATGCAACGTTGTATACAATAGATGTTGATGTGACATCAATTTGAATTTTAGGTAATAAATCAAAGTTACTAAGCATGGTCTGTCAGAAATATTGATAACAAGAGTAAAATTTCATACAGTTGTGCATCAAATTACCAACAAATGTTGAGGCTATATACTAATTTGAATTTGGATACTAAATAAAAGTTATTTAGGGAAATCTGTCGGAAGTATTGATAATAAGAGTAAAATTTCTTGTATGTCCAATTGCCAATTGATGTTGAGGTGAATCATGAATTTAAATTTAGCTGATAAAGATATTAAAGGTTTGCTGAAGTATTAATAATAGAAGTAAAGTTTTTTCACAACTGTATCTCTAATTGCTAACAGATGTGGCGATACATCAATTTGAATTTTGAATTTTTGTTGTTGATTTTTAAAATAAGAAAGAGCTGCGTGTAAGCTTATTATAAATTTACATTAACAAAAAATAATGAAGTAATATCACCAGACTTGTATTAAAATGACAATAATGTGAATTTTCATTTAAGAAAATAACATGTTGCGTAGAATATAGTGTGACGAAACATGCTGTGAATTTACCATCTTTGGTACACCTCTATTTTGAAAACAGCTTCACGAATTTTAAAATTGATCATCATTTCTTCAGGGATCATCAGACACTCATGACGGCGAATGAGCATATCATCGGACAAACGAAGAGATTGCATAATTGAAGTACAAGACACTGCCCGTTCATCGACAAGACACAAAGTCAGCTTATAACAATATCTTTGAGGGTAATATTCACCGGTAACCTCTTGCAGCATATAGTAATAATTATCATTAACAAATTTAGTTTTAAAAGCTAACTCTTTGCAACCGTTAGCTATCAATAGTTTGAATACTATTTCATATTTCAATGTAAATTCGAAGTACCAATGGGTAGCTCGTCTTTCTCCGTATATTAAGTGATTCAATGTATTGTGATACAGCTGAAAGTGAGATAGAAATCTTGGTAATCTCACTTGTGCATTGCAGTCGTCCACGAAACATGAATAATGCTTATATCTGCAATTTACCTGGTGTGCATTAATAAGAGCCTGGACATGACTTCTGAATGGACAACCATCTTCATGATATACGCAGCGCATGATTCGGCTCCCGGTGAATGTTCTGTAGCCAAATGTAGAAAACCGGGTATTTCGGCTTTTAATCGTCTCCATATCGCCTCTGTGGAACGGCATCACAGGAACTACATGAGTAGTGTCACCGGAAAGACAAGTTGCCACGATTGGTTCTCCATAACGCTCATGATATGGCTGGTTTGCTGGCGTCTGTAAAACAACAATAATAGTAATAAGCATATTAAATACTACAATAATAATTATGGAGATACTGAATATATATATGAGATACACAGCTTCCGTCTATGCCCAGAATTTTACTACAATACTGCTAAAATTTACGTATACACAGTGCAGGAATTAGGAAACGAGATAGAGTAATAAAAATAATCATGAATAACTAATGTCAATATCCAGTATTTCTATTAATCGAGCAGAATGGATCGTTCAGAGGACATGTTTATAAGTTCAAATCCAATGAAGTGCTGTTGAGTATAGGAATGATAGGAAGACACTTGGAGAAGGAAATGAATTTTGGAGCGCGACATTGAAGATGAGTTATCATCAACTTCAACAATAGTTTCGAATAAGTGATATCAATACATAGAAAATATTATCCAACATTAGACTAGGAATATAATAAGATGACCCAACACACAGAATACAATATGATCATCTACAGTATGAATAAATTCTAAGATTCACCATCATAAGGACATAACTGGTGTGTAATCAACCGCTCTCCTTGGGCCATTCGAAACATAAACATGTCCACTTCGTTAGATACAATACACACGTACCGATTTCAAAAACTAATTCAAATGGATGTCAATGAAAACAGAATTGTCTTCACGATCTTACTCAAACGTTTGTGTTGGAGTTTTCCCAAGCGCGCACAGGGCTTTAATTTCACTTTTTATCTCATTGTTGGAACTGTGGCGAAGTTTTACAACACTTATGCCCTACATGCACCACACTGGCGGCCAGTCGATCTGGAAATTTCTGCACGTGTTCCCAAAGTCATAGGCAAGATTCGCCACCACGAAAAAGACTTTCGTGCCAAAACCAATTTCACAGCAAGAAATGGTCTCGTTTCGTAATAATGCGCTCTGTGTACGTTCCCCATGAATTTTACTTATACTTTACCTGTGTAGCATTGAATGACATATTTGGTATGCTGTCTTAAATATAGATATGTACTGTAATGATGTTAGTCACAATCTAATAATTACCTGACACAATCACTGTAAAGATAGTGATTGAACCATGAAGTGTTGGAATCATAGATTATTAATATAATCTTATTACCTATCACGTAGTACTTTAGCATCATTCTAACAATGGTATGCAAAAATTAAGAATGAAATACCTATAAATAAAGTAACAAGAAACATTAGGTAGTCGATGGGAATGAATGAAAGCCCAGCACCAAGAAATGATGTCAACTTGAGAGAGAACCATAATAGACTTATTGCACAGAAGTAAGTGCTCTACCAACTGAACCACTGTGTCCACAAATTAAAAATTGAGATTTGAGGTAGATTTTTTGAGGTAGATTTCTTTTCTTTTCTTTCTTTCTTTCTTTTCTTTTTTTACACAATAAGAACTTACTTTCTTACTTTGAGGTGAGCTCAGGTATGGTGTAGTGAAGATCTGTAGATCTTCTCAGAGCGGGGAAAGGAAGTAAGTCTACAGCAAAACTCGATTTTCAATTTTGAATTTTTGAGCAGCCTGCGTAGATTACCGCAGGGCCGTGGGGTGAGTTGTAAAAGCCCGGGGCGAGAGTTCCAAGGCGCCCCACACCCAGTCTGTTATGAGAAACAACCAGAGTTTATTCTTTACTCCTAGATTTAAATATAGAATGTAAGATTGTAATGTAAGATAAAAGCAGTTAGGATTATGTCATTTAAAAAAAAATGAATGGCTTTTGTAGTTAAAACATAAAAGATAATGAAAACTGGTTTTGAATTATTGTAATCAAGTGCTACTCTTGATTATTTTGATTTTGATACACATCAATATAGAAATAGCATAGAATATATAAATAACGATACAAATATTAAATTCCAATATATATATAAAAAAACTCTTCTCACAGAGGGCTGAAGAGAGTTCCAGTTGAATAATTCTAGACGATGTTTCACATTACCAGTAATTTTCAAGTGTAATACTCTATCGGGGGTCCCACGGGGATCTAATCTAGGTCCCTTGTTTCTTCTTGTTACTAATGATTTTTATAAGTGCATTAAAACTTCTTAAGTTCTTCATTTTGCCGACAATCTTAAATTATACTCCAAAGTAAGTTCAGTTGATGACTGTGTGAAATTTCAATAGAATCTACAGAGTTCAAATGTGGCGTGATAATAATAAATTAGTCCTGAATGTGTCAATATGTAAATATGTTTCTTTCACGAAGAAAGAAAATCCAATTAACTGTATAAATGGCACTTTCTTGTCTACCACAAATACTTTCAAAGATCTAGGAGTTATATTTGATAGCAATTTAATTTATGCTCAACACGTTGACGCAATAACGAGCAGTGCATGTGGAAACTAGGTTTAATTTGTTTAATTTATAGCATACGGCAGGATTTCTACAAAGAATCAACATTTATAATGTTCTATTTTTCATATGTAAGGTCAAAATTAGAATACTGTTGTACTGCTTGGACACCAAATGTTACTAAATACTCTGATGCAATAGAAAATATACAATTTAAATTTTTAAAATGCTTGCATACAAGAAAACCGGTTTCTACTCAAAGTATGTCCCCTATGAAGACTTAGTAACGAATTTTAGTTTTCAAACATTAGAAAAAAGAAGATGGATGTTTGATCTGTTGTTCTTACATAAATTATTAAACGGTTACATTGACTGTCCAGAATTAGTTTCAGAAGTATTATTACGTGTCCCAATAGGCAAGAGTAGAACAGCAAACACTGAGACATTTTATTGTAGAAAAGCAAGAACGAACATATTACCTAAGTCTCCTCTGTGGAAAATGTGTGCTTCATATAATGAAATGATTAGATTTCATGCAGTAGATGTATTTAGTATGTCCGAAAACAAGTTCGAAACAATTGTCAGGCAATAACTTCTGCATAATTAGACGAGGTATATTTGTGTGTGTGTATATAATAATGTATGTATAATAGTGTATGTTAGATAATTATGTAACACAACACTATAACTGGGTATTAAGCCTGTTGTGTTGTCCTTATGAAATAAATAAACAAATGAATAAATTTTACTTAGCCGTGGCCTGATCATTATTAAAATATCTCAATTAACATTATTTAAAAAAATCATTTATCAACATAACCTGAATTCCTTGAATTTTGTTGATTTGTCGTCCCGGTGCCCCCTGGTCCCCCAATGCCCTGAATTCCCGGTTGGGACACTTTGTCCAAAAAGTGTAAAAGCTTTTTCAGGCCAGCTGTGCTGAGTGAGGTTTTCCCGGGTTTTCCTCATTTACAACAGGCAAATGCCGGGATGGTACCTAACAGGCCGTTGCCTTCCTTCCCAATCATTGCTTTCTTCCCTTTCCTCGGATAGTGTGATCGCCGAAGGACGTCACCCCTCATGCATGGCGGGCTAACATGCCGAAAGCCCAGAAACCTAATTACTAGATCCTAAATCAATTTGCAGTTCATTTTCGGTTTCTAACCGATGATTCAATTTAGAAAAAAAATGCACTGTACTGATGGCTATGCATATCTCACATATTTAAATATTTGTTTCACGTTTTCCTTTTTACTGTGCTTAACAGAGTTTATTACAAAGCTTTTGCTAAGTTCCTTGTCTGTTTTGTTGTCAGACCCAAACCATCCGACTTAAATATCACACACTCTGCTATGTGGGGGTTGCTGGTTCGATCCCCGATCGTGCCAAGTAAATTTTGTGGTGGACAAACACCGTGTGCATGAGTTTCCTCGGGGTTCTCCCGTTTCCTCCCACTTTCTTCATTCCGCCATTTCCTTCATTTCTCATCATCACTGTCTCCTTTTGCATAGCCGGCATAATCGTGGGACGTAAAACTGAAATATTTCACTGAAAACTATTAAGTTTCACACAATTTGATACTAACTACAGAGCTTAAAAAACTTAAACTCCCAGATAATTATCACTCTAAGTCATTGTTTCACATTAAAAGTAATTAATTCATTACATACGTATGTGGATTCCTTAGACATCACTGAATGAAGCAGATGGCAGAGTGATTCAGTGCTAATTAGAAAAATGTGGAAAATCATTTTTCTTAAATATATATATATATATATATATATATATATATATATATATATATATATATATATATATAAAACTGTCAAATTGAAACCATTGAAGTTAAGGGTAAAGAATTGAATGGAAATATTAAAGCAAGACTAAAAAGTAATAACAACAACCATAATAATAATAATAATAACTTAAACTCCTTTTAAAACAACTACTTTATAAAATGCAATGAGAGAAAGAATATATATCTTTTGGTGTTATAACCAAGTGTTATTGCTTTACTAACAAAAATTGAGAAGAATGCATTAGAGAGGAGAAAATAAATATTTTGGTAGAGTAAACTGAAGAAATGGGGTGCAGATTTACTGTACGGACACACAGGTTTGTAAACTTTACAGAGCAAATTTGTAATAATATTTTTTATATACTAGTGTGTAAATAATCTAAATATCTTGTGTTCTTATCTGTGAGATGCGTATCCACGTAAAAATGCATTAATGAAATGCACCTGTTATGCTCCAATTCACCCATAAGGTGACTAGTAACTACAGTATACAAAGTGAAGTGAAGTGAACTATCTGAAGGCAATGTACTAACTCATGACGCATAACAATAGAAATGCCCAAGTGTCAAGGGATCTATATAGTTATGAAATTTACGTTGATAATATGTTACGTTACATTCAAACACAAATATGCATGTAATGAAACGTATTGTGATATTATCTACAATGTTTTTAGTAACGTACAAATACTTAATTCAATACGTAATGTAAGTAATTTTATGCTATATACAGGTTTTTGTGCTGTCCTCGTTTACATGTATACTCACCTTCGCTAACGTGCCTACGCCCTACGGAAGCACCCTTTCGCATCCGGTCGGGCTACTCTGCTGCATTCCTTTCCTGGCTCGGTTAAATAGCATACGTGCTTTTTATTGGCCACCTAGGACAAGTTGATTAGTGTTTTTTGCACAATAGTTCTTATCGTGTACGTACACTGAAGCCCACCTAAAGTGAATCTATTCAAAAGAATGCAAGTCCACGCCCCAAAAATTGATCCTTTAAGATACAATAAGTTCATTTACTGAAAAACAAGTATATATACAATGAATTTATGTACCGATCCGTGCAATAAATCTGCACCGAAATGAAGTTATACTAAAAGCTTTAAGTGCTCTTTCTAAGGTTTAGTGCTAAAGTTTTTTTTTTTATTATTATTAATATTGGGGAACTGGTTTACTTGTGTCCAATGCCTTTAGTGCTACTCCCATTTATTTTTTCAATTTACCCCACCAAAAAAATCTTAGTTTAAGTTCATTTTACACAAGCATAGTTCTAAAAGGTTAGCTACTTGCAAGAAATTTGGTTTACTAAAACGTCGTTTATGTATTTATTTTGTATGTCCATATGTTCACCCGGGAGATACAAAATCTCAAGAATGGCTTGGTATATACCACCATCAATTTTCGACAGGCTGTAGAGAGTTGGTTGATGGAGCTGATTCATCCTGTTAATCTTAAGGTATAGACAATAAATATCGGTTCACCAAGATTGCTATGGGAGTAATTATGAATATTATCCCAACTTTATAGACAACCCCAGTGCTATCAAGATTGTCGGGTTAGTATAATACTCGGGGTGGAAATACTAATCTGTCCGTGGAATACAACGCTAAAGTGATAATATTGGTAAATGTGTTTCTTAAATATTTTCTATTTTCAAATATTAAAGATTGTAAAGGAAAAAGATTAGGAAGGAAGAAAAATATACTTTTCTCAGAATATGTTTACTTGAGAAAGTAACGATTACCCAAAGCGTTAAGAGTCAATAAGAAAGGAGTATATTGCAGGACCATCAGGTGAAGCAAGCTACTAAATAATATGGAACGAGATACGAAAAGGAAGAGAAAAATACGAGAAAGATAGAAGAAACAGTATTTTACAAGATAGTTGACGACGAAGGATTTGAAAGAGTGATAAGAAAAGTTCAGAGGGAAAGAGACGAACCACAAGATAAGGTGGGAAGGAACGGAAGTCATAGAAGCAGAAATCAGGAATTTCATAATAAAATGGAAAGAAGCAATGAAAATCATGAAGGCAGGAGACATGCCGATGAATTTCAATGGAGGATTCTTTACCATAAATAAAGAATTGGAGAAGATTTTACTTAAAGAAGATGAAAGGGAAAAGAAGAAGAAATGAAATGAACAAGTGAATAAGAGAACAATAAACAAGAATAATTAAGAGGCCTTATCACTGGGAAATTGAAATACCACAAATTTTAAAGTAATTATGTGATATCTTCAAATAGATAAAAGATAATCAAAATGTGGAACAAGATCGTCCTAGACAATATTATTTTACAGGAAATACCGTTATCACGACTCACTTATCTTCATTCGATTTCCAACCATTTAGAAAATCGGCGTTTATTTTCGCGTTTCTAAATGGTTGCAAACAGAAAGCTACTAGGTGACTCGTGATAACGGTTTCTCATGGAAAATAATGTTCCTTGAGCGATCCTTTTCCACATTTCGATTATTTTTTTTATCTATTTGAAGATATCACATAATTACTGCAAAATTAGCGGTATTTTAATTTCCCAGTGATTAGGCCTCTTAAGGATGAAGATTAAATATATTCTTGGGACACTTAATCGATTGGAAAAACCGATTCACGCTATCTGTTAGCGTTCTTGATCTAAAGAACCAACGTTAAAGCCGGAAATAGTTTATTTTTATCACCTCCATAGATGATAACCACTACTGATGAACTCAATTTCTAACTTTTGATGCTTTACATCGTGATCAAAATTGATAATGATCCATCAAGGGACCCTTGAAATATTCTTTGTGTATATAAAGGAGTTTAATACAAAATAAATACATAAACGACGTTTTAGTAAACAAAATTTCTTGCAAGTAACTAACCTTTTAGAACTATGCTTGTGTAAAATGCACTTAAACGAAGATTTTTTGGTGGGGTAAAAGCAGGGAGTTCGTGTTACTACTCGGTTCAAAATCTCTTGTCGTCGCGAATTCTGTCGAGGAATTTGAAGCTTAAAATATATAAAACGATAATCATGCCTGTTTTTCTGTATGGTTGCGAAACATGGTCGCTTACTCTGAGGGAAGAAAATAGACTGAAAGTATTTGAGAACAGGATCCTGAGAAGAATATTCGGACCCAAGAGGAACGAAAATGGGGAATGGCGGAAGTTTCATAACGAGGAACTACATAGTTTATACGGTTTACCCAACATTGTTAGGGTCGTCAAGTCTAGGAGGCTTAAGTGGGCAGGTCATGTAGCTAGAATGGAAGAAAGTAGAAACGCTTTCAAAGTCTTGACTGGTAGACCCATAGGAAAACGACCATTAGGAAGACCTAGGCGCAGATGGGAGGATAATATTAAGATGGATCTCGCAGAGATAGGAATACAAAGTAGAAACTGGATGCAATTAGCTAAGGATAGAAGTCAGTGGAGAGCTTTTGTGAACGCGGCACTGAACCTCCGGGTTCCATAGGCCATAGAGTTAGTTAGTTAGTTAGTTAGGATATAAAGGAGTTTAAGCTACAGAAACATATAAAATAGACAATCTAGTATATCATTTTGCACTAAATGTTAGGTCACAGTGATGACACTGAATTTATGAAGTTGTTACTTCGAAATAACGCTCTGCAGTAGCTAACTATCGTTGGAAGAAACCCTCATTATATCCCGACGACGACGTAGTAGATAAATGTAAATATTTCAAGTGAGTATATTTAATTCAAGTAAATTTGTAAACGATCAACTTACCTCATTTGAATTGCCCTGTGGAATCTCTTCGTTGTTTGCAATAGATGGACCAGGCTGCTCTTCGGTGAGTAGTACTGCGGGTGAATTTGTACCCTCAACTTCACTGCCAATAATAGCATCTTCTTCAGTGTGATCTTGGTTCAATTCACCTGACGGATCACTGACTTCGACAGGGTTTTCTTGATCTACATTAAGTAAAATGATAATCAGTCTTACACCTCCTATAACTTGGGATAATATGTAACTCCATAATACCATTAACCAGGAATGTACGCAAGAAGTGGATACTGGAGTACGGATCCCTCCAAATCAAGATTTTTCTTTAAATAAAAAAAAAGAAATGAAATGAAATCCTTAAGTTTTACGTCCAACGGTTATGCTGGTTAGGCTAAAGGAGACGGTGATGATGAGAGATGAATGAAATGGTGGAATGAAGATAGTGGGAGGAATCTTGAGAACCCCGAGAAAATCCACGAGCACGATGTTTGTCCACCACAAAGTCCACACGGCGCAAGCTGGGATCGAGCCAGGGACTCCAGGAACCGGAGGTGAACGCTCTACCACTGAGCCACGGCGCCCCCTTCTTTAAATTAATTCTAATTTTAGAGGAGATTATACAATTATGGGTGACAATATGATATGAATTTGGACCTTCCCAAAAGCTCTGGACACCTTCTGGAATAAATTCCTGCGTACATACCTGCCATTAACTTTAACAAAAAAAAGGGAAAAAAGGATACATATCGACCAATCGTTAGATCCCAGGGTTATAAGAAAGTGTATAACACCATGCTTAATTTCAGAAAAAATCCTGAAAAATAAATATATTATTTTTATAAAAAAACCTAAAAAGTAGATATATAAAATAACCACGCCATCCATTAATTTGAAGCTGATATTGAAGTATACCCTGAACGAGCTTGACATTATGACGCTAATATGTCTACAGTACACACCATAGTTAAGGGTCTTCACTAGAGTAAAATTAAACTACCGCTAATTTTAGGGTTTTTCTGTAATATCTTCAAAACAAATAAAAATATTCGAAAAGCAAAAACGTAGTGAACTAGGCAATACGATTTTGCATGTGATACCTTTATCTCAATTTACCTATCTGCTTTTGGTATGCCTCTATTTACAGAATCTGCAAAACGTGCTAAATCTACCAACAGTTGCAAATCGAAAGCAGATAGATTAATTGTGATAACGGTATCACATGCAAAATAATATTGTCTAGTACACTATGCTTTTACTTCTCGATTTCTTTTATTTGTTTTGAAGATATTACAGAAAAACTCTAAAATTAGCGGTAGTTTGATTTCGCTGTAGTGAAGACCCTTAACGGGATATAGATAAAACTTTTGATAAAGTATTTAGCTTCTCTTGTGTTTAACTCTCATATTGCGCAAACGTAAAGCAGACGTATAACACTCGATAAATTTTATCGAACGGAACAAAATGTCAAGCTCCAGTTCTAATTCTTATGCGTAGTTTGTGAGAAAATCAAGAAAAAACACGCGACTTTTTTAGCGTTAAAAGCAGCGGTGTATACAGTCGGTTCGCTAGAACCGGTTGTTAAAATATTTCGAGTTCGCAGAACACTTGTTATACCCAGACATACCAGTAAACTTTACCAGCTTATAACCAGGAACAGTACATTTTGGCTTAATTTTCTTTATTTTTAGAAATTCTTACAGCTACAGTGTTAAACATATGATATCTCAGAACAAGGTATAAGCGTTTATTTCTTAATCTGAAATGCTCAGATATCAAGAATGAGAACTTGGTTCACATGTGTGTAGTGGTGAAGGTTATTTATATTGGGTTGAGATATAATTCCATAGCGTTCTGATTTGACCTGGCAGCACTGCATTGCTATTCATTTGTTTACAGTTTTTACATTTCACTGGTAAAGCGTTCACCTCTGGTGCACGGGGTCCTTAGTTCGATTCCAGCTCGCGCCAAGTGAGCTTTGTGGTGGACAAACACCGTGTGCGTGGGTTATATCGGGGCTCTCCCGTTTCATCCCACTTTCTTCGTTCCACCATTTCATTAATTTCTCATCATCACCTTTAGCTTAGCCGATATAAACGTGGGACGTACAACTTAAATATTTCATTTCTTTTTTTTTTTTCGTTTTTACATTGTCACTGTTTACTTTAGAATGCTGCATTGTGAAATACGAATTTTCTGCGGGATTGTTACAAACGATTGATTGTTATTTCTTCGTTGTTGAAGATGGAGAGTCAGGTTGAGAAAACAGAACATTTCCGACATATTCTGTTGTACGAGTTTAACCAAGGTTCAAGCACAACAAATGCGGCTAGGAACATCTGTGAAGTGTACGGAATTAATACTGTCGATGAAATCACAGTAAGGAAATGGTTCTCTCGTTTTAAAGTGAATCAGTATGATTTGCATGATGGAAGACACACAGGAAGACTGTCCGGTTTTGATGAGGAACGTTTAAACAGTTTGATCCGCGTAAATTCACGCCAGACAACCAGAGAATTAGGTAATGTGATGGAATGTGACCAAGAAGCTATTGTTCTGAAATTGCTCTAAAAACTTAGATTAAAAGACTTCCTAAACTCAAAACCAACAGATTTCTACAGACATGGGATCCAAAAACTATCCCAACGTTGGGAGGAAGTTATTGACAACGACGACAATTACGTTGTTAAATAGCTGCTTGTTTGACTTGGTCAAGATATTAACTGAATTTTAACTGAATATTCTTTAATTATACATATAATCGTAAAAAATAACTTTGTACTGCAGTATGTAGTTTAACATCACTGTCATGGTAATATATTTTGTTAGTAATTCGCTGTAATCAAACTTTAAAAAAAAAAATACTATTGCGTCGTGCGGAACAAGTTCCATTAGCGTACAATCATTTAAAAACATATTAGTTTGTTCGTGAGATGGTTGTTGCCAAATCCTATTTTTTAAAAATGTGACAAAAGGGACTTTTAATACAGAAATTAATACCAATAAAATTGAAATTGACTGAAATATAACAACACAGTATTATGTATAACCTTGAAGCATAAAAACCACATTGTATGCAGTTACGATTTATACAATGTGTTAAACTATTACATACGTATAAGTATACGTACTAAGCAAACACAGAAATATCAACAAATAAATACAGGAAAAAATTGTAAACATTTATGGTGTGTAAGTTCTAAACTAATTGATAGAAACACACTAAAATTTTGTATGAAGCAGTTATCAAGAGAGGAAAGTTTCACAAACATCCAAGTTTTGGAGGACTCTACATCAGTCTAGATCGTTCACCTCCGGTGCCTGGGCTCCATGGTTCGATCCCAGCTCGCGCCGTGTGGACTTTGCGGTGGACAAACACCGTGCTCGTGGGTTTTCTCGGGGTTCTCCCGTTTCCTTCCGCTTTCCTCATTCCACCATTTCATTCATTAATCATCATTACCGTCTCCTTTAGCCTAACCGGCATACGGTGGGACGTAAAACTTAAAGATTTCATTTCATTTTTTTTTCTCGCCCATATTATTTAATATCTATCTAAGTTAGAAGAGATAGTGAAAAAGAGCCTACAATATGAAGATGGCATTTCAGTAGGAGATAGAATGATAAGGTGTATACTGTTTGCAGATGATATGTCGCTTGTTGCAGAATCTGAAAAGAAAATCAATAAGATGTTAGAAAACTTGAGTAAGGAATGTGGAGAATATAGGATGAAAATAAATGTTAGAGAGAAAAAGTCATGGTGATTGAATCAAAAGTGTCACTGTCTAATATAGAAGTAAGAGGAAAGAAAATAGAACAGGTGACTAGTTTTTGATACCTGGGTAGTATTGTTAGTGATGATGTGAAATATGAATGTGAAATAAAACCAAGGATAGGAATGGCGAAAGAAACCTTTAGGAGGAAGAAAATACTATTTTGTGGTACTTAAAATAAGGAGTTGAGAAAAACTCATGAAGTTCTTCGTATGGAGTATTGTGCTGTATGGGTCAGAAACATAGACATTACGCAAGAATGATGAAAAACGACAATAAGCTTCGAAATGTGGTTGTGGAGAAGAATAGGGAGACTTGGCTGGTTCGAGCAGGAAACGAATGGGGGGGTGTTAGAAATGGTGGGGGGAAAAGAACAATTTTAAATATTATTAAGAAGAAGAAGATAAACTGATTGGGACATTGGCTAAGAAGGAGCTATATCATGAGGAAGGTTTTAGACGGTATGGTGGCAGGAGAGATAGGGATAGGGCGAAGGACACTGCAATTAATGGACGATATCAAAATAGACAAATCGTACGTGAAGACGAATAGGTTAGCGGTTGACCTTGGAGTATGGGTGCTTCTTAGCTGTAGCAGGTGACCTGCCAATAATGGCAGAATACCATTGCTAATCTAGTGATATTGCAGAGTATACCAGATTAGTTCTCATTGTTGATGTTAAGCTCGTACAACTTTGAGCGTTTTTTTTTTAATCAATTAGTTAGAGGTTGCAAGGATGCGTCAAGTTAAGTGGTCCACATTGTATAAGAAAATGATCAGAAAAGAGAATTTATATGTAAGCAAGATACCGTTAAATGCATGTAAGTTTGCCTTAAGAACAGGATGCATATATAACAGAAATTAATGAAAAGCCTTGTAGTTAAAGTTGATATGTAGCAAAACAAAGTTTTAATTTTATAATTTAATAGTAATAATTTAATTTAGTCTAGTTGAATTATATGTTTACGGTACTAACAACAGAGTCGCCCAAAATAGCACTATAACATACAACATATTATGATTAATAAGGTTATACCGAAAACTAGTATACTCAGTATAATAATATAAAATAGTATAAAAATATCACGGTATCATAAGCTGCACTAAGATAAATAAAATAAAATACTTCTAAAAATCATGATTAAATTTATGTAATATTAAAACATTAAAAATAAATCCTGTAGAAGTGCACAGACTAAACTTAATTATAACCGTTGGAAACAAAATAAACAAGGAAAATTTATAACAGAATTAACCTCTAGAATTTTATTTGTTAAATTATATACTAAGTAAGGTATTTATAAGTACTTTATATCATTTGCACAAAGTATATTTGCTTTTATTATGCATTTACTCTGAAATGAGATCTTTAGTAAATAACAACTATATAATTTGTTTTCTTATACAGAGTCTAAACGTTTTCAAGGTTGTTGTTCTCTTCTTCGTTACAAAACATTTAGATTAAAGACCAATAATAAAATCGGGGAAACTCAGCGTTGAAAAGAAAATCAATATTTGATTTTCTTTTCAAGGAAGGATATTTACCTATAGTTTAACGTGTTCAAAAGTGTATTCCAGTGTTCTACCTCTGAACAGTGAATGTTTAGTATGCATTATAACATTAATTAATAGGAACTGCTCTAAGAATGTTCAAAATGTACCTGAACTTCTTGCGTGCCCAATGAATATTTAGGAACAAACAACTTGTAAATGTGTGAAACACACTACACCGTTGAAAAGTAGTTTCTGTACTCGTGTCTCTATTGAGTACATCAAGAGTTCAGGCACATTCAAATAAAGATTTATTTTTACAGTGTAAGGTGGAGCACTCATCTCTAATGGAAAAGGTCACAGGTTTGCTCCTAGGCTATGCAAGGTTATGGTGGACCACATCGTGTCCGTGAATTTTGTTTTGGATTTTGTGAGTTCAGTTATGTGATGTGAACCTATACTTTAAGGTGGAATTTCGAACCACCGCAAAGTGTTTAAATTTTAATGCTCTCCTACCGGGAATTTAACCTTGACCACGTGCAGTAAAGGTCCAAATGGAAGACAATAGAATAACGGGGAGGGTATTTCCAATGGGGTTCTTTAGTTTCCTCCAATATTTGCATACCAATTCAATCAAACCACTCACTTTCATTAGCTAAACATCTCATTTAGCTTACATGACATAATAGTCGTTAAATTTCAAATCTATCTTTATACAATTCGGGACAAAGAAAATGTTTCAAAAAGTTTGAGTTCAAATTACTAACAAACTCTTCAAATTACTAACATAATTTTGAACAGTGTAGTGTGTTTCACACATTTACAAGTCGTTTCTGCCTAAATACTCATTGGGCACACTAGAAATTCAAGTAAATTTTGAACATTTTTAGAACAGTTCCTATTAACCACTGTTATAATGCATACTAAACATTCATTGTTCAGAGGTAGAACATTGGAAGACACTTCTGAAGACTTTAAACTATAGGTAAAAACGTATCTTTCCTTGGAAAAAAATCAAAATATTGATTTTTTTTCAATGCTCAGTTCCCCCGATTTTAGTTTGATCTCATGTGGGAGCTCATGTGGTTCTGATTCCGCGTTAATCAATAGGTAACGTTTCATATAGTCTCGCTGCTGAAAGGGACGTTAAACCCAAAATGACCTCAACTCAACCCAAGATTACAAATATTTTAGGTATTATGAATAGCTGCAAAACGAAATTTAGTACTGTGTAAAGTTAAAAGTACAAATAAAAAGTAGATAGAAAATGATATAAATTACTTTTCTTATAGCGTAAATACAAAATCATAAACTACCAAATACTGATGAAATACATAAATATAGAGGAAAAATAAATAAAATTTGTAGTTTTACTTCCCACAGTTAAGCACGCTAGGCTATGGTTAATGGCAATGAATTATAATCGTACTAATAAACGGTAATTATTTTATTTTGTGCGTCACACTTATACTAATAATAAACAGTTCCGCTAGTACTAGTACGTAGTATTACCTGCGCTATCAATTACAAACCAATGCAATGTTGTCTACAGTTCTTGAACGACTGGCAAACAAAAAAGTAGTATGGATTTGGCCGATTGGTGGTAAAAACAAATTTCTTTATTGTAAATAATGAGAATACGATTATGCACAAGCTCCACCGTGGCTAAGCAGTTAGCGTACGCGCCTTTGGCGTGGGAGGCCCGGGTTCGATTCCCGGCGGGAGCTCATGTGGTTCGGATTCCACGTTAATCAATAGGTCCACGTCTCATATAGCCTTGCTGCTAAAAAGGACGTAAAACTAAAAAAAATCCATCAATCAATACGATTATGCACCATTTTAACCTATATTGTACAGCGTGCCGAAGGCTCAGGCGGAACAGCTATTTTAAAAAATGATGGTTTGAAAATATAGGAAGAAACAGGAAAATATGAGTAACCCGCAAGCATGATAATGTTCCCCACAATATCACATGGCCAATGGTTGAACCAGGAAATTTTCGTACCAAAAATAAGTATTCTATCACTGAATCAGAATGTATAAAAACAGAGAAGGTTATCATCAAGGAATTGCGAAGTTGTGTGGAAATAAAACATTCCGATAAATTTCACATCGTCAATGCGTAATTTAACATTATCTCATTTAATAATAATAATAATAATAATAATAATAATAATAATAATAATAATAATAATAATAATAATAATAATAATAATAATAATAATAATAATAATAATAATAATAATTACGATACAAAAGCATATAGACAAGGAATCTATGAAAAACTAGTTAACCAACAGTGATCTGTTCATTGCAATAGCAGGACATGCAATAGCAGTCCAAGACAAAATCGTGTCAATACTACATTACAGAGACCATATTCTAAATGGTCAAATAGCTAAAACAAGTGCAGAAGATGTTAAGATAGAAATTAAAGAATAAATCATACCCTGGTAGAATGCTAAATCCAAGCATTAACTGAATGTAACTAGATAAAGACAAAATAAAGTAGTGAAAATTGTACACCAAACCATAGCAAATCAATGCGAATAGACATGAGGCAAAGTAACTTATTAGAAATATAAGCTCAACCCATCATGAAAAACAAAAGCTTCAAACTATTCTGGAGTAGATACCTAATTTCAGATGAAACTATAGCATGCAATAAACCAGATATCTTAGTGGACAAAAACAGAATATACACATCAGCCTGCAGAAGAAATACGCAGGACTTACATTAACCTTGTTAAGATAGAATTGAGCAAACTAAACATTCAACACACACTCATTCCTAAATTGCAAAAATCGATACCACTGTCAACAAGGAGAAGAAAGCATCTCAGTGACGCCCACAACAGATAATAAGGAAAAGATAGTCGTTGCTAAGTTCCACCAAAATGATTTCAGGGTCAATGAATTAATGAACAATAAGCCTAATACATTAATGATTTCGATAAGGATGATAAATAATAAGTAGCAAAGGCACATCAGTGTATACAGTTAAATGTATAAATCAGATAGACAAAAACATGGAAACTTCGCAGTAATGAGATATTTACTGTAAACATTTTTAGACAAGTACACAGGTACGTAGCCAAGGGGGGGCGGTTCTGACCCCATCGAAACCAGAAATGAAAAAAAAATAAGGAAGGATGAAACGAAAAGAAACAAGGAAAAGAAGAATCAGTGTTAAAAATAAAAAGCTACACCAAGCTTTCGGTTAGTCTTTCTTATGAGGAGATTTGTATTACTTTACTTGCAATACAAAGTGGAGAATGAGCGGGATATAATGGAGATTTCGGAGAATTTGTAATTTCTAGAAAAGTTAGGGAATTCTCAGAATTTCTGCTACTAGTCAGGGAAATTTCAAGCTTTCGAAGACATAATGCCGTTCTGTAACAGTGTGGACATTTTTAATTATAATTTTTCGTCATCGCTTCTCTGCAGTATCAAACATGTTATTTCAGAACAGTTTTCTACTGCTCCTTTAACCTGTCATCAGAAACAGACAGTAGTTGACGGAATAATGAAAACGAAGAAGTTATATGGAAAGAAAGTTCTGTTAACATTTGATTCACCAGAAAAAGAACGCAGATATTGTAAAATATTTTACAAGACATTATTGAATATGTACCTTTTTATAATAGTGGATATGTACTTTTTATAATAGTGGATACGTACTTTTTTATAATAGTTGAGGTCATAATGAAAGGAAAATTGTTATATTTGAATGAACAGAAGAATCAACGTAGATATAGTAAAATCTTTTTCAATACGTTTTTTAATATTCTTTTACTCGAGATTTCTTCACAGTTTGTTATTAAAATACTTACTAACATATCCTTATTTTATTATCCTAATAAACCAATATATATATTGCCAGTAAATTAGTTTGGATTGATTGAGCCCCTGGTGTGAAAACCACAGTACTTCATGTCATGCCCCCTTCCCCCATTACGAAATCCTGGCTAAATGAACCATTATATGTAGTCAGTAAAATAGTTCGGGATGATCGAGCCCCTGGTGTGATGACCATAGTATTTCATGTCACGAACCCCGCCCCCTTTTACGAAATACAAGTACATGGGCATATGGACAAAGAAAGAAAATTTAGGTTTACGCAACAAACAGATAAATTAAAAAAAATTGTTAACAAATGGATTACGGTCGACAGAAATTATGAAGTTGTGTTCTACAGAAAACATGCGGATTGACTATAGTCTAGCAACGTCTGAATTGTTTCATTTCATTTAATACCGGTAACAATAATACTATTAATAATAATAAACTAGCGATTTAATGTACAGCTAAGGAACGTTTGGTGGGAAGCAGGAACGAAACAGATGTTTGTGAATAACAGAGTATTTTAGCATTCCATAACACACAACAACTTGGGATCGGCTGACGTCAGTTCGTGAATCAAAAGACGCTTGTCACGTTCTAAGCTGTAAGTTATAACATCTTACCCTTTACTCGATGTAAGGAGTTCTTCAGAAGTTAACATCAATTCACTGCTACATATATTCTCTGAATTTTCTAACGTCTCAGCCGATCAGTTAATGTGTGTATAACTAAATATCATTATTCCAGTTTATCAACAATTTCAAATGTTCATTTCACTAGAAATTATATATTATATTCAGTACAACACCTTACTTAATTTGTCGCCTGAAAAAATGAAATTATGTATGTATGAATCACACGACTCACATTAGCACGTCGAAAGTATGGAATTCTTTGACAAACATGCGGGACTTTTCTAGATCATGGACACAATTAGTTTCCTCTATCACACAATTAATTTATATGGCAAGCTTAAAAAGAAAGATGCCTACATATATACAGAAGAAATTTGGTTGTGTCGAAGACACCATACTTCCTGAATTTATTGTAAAATCTTAACTTGGATCCTTCCCCACTTAGCCGCCATAATAACGATGGAAAGAATGTAACAAGTACACGTACATACTTTGCATCTATATACATTTTAAGAAATAGCAAAAAAGAAAAAAAACATATTTATTATATTCTCACAATTACTATAGGTCTAGTCTGAAAGATTTCAGTAATATTTATTTGAATATGCCAATAAATATGAGTCTGTTAGATTCAAATAATATAAATCTTCCAATGTCATGCATCCGCCATCTTGGAAGATGAAACAAAGCGTTAAAACAAAAAGTTCGTGCAAATTTACAAACAACTGCGGATCAATGGAGGAATAGGAAACATTCTACGAATACTACAGACTTATTAAAATTCTTACCATAAAAAATATCATCCATCTCAAAGAATTTACAACAAAATTTTCACTGACAACAGTGTTTCTCTTTCCGATTTGTGAGAAGAGCTCTACAGTAGGGAACTTCTATATGAAGACTGTACCGGAAGTGACGCTTGAAACTTGAGAATCGATTCTATCGAATGTTCGATAACAATATTATTTGCAAAGATATAGCAGAAAAACAGGTGGAGAGTTGTTTTACGTACATTGCTCTTTTCCAAATTGACTGGAAAATTGGAGCTTAATGCTCTTACCAACATTGTATATATAAAAAATGAAAATGACTATGATTTGTGACTTCGTATCTCGTAAACCACCCGACCGATCTCGATCAAATTTTGTACATGTATGAGATTTAGGACTGAAATGTTTTTTAATCATTTCACTCTGACGGTGCAACTTAGGGGGGGGGTTGTAGATATTTAAAAATGATCGTAAATGAAAGTGACTAAGATTATGACTTAACCCTTTCTGCCCTGACGGTAACATATATGTACATCATATTTTAAGATAAATATGGTTACGCTGAAGGACTCAAGATGTCTGGGTTTTCATGTCAGTATTCTTTGAACTTGTCTAAATCACTTTCCGATATTTCTCTGGTGCCAGTCATTTTGAATCTTTCATAGTAATTATATTAATCTTCGAAATTTGATGTGTTATCGTCAGGGAAGAAAGAGTTGCGAAGAATAACTTTTGAACCACACGACCAATCTCGATCAAATTTTCAACGTAGATGATGTTCCGACCTGGAGTAGTTTCTATCATTTCACTTTGACATTGTAACTTAGGAAAGGGGGGAATATTTAAAAATCATCGAACATGACCGATATTAGTGTCGAATCCACGGTTTTCGGGGTCGCTGAGATGAACAGTGACACTTTCGATGCCGTTTAAATCGAAGTTCAGACCCGTAACTTGGGGAAGGGGGAGGCATAAAAATGATCGAAAGTGACCAATATTACTGTTGAATCCATAGCTTTCGGGGTTTCTGAGACGAACAGTAACACTTCTGATGCAGTTTAAACTCAAATTCTGGCCAGTTGCCCCAAATGTCCAAAATCAAACGTATTTTCCCTGTGTAAAGTACGAGTATATATATACAAGCGGGAACTTACAATTTTAATTCATATTCACTTTACAAGTTGGGCTGTCCTCCGAAAATAGTGTCCTTATTGAAGTTGAAACTACAGAAAACATACCTACACCCTCATATATATATATATATATATATATATATATATATATATATATATATATATATATATATATATATATATATATATATATATATATGAGAGAGAGAGGGGGCTGGACAAAAAAATTAAAACGTTTGCAAAAGTGTGAAAATCATACCTAGTATGGTGTGGGGCCTCCTTTTGCGTCGAAAACAGTTTGGATCCGACGACCTGGAATGGACGTATACAGCTCCTGAATCGTGGTGTGTGGAATTTGTTACCATGTTCCAGTTCCTCCAAAACATGTTCCAGTTCCTAAAGGGATGCTGGTGGAGGGTAATGAGACCGAACACGCCTTTCTAACTCAGACTACAATGGCTCAATGATGTTCATATCTGGTGATTGTGGGACCCAGGGGAGGTGTGATAGCTCCTGGTAATGCTCCTCAAACCATGATTTCACCGTTTTTGCAGCGTGACAGAATGCCAAATCATCTTGGTAGATACCATCACCATCAGAGAACAATATTTGGGCCATGGGTAGAAAGTGGTCCCCCAAAATGACCTCATACGCCTTAGCATCACCATTCCATGCAGGGCTATGATGAGATCTGCAGAAAACCACGATATCACTGCCCATACTGTAACATAACCACCCCCATGCTTTTAGTTGGAAGCAGACAGTCTGTATCATAGGCCTGCGACGGTGTTCTCCATACGCAAACACGACTGGTTGTTGGAAACAAAGTGAAGGACGATTCATCGGACCACATTACGTGTTTCCACTGCTCATGAGTCCATGCCTTGTGGTCTTTGCACCACTGGATACGCATCTTCGCATTTACTGCTGTGACTAGGGGTTTGGCGATAGCGGCCCTGCCATGAATTTTCATTTTATGAAGTTCCCGTAGCACTGTTTTCAATGAACCCGAGTTTTGTAGGCCGGAATTAAGTTCAGACGTAATTTTCCTATCAGTGGTCTTCTTTTTAGCTTCTACAATCCGTTTTAATCCCCTCCGGTCCCCATCTGACAGGATTGTCTTTCGACAACTGTTGTGCTTCGCAGACGTCGTTTGCCGATGAATTTTGAATGCCCTCGTGACATTGGACACAGTGCCTTTCGATACCCCCACAATGTTTGCCACTGTTTCCAGTGAAGCTCCAACCAGACGGGCACCAACAATCATGCTTCTTTCGAAGTCTGTCAGGTTGCCCATTTTACCGCACTACTTTAACACCACGACACTCACAGGTAAACTGGTTACTGCTGACGGAAGAGGAAGGTCCGCATGACATTGAAAACAGGAAACGATCAGCAACCACAACACGTGTTGTACAGTGGAGGGCAAAACTTACATGTCCTATATGAAGTGTTTTTAGATTTTTGTGTCCATCCCCTATATATATATATATATATATATATATATATATATATATATATATATATATATAATCAGCAATTCTGTTAGATTTTGTTCTTTTAGCGTAGCAAGTTACTAGTCACGTCTAAATTTGAAAAGCAAGTTGTAGGCTTTGTGTCGCATTATCTGCAGGATAGTAATTATTATTATTATTCTGTGGCTTGGGTCTAAAAGGGCCAATGTAAAAAAAAAATACAATTTAGAGAAAAACTCATTTGAAGTTTCTTACAATTTTTGTTTCAAAGTATTTCAAACATACTTGCAAATAGAAAATTCATACTTTCACCAATGAAAAACATGTTTATGCCCTTTCGGATACTTGCATTTTCCTGAATATATATCAGCTTTCTCCGAGATATCTCTTGACATTGCCCCTTTCGATCTTGGAATTCTACTGTTTTTTTTCTTTACAGATACAATGACATTGGCCCTTTATTGAAAGTTTAAACTTTGAGCTTGCATAGCAAATAACGCTTTGAGCATAACACATTCCGCTATAATATGCAATTGCCTTGAAAATTAGGTAGCTAATCTTCCCCTTGAAGTGAAGCACTATGCATATAAGTTAAAATTTAACAGGTGTTCCTTATTGTATTACAAATTCCAAAACAACGCTTAGACACCTGTTAACCATAAATAACGTATCAAAATGTGGTTGAACTCAGAAAATGTCTAGAAATGGCTAAAAGCAACAAGCACATGGCTAGGAAAGCTACTAGTGGCTTTATTGAAAATTTGTGGCTAGCTAGGTTCTCAAAATGTTCAAATCTATCCACAAAGTGGCTGAATTGGCAACCCTACGCAGTGTTAACAAAATATACATTTTTTTTTTTTTTTTACCATGATCGGTCACGATGAACCAGATTGTTGTCTGATTTACACTCACAGAGACAAAAGCACAACATTATTACCTTATTTTCCTTTAGGTGTCACACAAAAGAAGCCGCCTTTCAAGTCAAACAAATTAGTACAAAGTTTAAATACTGGCCTCAACAGAGTTTCCTAAACACTAGATCAAAAAACGCCAATTCTCACTTTGGTCGCGTCAAAATATTAACAATAATGAATCAAGAAAGTTCAATGTTCACTTTGGCCCTAATACACATAATTTTTTGTAGATTGAAGAAAGGCCAATGTATACTTTGCCCTTTTTAAAACACAGAAATACTTCATCCTCAGCAAGGGCCTATAACATTATTTGGAAAATTATTCTAAAATTATTCCATGTTGACACTTGACCTTCTTACACAAGAAAATACACATCTAGAGACATTCAAATTGCTGAAAATCTCATTTTCGCCAAAAAGTGACAATGGCTCTCTTAGACTCAAGCCACACTATGGCATTAAAAATAATCGTTTAACGTTTACATGAAATAATGAAAATAAATAACTTTTGTATATCACAAACAAATATAACGCTGAAGGAAGAAATACTAAGTATGTCACTTGATAGATTGTCTAACAGGTAACTGGTTTTGAATGTGTCAGTTTAATTTGTTAAGCTCTGAATCAATAATGTTTTCAAGAAATAGGGAATTGAAAATACGGGGTCCACGAAGCAAACTTTCATTCTACATTGCAGGTTCAGTTTTTTCTTGCATTTTTAAAACACACTTTCCGTTCACATTTGAGACAATGAGATACAACACTATGAAAGATGAATAAAAATCGTAATGAAAAAAAAACATTTATAACCAGGAAAAGAGGAAACAAGAATAGAAAGAAGAAATCCATTCATATTGCTAAGAACTATGGATATATTTCCTATACAGATCTGAGAGTATTAAGATATTGAGCAAAAGAATTACAAGTTAAGCTCATTTTTAAAATTTGGTAACAAATCAAATAAGGATATCATACCTCCAACCGGAAATAAATTATATATTGCAAAGAAGAGTAATAAAAACTGCTATTTTACTCTCATCTCAAACAAAATATCTAAAATACATAGCTCTTTATCTAAAACAGTGGTAATCAACGTTTTCAGAATTGAGAGCTAGGCCCACTTGCCATTTCAGAGATCACTGGCTGTTTACTCATCTGTTCTCTAGTCCGTTAGAGGGCAATAACTAATTGATACAAACACCGCGGGATGATTCTTACGAGTTGTTCGTTGACATGTTTGTCTTCCCAGGCTGTAATAGATACTTTATCTTTTCGAATAAAGATCAAGGAAAAGTAAATTCAAATAAGTTCTTATCTTGTTCTTTTCTCTTTTTTCTTTTTGGTTTTAGTTCCTAATTCAGGTAGTAGCAAGAATTTCTTTACCTTTTAAATTTCTTGACTTTAGAGTCTGACTGTAGGAGAAGATCCACGAGTAGAAATTGATTAACAAGGGAAGTACTTGAAGTGGTACACTGGGATCTGCATATGTTATATATCGTTGGAAAGGTCACACCGAGTACACCTCACGTGTGAAATATGTCGCTTGAATGGGGCCTGTAGGGGACGTGGCGACCATTTGAAGATCAGAACAAGACACGCTCCAATCACAATAAAACTTGGACAAAATAGGAAGCTATTGTGTAATTGTTTTGAGACGTGGTGTATGTATAGGTTTAAAAATTAGCTGAATACGAATCTGGCATCAAATGTTTAAAAATCGAAATGGCAGATCCAACATGGCGAACACAAATTACAAAAAACAAGCTATGAATCTGAAATTGGGTATATAGAGATATTAGATGCCGCTATGTATGAAGCGGATACCAAAAGTGTAAAATTCAAGATGGCGGGTCCAAGATGGCAGACAAAATTCAAAACATTGCTATGGAACTGAGAACGCGTAGGTAGAACTAAGAATAGTCGCCACGCCCCCTGCAGACCCCATTCAAGCGAGATATTTCATATGTGAGGTGTACTTAGCGTGACTTTTCCAACGATACATAACACATGCAGATCCCTGCATACCACTCCAAGTACTTCCCTTATAAGTATGAAAGACACGACAGGAAAATTCCACAAGGAGGAAAAGTCACGCAGCGATCAACGAAGTGTATGTAAATAACTATGAAATAAGTAAAACTTATTTTTATTTCAAAGGTTTGTCTCTACATTGGTCCCCTATATCTGCATTTTTCAAGTAAAACTAATATATGGTCTCACCTTCGATTCTTTTGTTTAAACTATGTAATACCTGTATACAATTGTTTGCATTTTTAAAATTATAACTAGACGTACCATTTGCAGTATCTCTTATATCTTGATTATAACATCGTCAAATGTTATACGTTAGATGGGCGTACTTCCTTCTTTCCCATCTAACAGCCTGATTCTTCCTATATTTCTCTAACGGATGATCCAAGTGCTAGATAAGCTGTGTTATCGGCGAATTGAAGCATATGTACTGGAGCTTCTTTTGCGGCATATCAGTGACATAGAGCAGATATAAGAGGGGAGAAAGAATTGAGCCTTGGCGAACGCCATCCTGGAGAACAAATGTTGGTGATTCGGCACCATTAACCTGGATATATGCAAGTATGCAGTGAAGAAAATTGGCGATAATTCGCTCATAAGTAAACGGTAAAATGGATGAAAGCTTGGAAATGACTACACCATGCCAAACAGTGCCAAAGGCTTTTTCAATATCAATAGAAACGAGTACAGAAGGAGGGCGTTTGTTGAAATGCTTAACTAGTAAAAGTGAAAGCTTTAGGAGTTGATCATTGATGCTGAATGAAGGACGGAATCCAGCTTGGGTAGAATGAATTATTGCTCGTGCTGTAATATATGGATGTAGGCGCTTCACAAGTACTCGGTCGAATGTTTTGTTAAAAGCGCTTGTGAAGCTGATAGTTCGATATGACGCTACTGGAGATGGATCCTTCTGAGGTTATAAGAATACCACTATTTTAGCTAGTTTTCATTGTGTAGGAAAGTAGCTTGTCGCGAACAGCTTGTAGTAGAGTTGGGCAAGTAAAACTAGAAAGAATGGTGGCACATGTTAGAGATGACGATAGGAGATATTGTCGGCACCTGGTGCTGTATTGCGACGATGCTTTAGAACATCCAGAATTTCGTTAGAAGTGATGGGGCCAATAGTGGATTGTCGTGTCCAAGTTGGTGTGTAAATTTTGGTGTAAACCACTTTTGTTCAGGATCACTGCATCTATAAGCTAAAGGTATGTACCTGTTTCATATTTGTCAATGACTAGTCACGAATCAGCGCTTGGGAAGTTTCAAATAGACACAACTGAACTAAAATTACATACATTAAAGACATTCATTACAAATCCTATTCTTTCATTTCAATAGAAAAGATTAATCATGAATATTGATGTACAAAATTATCGATACCTAGATTATTAAGAAAGTTCGTTATCGCTATGACACCTCTTGCATACGTTCCGTTCTATGTGAATTATAGATAACTCATAACAAAACCGCATGGTGGAGGCGCCGGATAGTTTAAATTCGGTTGCGAGTTATTCTTTTTGGTAATACATTTGTAAATCCTGTGGATTCCAATTATTCCAACCTTTTCGTATATTAGTATAATAATACCTCCTACCCCTACCTCTGCTCGGATTATTTCCTCTACTTTGACCATATTGCGCTTTGTTATGGGAATTCCTACCATTATTCCAATATTGTTCGTTCTTGCCATTTTGATTTCGAAAATTCTTCTGTTTTCCCACACGAACACTATTTTGTTGTGGTGGTTGTTATTGTTGTGGTTGACTATTAGCATTATTATTACTACTACTATTACTAATGGCCTGCATTTCATTTGTCATCGAAAGCTTTAATTCCTCAAGTGTTTTCTTTATCGTAGCCATTTGTGAACTAGTCAATGGTTCAATTTTAATTTCTTTTTCTTGGGATTTTTTTATTATCATGCGATTTTTTCTTTGATGCTTTCGCTACCACTAAGCCATCGCCTGAATAACTATCTGAAGTATCACCTACTTTTACGGTTTTTCTAATTCTACTTATCAATTCCTAAACCGAAATTGATTCTGAACTCTCTCTACCTTTAGCTCGTTGTTGCCTACGTTCAATTTTAAATTTATTTTTTTCCATCTTCAATAAATCTTCCATAAAGGCATCTATATTATCATGGGATTTCGTCCTTACCTTGAATATGTAAGATGACAAAAGACCTCATGCAACTAATCCTATCTTTTTAGTATCTGTCTTGTCCTTGTCAAACTTCTCTACTAATACTAGCATGTCGTAAACGAAGTTCATTATAGGTTCACCCTCTTTTTGTAACCTATCTATAATTCTTTCTTCTATGTCTAAAACAAAACTGAAATTTCTAAATTCATCTATTAGTTCCTTTTTCAACTCACTATATGATGTTTTGCCTACAGTTTTTCTGTCAAGAAAAATCTTAATCCATTGTCTACTCTGAACTTTAAGTACAACTGGCAACAACGCCTTTTTCCTATTGTCGTCATATCTGTTTATCTCACAGCAATAATCAAAGTCCTGAAAACATGAAACTATATCCTCTCCGAATTTAATATGAAAACGCGGCAATTTACATAGTTCTTTCTGAACATTAACCCTAACTGGATTTGCCTGCATGTTTGTTGAACTTTTTCACATTCGCTACGAGAACTACCAGCTGATATAAATCTTACTCTCGTGTCAGAAACCTGAGTGACTGTATATTTCTGCGTGTCTTCTTTTCTTTCTTTCCCTTGCCTAGGCGGTGTTACACATTGAAATATCTTATATAACGTAGAGTCTAATTCGTCAGTTGTACGTACTTGCTTCTGAATTACTTTCCGAAAAGACATGCCATTAATAAATTCTGTTTAACTCGAGACCACAAAACCGAAGATGGATTATGTTAATCTTGGTTGTGTTAGGATCGATGCCAGATTAAGACAAATGAATAAAAGAAAAACTAAAATGGCTTAGTTTTGTTTAGACCTTTTAACGCCTCCATCATGCGGTTACTCTATGAGTTGTCTATGATTGACATAGAACGAGACGTATGCAAGAGGTGTCGTAGGGACCATCTTTCTTAATAATCTAGACATCGATAATTTTGTACACCAATATTCATTATGAATCTTTTCTATTAAAATAAAATAATAGGATTTGCAGGGAATGTCTTTAATGTATGTAATTTTAGTTCAGTTGTATCTATTTGCAACTTCCCAAAAACTGATTCATGACTAGGCATTGACAAATATGAAACAAGTATATACCTTCAGCTTATAGATGCAGTCTTGATGAGGGATGCAATATACAGTAATAACAAGGTGTTCCTCCTGATCGGTCTTCTATGCTATTATCCCGACTTTGGAAAAACTAGATTAGACGCGAGGTTATGGAACTCCCTGTACTCGTGGTGAAATACGTAAGGACGTGTACCTCTAAAATCCACTGCTCTCGTCATATTTATCAATGCATGATCTTACACATTGATTGTGAATGCTAGCTGACTTCAGTACTTGGCAACGATTTCAAAGACGGGATTACATAGCAGTTTTACAGACAAAGAATTCATTAATTAATCACAATTTAGTTTTGAAATATCCATCATTTCCTTTCGCTGTTCGTTGAATGTCCTTTGAAGAATATTGAACTAAAAGTACAATCACGGGCAAAGTTTAACGATGATGTCGATAAGCGTCCGTGACAGTTATATGACAACCAGATGGATGAGTGAACATAGGTGATGATTGTAGAGTAAAGACGTCTTCGAAGTGTTTGGCAAAAATAGTGGCTTTTTCAAGGTCGGCATTGAGGCCAGTGCCATCAACAAACAATGAATACTGTGGTCCATGTTTTTGAAATGTAAGATGTTTGAAGAGCTTCCAGAATCTAGTCGAATTTCGCTCACCACGTAGTTAGTTACATGAGATTCTCCAGTTTAACAGCTTCCTCGCAATAACATAATGTTTCGGCATGCGTTGGAATTGGCAATTCAAATGAAGGAAGTGTCGATCGTTAGTGCGGCGATATTCGGACAAGTACTTCTGTGAACACTCTATGATATCCAATTCTCGGGAAGGGATGTTGGGATGGTTCTTAGGTTGAGAATATTTATGAACGGAAGTTCAGTGCTAGTGGTGATAGCGTTTGATAATGTGATGCAGAGTTGGTCGATGGTGGCAATTGAGTCCAATGTGGAGTTCGGTTTTCAAGAGGTTGGTAATATTGTCCTGATATTGATTCCAATTGGATGCGGTAAAGTTATAATTAGGGATGTAATGAAAGTAGTAGGCTTTTGGGTAGTCTGTGTGAGAATTAGGAGAATCGGTAAATGATCACTTCCAACAGATCCAAGAATTTTCACTGTTGTTCGAGATAAAATATTATTTGATTCTATATCTACGTCTGGTGCGATGTTACTAGCTGGTCGAGTATGTTGAGGCAGTGGAAGACAGGTGCTATGTGTAGTTGCTAGAAAATCCTGAAAGCGCTAACACTGAGCTGCAGTGCGAGAGTGGTAAGTGATATCTGCCAGAATAATATAAGTACGGAAGTTTAAACCGAGATAGGTGAGGAAGTGGTACGGAAGCGGCTTGTAGAACTTACGTAGATAGTAGCAACTGTTAAAATTAGTGACGGAAAGTACACTGTTAGAATAACATGCCCAGAGTAGCGTCGGGGGTTAGGTGGTATAATATGACGACGTGGTGGAGACTGTTATAGTTGCCCCCCCCCCCCCACATGAGCTGGATGCTGAGATAAGTCTGCTAGGGTGAGATTGTAGTGTGGAAAATAGTAACGTTCGCTGGACTTCAAGAAAGTTTCATTGAGCATAATGCAGTTTACGTGATTTGAAGCAGCCATGGTTTCCAAAAGTACTCGATTTATAGGTAATGAGCAGATGTTCGAGAATAGAATTTGATTGGCCTTTTCCCCTGAGTGCAAATAGTCATGATGATAGAGTATCGGAATGGAAGTGGAAATATTTAGAAAGACCAGAGTACGTAGCAGCCATATGAAGATGGAATATGCCGTATGCAGCTTTAGTGGCGTGAAAAAGAATACCTTCCAGTTGATAAGGGAATTATTCTGGAGAACGAGAGTAATAAATTGGAGCACGTTTTCAACTGTGGATGGTGGTAGAAGTGAAGTCTGGGTATCGGTTGAGACATGTGAAGCTGGATGAATACGAAGATGTACAACTGTTTCAGGTGTGTCAGGCAATGGTTTTGATTTATTCATGCATTGATATGAATAAGTGGGGTGTTGCGCACCTCATGTGTTACAGTTAGATGTATGGTTGAGGTTAGGGCAATTCTTGGTCTTACGAACACCTTTACAATGTGGGCATACTGGTGGCAAAATGCACTTATTAGTTGGATGTGTATTATATGATAGGCAGTTTTAGCATCGCAAGGAAAGCGGAGGTGGAGTGCTTGATGCCTCAACCCGATGATGGCAACGGCAAATGTACACGTCACGCTGGAGGAGTTCGTCAATTAGATTTTGGTCGTGTGTGAGAAGGCATACCATATAAGTTGATCCGGTAGGGTTTATAATTCGAAGTGTCCTGGTCGGCTGGTATCCGTCCTCTTTTAGTTCCTCTAGAATATCTTTCTCTGTCAAGTTCGGATCTACACTACGAATTACCACTGATAGTAAAAAACTGCGGCGTAGAAGATTATGGTAGAAGGTGCAGCGTAGGTAGAAGATAAACTATCAACATTATCTGTGCTTTACAAGAAACATATGATGTTTCGTGTACATGTACTGAAACTAACTCTGCTTGTAAAGTTTCGTCTTTAATTATATTATTTAAAACACATGACAAACATTCAAACAAGTCATTTTGTATGTCACTTGATTCCCCTTTAAAAACAGAATCATTTTTTTTTCATACTGCTCTTTATGTGTCAACAACTACAAATATCTTTGTACCAATCCATGGAGAGCTCTCTTGCCCTCTGTTTGTTCTATTTTCAACACAGGCGTTGCTCTTCGTCCCTTAATAACAGATTAATTTTCAAAAGATCACTGACATAGAGGATTATTTAGTAGGAATTATATTACGTATGCTAATATTCTCCACTTACTGGCATTTTCTCTAATTCTCTCATTCACTTTTGCAAATGTAAGAGAAAATGTCACTTGCAATATCTTAAGACCACACGCTATCTGTTCAACTGCAATGAACACAGCGAGTCTGATTTCATTCGGGTTTGCGTCCAAGTAACGGGAAACAGGGGAATTAGTTTGCAGTAATAAACGTAGCCCCTTTAGAATTATTTGTTCAGATTTTGCATTACGTTAGAGTCCGTAAAATTAGGCCCACATTCTCCTGCTCTTTATTTGTTTGACATATCAAATTGAAATTGAAGGTCTCGAGAGAAACGCTTTATGTAGAAACGAAAGTCGATAAGCGCTGAGGCCGGTCTCTTTCTCAGGTTATTACAGACACATTCTCTCGCTGGATTTCCTGAGTAGCTTGGCGGTAGTTCTACTGCCGCCTGAGACACTGCGCGGTGAGCCTCCCAGCAATGGTGCTAACCACGATTTCTTTATCGAACAATAAAATATTATTTCAACTTAGAAAATTATACATTCCGTGCAAGGAAAATGAATTAATTATAAATTATAATTTCTAAAGGTAAATGGGTAGGCCGGACCTCTTACCACCCTTCGCCACTAGGCATAGACAAGTATGATGCCCAAGACAAACTACTTTTATGTTCATAGTAGGAAGGGCAAACAACAGAGTAGGAAAGGCAACAAAGTAGTAATTTGTCAGAACTTGCAACGTGTTTTTTGAAATGTTGTTATCTAATTTCTTAAAATTTACGCAAAGGCATTATTAGTATGGAATGATTTACTGTAGGTGGCAGGATTGCGTTGTAATCTGAAAATCATAAGTTTCAGTGCTGCAATCAGTGGAAATTGACTTAAATTGTTTGCTCGTGAGTATTCTAGTTCAGGTAATCAACGGAAATAGTTATAGAATTTGTATATCTATCCAAAACATTGCAAGAAAAATGTGGCTGTGAAGTGAATTTCTTAAAGGTGGTTTGAAATATAGGTTTGTAATATAAGCCTATTGCACAATGAACATCTGGACGTATATAGTTAAATTTGTGGTGTAATTTTCTTATATTATTCATTTTCGTAGAATTTCTAAAATCAGACATGAATTTCTATACTCATTTAACATACGATCAGGAACTTATTGCCCAATAGTCTTTAGCAATATGGTTAATTCCTTATATATGTGTATATATTGTTATGTGTAATTGGATTCTAAATTTAACCTCGGAATTATGTATATTTTTGGCAATATTTAATTCAAATACATTCTTACAACGAAATTAAACTGTTTAACCGCGACATATACCGATTTGAAAATTGTACTTCAAAAATTGCATTTAGTAACCTGGTAAATTGCTTAATATTCCATTTCTTGTTGTTTTGACGTTTATTTTATGTTATTCAATATTATATAATAAAATGTTCTGTTTTTTGAAATGCATGTGTAATTCCACTACCAGTTATATTCCCATACCAATAAGTAAATGTAAAGTACCTATATTAACCCTTTGGGACATCCTCTAGTGCCTTCCGCACCAAACGAGAAACTAAGTATGTCACTAACTCCTTTTAACCTGTTCTATTGGGGGTTTCGTTATTTCATTATCTAGAAGTGTTTTCTTGAAGGCACCTGCAATCAATTTAGGGATTTTAATAATTTCGTCCACAACTTTCACATAATCAAAATCGCTCTTTTTGTTGGTTTGTTCCACCATTTAAGATTTTCCACGTCGTTTTAGCTTTCTTCGCAGTTTTAATATAGTGGAACTATTGGATAGTAATTTAGCTATTTTAACTACTCTTCTGTATTGTCCTGTGCTTAAAAATATAATTGCGAAACTTGGTTAGGAATTGATTTATTTATTTTGAGTAATCTATTATATCTAAACAGGTTACTTTTAGAAATTTTAATACCACCAGTTAACCACGGTTTAGTGGAAGACAGTGTAAGTGTATAGTGTATAGTGTAAGAATAGTGTAAGAAAGTCTCAAAGAAGTATTCAAATTTACATTCAGTGTTGGACGTGTTATATATACCATTCCAAGGCTCGTGAGACAGTAAGAAATTAAAATATCTCATATTATGACTGGAGAAAATTTTCTTTGTAACTGTACATACTTTAGACATAGGAGCAGCGATATTGCCTAAGTGATTTTTAATGTAACGCTTCATGATCAGAGAACCCGGAATCAATACTTGGAGGTTGCAGATAAATTGGTTTATAGAAATGATGAACTGATCTAAAACGCTTTTATTATCACGCGTCTATACATCCATTAGCGTTTGGAGATTGTACACATTCAATAAATCGCGTGGGTCGGATTTCTTTTTTGCTTCCACTAACCAATTTACATTTATATCACCACAGGTGACCATTTTTTCAAAGTTTATTCTTATAAAATTCAATACACTTTCGAGTTTCTTCAGAAAAACAGTAAATATGCTAGATGTCGACCTACAAATGCATATGATACAAAGGTTAACACATGGGAAATTGATGGCTACAGCTTCAAAGTCAAATTCACAAGTGCATTTCCTAATATCTATTTCTGATGCTTTCAAACTGTTGTGAACAAAGATATATGCACTCCCACGCTCATGTTAGATACGAGATAAATGATATTAAATTTGTCAAAATTTACCTCATTGATAAGTGCATCATTTGCCCAATGTTCAACGAGATAAATAACTTTGCATTCTTTCAAATCGTCAGCTAAAAGTACATCAACATATTCGAGTTTGTTCTGAATCCTCCATACTCTCTGATGGATAATTTTTATTGTATTTTCTACCTTGGGTTCAGATTTTTCGTCTTGTGTTCTAAAAATGTTACGTTTTCTACGTAATTTTGTATGGGTACAAATAATACTCTATCATTTTCTTTGCGAAGAGAATTGAGGGGAAAGTGAGAGGAATGGGGTTTCTATTCCTGTTCTGAGCTTTGATCCTATTGCTTAAATTTTCATATCTTTCCAAGATTATTTAAATGTAAACCATGACGGGTGTGAAATTCTCGTAGAAGACTACTTACATCTAACAGGGCCCACACACGGTCCACGGTTTGTGCAAACATCGTGTTTGCGCAAACACTCGGCCATACACGATTCAACTGTTTGCACAAACTTCAGTTCAATGTTGAGTTTAATCGCGTAAGCAATTTCACTGAAGCAGCTTGTTTAGCGATAGTAATTGCTTGTGCTTTGGAAGCGGAAATACTCACGAAACCAAAAAGAAAGAAGAGGGTGTGGATAAAAGAGTGGTTGATTATGACACATACATACTATTCCAGCAAACTCAAGAATTTTGACTGTGCAACCTAGAAGTATATATAGCAACTAAATTAATTACATGTTAACTTTTCCAGTGAAAATGCTAAACACTTGTCTTCAACACTACTTTCACTATCATCTATGTCAGTTAATATTTCGTCTTTGTCTGAATCTGACTCTTGTAAATTTATTTTTATGGGTTCCAAAAACTGTAAACACAAAAAAATAATTCTTCGAGCTTGACTTCGTAGCACTTGAAAGAAAAAGAAAAAAAGGAAGACAGAAAATAAAACTTCTGCTGTACTCGGTTTGCTTAAAGACATTGTCAACTATAATTTTGGAGAATAAACGAACTACCACGAAAGAAAGCAACGAGAGACTGATGAATTCTACACAACTAGCCCCTTTGTTTCCTTCTCCGTTTTCATAACAAGTAGCACGCTTTGGCTTCGTGTAGGTGGCACGAAAGTAATCCATCTGATTCCTAAGAAACTCGATATGCTCGAGTTTGTTTTGGGTTACGATAATTTAGGACACCATTCACACGCCTGATGCTTTTGATTCCTTTATAGAGGAGAAAAGAGGGTGTTAAAAGTCGCACATAATAAGGCAGTGGAACGTGAAAGAAAAAATAAAGAGAAGCGTCCTTTCTGTTGAAAAAGAAAGGGTCTATCTTGAAGTAAATTTCAAAACAAATTACAAACTTCCCATGATTTATTCTTACGATGATTGCAAAGATTGCAAAGGTATGTAGCCACGGGGGAAAGGGGGTTCTGTCTTTCCGAACTTTTTCCAGCTCCAAAATGAGGTTCGTCTGGTATATGTTTAATAAACTTATTTAACACTTAATGCAAATGAAGGACTTTATAATAAAATATGAATTTTTTTTAAAAAAATCATTCATCATCAATATGGTTTCTATACCTAATTGAATCAACTAAAATTAATCATATGCTTTATATTCTCATTTCCCTAACTGGGTGCACTGTGAACTCACTACTATATTATTGCATAATAATATCGGAGTTAATATTTTTTCGATATTTTTTCCTCTTTAGTATTTTAACCTACATAAACACAAAGTCAGATAAACAGACTGCTATAAACAGCATTTATTTTCTTATGAATAGCTTATTGATTCATCTTTTACACTCCGGTTTTTAACTTCAGTACTGTCACGATCCGTCTTTTGATAAGGAAGCATTGTGAAAATATAATATGCGCATAGTATGTATGTATGTATGGTGAGTTAAAATGCTTTCATGTTATGAAAGAGGTAATTTGTTCTGCTTTTAATATGTGAAAAGCTTGCCTCCCCCTAAAAGTAATGTTCTCCTAGAACAACTTGCTGGCTACACCCCTGATTATCCTGTAATAAAAGTTGTGAGTTCTATTTGCAAATCGAAACAAAATCCACTGGAAATTGGACGCGGGACTCAACGCTCGTTTTACCAATTGTTTTATATGGAAACCTTTCAAAGCGTCTATCATGACAACCAGTTGACATAGAAAGATGTAGTTTTCACGAATTTGTTCGTAATTCTTTTCTCTACTTGGTAAAGTGAGCAGTTAATGTGCTAGTACAATATTTCTAAGTAGCGCCTGTGATATTGTCAAGATTCGCAGTAGCGCGAGAAGACAGCGTGCTTAACTGCTTGTCGCGAACTGTCAACACCGCTCAATGCCAATTGGACGCCGTGTGAAGCCAACTCAAGGCCATGTCGTTTCTCATCTGAAATCTGCAATAACTTCTCATATGCCACATTTTTCAAATTCCTGTTTTTATAATCTTCACTCTTTACATTCCACGGTTCAGGTAAATTTCGATAAAGGTCAATAAATTATCGCCAGAATTCTTGATTCCTATTCATTGACGCCATAGGGCAAGAAATAAGCGTCTGTACACTAGGCTTTCTACTCGGAAATAAAGCTCGTGTTTGCACAAGCATGCCCATACACGGTCCACGTGTTTGCGCAAACATCATGTTCGTGTAAACAATTTTCGAACGAGTTCGATGTGAGAATGTTTGCACAAACGTTTGCGCAACCAGTTCATACCGCACCACACACGGTCAAACTGTTTGCACAAACATCCTTGTTTGCGCAAACCATGGACCGTGTGTGGGCCTTATAATACTTACACCTTTTTAAATCTACTACAAACTTTAATGATAGTGCGGTTTGTTCTATGTACATCTGAATTAACACCTCTTTGATAAATCATGTCAATGTGGAAAATTAACTACAATTACATTTGTGTGAGTGAGAATACTGTGTGTAGACTTTAAAACATGGATAGCATCTTCAGATTCATTTTTTGAGACATAATTACTACCCCTATAATTACAACAGTATCAATATCTGAGAATGATTTCTGGTCCATACATCGACTTACAACATTATTTAGTTTTGCACCAGGGTTAACAATTCCCACTACGTTCATATCACACTCTTACACTAAGCTGGAAGCAAGACCACGACCGTGGCTGTCTGCTACAGTATGTGCCTTCCCGTGTAGTTCTTTTGAGCGACTTATTGACATTGAGTTGCCATTTTGAACACCAAAACATGACTTATTGCTTGAACACTGTGATGGAAATCTGGAACAATTTTGTGAATTTAAACGATCTAGGTGTCGCACTTCCATGGACCCATTTTCCTGGGCTTGCTTGCTCTTCGCTATCACACTCGTCACTTAACTAACTGAATCTGTTGTTTGTTTCAATATTATAGCTGTATTGTAGATCTGGCATATTCTTATCCAATAACTTGTTCTTAAAATTGCACACACTGCCATGTCTTTCGGCGGATTTGATACTGCATTTGCGATTAACACTTGCACCTGCATTGTGTATGGGACTACAAGTGTTTTTCGGAGAAGTAGAATTTATACTGTCATGTGACTTCGAACTGGAAAGAGGTGGTAACTTCAGATTGTTATTAGGTTCACTTGTAGCATTTGGGAATTTGGCCGTATCCTTTACGATGTCACTCCAAGGTTTTCTGTTTTGCCTTGTACTTGAAGATTCTTGATCTTATTGTAGGATTTGATCTTGGCATTGTAGTTGCGGAATGTCTTGTCCTAAGAGTTCGACAACTTTACGTAATGAATGTATTTATTCATAAAGTTTTGAAATAACCTCAGCTGAAATGGATAGTTCACTAAAATGATTGTCACTTGATTTTTCACAGCTACTGCACGACATGGAAGACCACCTTAAAATATTACAACATTTTTCAAGCGCACTGCATTTACCGAAATGGAAGTATTTCAAGCATATTTCACACTTAATACCGTTTTTCAATACTCGTTTACATTTACCACATTTAGTATTAACTACAAAGCTACCTGAGATATGGGAACCATTTACACTGTCCGCCATATTGTGCAACCTTTATAGAAAATATATATTTAGCTACAACATTCTACACGACAATAATAATACGTAAAATATTGTTTTATAGGAAGTCGGATTCATTATAATTTTATACAGCCTCCAGTGGCTTGTTTGTTTCGGCCCCGGCCCGACCTGACAAAATTGTGTTAAAAAATTTGATTAACAATCAGCAATGCCTTTTGGACATTTGCCAAGCCGTTCCAGAACGTTTGTGTTTGCCACACCTTCTGAAGAAAAAAAAGTCTGGATCAATTGTCCCGATGGTTGACGACAGCTTCTCGCATTCCCCGATTATATATTTGCACCGAAAATTCCGAAGAATCACTTCGTTGGCTTCCCCAATATGTCAACAAAGCATATGCGTGTTTTTGGTTTGAAATAAAACGAAATTCTTCTCTCACCAACGGGACGCGACATTTGTGGCTACTAGCTCGATCTGCATCCTTTTACAGAACTAATTACAGAATCTTGTCTTCTGTGATTACTTCCAATGCTTACTTTGCCCACCCAAAAATCTTATTGTTGGCAATGACCACCGACAGGAACCAGGACATTCGAGTTTTAGGATGGAGAAAAATTTCGCTTCAGAGAAAAGTGTCTTCAGAGAAAGAGATCAAGTCTACGTGAATTTGTTGTTCCAAAAGTAAACTTGGACACAAGTAAATATCATGAGATGATCGACTGATTTTCAAAATTTCTTCGAGCCACATGGAAGAAAATATTAGAACGGTGGCTACGGTATGGTTAGTGAGATATAACCTAAAATTATAATTATAGTTGGTAAGATAAATCCTAAAATTATGACTATGGTTAGTAAAATGTAACCAAAAATTATGGTTATTGTTAGTAAGATATGTCCTGCAATTACGAGTATTGTCAATGAGATATAACCTTAAATTTTGAGTATGGTTAATGAGATATAACCTAAAATTATGATTATGGTTAGTAAAATATTAGTAAGGTGGTGGCACTTGGTGCACTTTTTGACCTACTGCGCATGCGCAAACTGTTCCGGTTCCAGGTCCGACTCATTTTCCGGTTTCTGTTCCAGATCCGACTCTGGTTCCGGTTCCAGGAGCAGTCTACGCAATGCTACGAACAGCAGAAAGTCTGTAGCCATCTACGACCACTTTTTCCTAGACTATGACCTAAAACACATACAATGTATACCGTAGTGGTGTGAAAAACAAAAGACTATGGTATCATAGTAGAGCAGAGATTAAAAAATAACAGCTGCGGTGCCGCATGCGCAGTTCCAATTTAATAGAAATAATATGCATGGGCAGAAACATTACACACAGCAGAAAGACTATGAACGAGTATGACATTGGCGGCTGTGTTTTACAACCGCTTTTTTCATTCCCTAAATAACATTCAACGTCTACCCCTTTTGGGTGTGAAAAAAGACTGTGGTAACATAGTAGAACAGAGATTTAAAAATAACAACACTATTTAATAACAAAGCGTAAGTCTCATTCACACACACACACACATGGTTTACGGATAACTTAATCCCGCTCCAGTGACCAACACACACACAAACACATATGGTTTACGCAGAACTTAATCTCGCTCCAGTGACCATTATATTTTCATAAAGGAATAAAGCACAGTATTATTAGCATCAACAGTGGAAGTTGAGAATTTATTTAAGAAATGCTGTAATGAATAACAAGACGCACGACATGCTAAATACAGAAAACAGTAATTTACACAAAATTGAGATGAAACAGCTTGAATGTGTGTATTGTTCCATGTATAAAAAAAGAGTTACGTTTTAGAAACCTCATATGATTTCATGTATACAGCGGAAGGCCGTAACTATCGAAATATTCACCAAACCCTAATATTGGAATATAAATGGGAACCCAGTGTGCACCTGGTTTATCAGTGTTTGTAATTATCACAGCAAGAAATGTGTGAATAAAACGTGGTAATCGATCTGCAGCGTATACACCAACAAAATTATAGTTTGACAGATTTTGTTGTAACGCCTCATAAAGTTGAGGATATTTAACATGTTAATCAATATATATATATTTCTTTGGAAATCAATTTCTAGTTCTGAAGAGAACTCACCGTAAATAGTTGCTGTTACAGGAGTGCTTGGTTCAAGTGAACCTCTAAATGTACACTTCCTTGACCTTGTGGACTAGTGTGAAATGCAGCACTAGCACTAGAATCAGGAGTTAAATAAAATACCAGTAAAGTATAACCATTAGAATATTCGGCAAGCATGACATCGTTACCTTGATTAGAATAATATATACCATACCCTGTAAATAACGTACCATATGCTTGCAGATATAGATTATTATCAAAATCTGGCTGTAACGGTTTAGATGGAACAGGCGTTCTGTCACCATACATTGTAAAGAAGTTCATAATGAAATGCTTAAAATTGAAAAGATTTGTCGTATAGGTAACGTGAAATTCAGCATTCGTAACAAAACCAATAATAATACGTTTAGGAAATATTCCAGAAAACAGATCTGGAAGTGTGGTATCCACAATACCCTGTTGTGAAGTTTCTGTTTTTACTTGCGCCTTTGTTACAGGATATTTCACTCTAAATTTAGGATTCTGTAACAATTTATTTTGTGCTATTTTTACAGCAAGCGATACGTAAACCTTTTCACCAGCAGTGTTGCGTCTGTAATTTTAACTTTTCCCTCAGCACCAGTTCCGCCCATTAGACAAAACAGCCTCTTTGGCAGGAATTAGCTTATTACGCAGTTGTACACCATTCAATAGAAATTTTTCTTGATTGAATATATCGCCATGAATATAGCGAAGTAATTCAAATGGTTGACTTAACCCTGTGAGAAGTTGACCTTGTTTAAACCACACATTACTATCGTCCCCACTATCCAAATGACTTGCAGTATCTTTAAACCGCATGGCAATCTGAAGATGTGTTGTTTTTGCGTTGGCATTACGATTTAATAGTTTTTCTGTATACGATAGATATGGATATGTATGCCAGAAGTAGGATATCAGTTGATTAATCAAATATATTTGTACCTCACTGAACATTGTACTGAGAAAATCATTTACATGTCCAATTTTCTTATCGGTAGAAGTTAAATTAGAATAATCAGCTTTAGTAATTTTACCTTTAATATGTAACATAGTTTGGAGTAAATCTAGATAATCATCACAGTGGACGGGGATTACAAACTCTATTGGACCATTATCACATATAATGCCACCGGTTTATATGGTACTACTTTATTACCTATAATACTTGCTTGAGTGGGAAGACCAGCAAAAAATCTAATTCTGATTTCGAACAGTCACACTGCATTTTTCTTAATATTAATATTTTCATTAATTTATTTTTAAATGCCTTATTATAGTTACTATTATTAATCACGACGTCAAAAACGTAATTTTACACATACATCACCATATTGAAAGGGAAGTGGATTACCTGTACTATGTCTTAAATCAGTAACAATTTGATCAAACTGTTTACGCTGCATAGTGACATAATGATGTTTTTCAAAGATATGCACATTACTAGCACCGTACTCTTTAATATTTGTAGTTGTAATACGTAACAGTGAAGCAACAGTATCGCCTACCAGTTGTGGTTCTACAATATTGCTATAAATATACATATTTGGGGGGAGTGATTTTTGTAAATTAGGTGCGTACCACGCGTGATGGACAAGTGCAATATTTTCTTTTTGTACATGATCAAAATTTAGTATTTGGGCTAATTCTGGAGATAGACGTACTTCCATATTTTCACACAAATCTTTTCTTACTCAGGTTACCTCAATTGGTTTTACCGATGCTTTAACTTTCAAATTTAATTCCAATATATCGCTTTTATGATTAACCCTTAATTAGTCGCATGCGGAATTTTGTTCCGCACTTTTACATTTCTCTTTCTGTTTTCCTTACTTTCCATCGTATGCTTTTGAACTTTTGTCTAGCTGTCTTTTAAAGTTTCATGATTAAACAACAATACATATTTGAATTGTTGCCCAAGCCACTGGTGAACATTTTGTTATTTATTTTGGAGTGATGCAGTTTGCGGAGCAAAGTTCCGCGCGCGACTAAATAAGTTACCCTTTTTTTCTCCTACAAATTCTACGCTTTCTTTCAGTTTATTGTTTTTAGCCGACAACAATTAAGCGATTCGGTGACTACGAAACATATCACAAGCAAACGCCACCACCACTATTTTTTAAAATTTATTTTACAAAAATATATTTTCAGGTACAGTTCATTTGTAAGCAACTGAAGTTATAAGCGGTTTATATGTGCATTGTGCGCTCTGAAAATAAATACATAGAGAAGAGAGTCAGTCTTTTCTTTCAAAATGGATCATCATGAACGTGATGTGGACAGAATTAGAAACATGTTGCTGGAAGTTCTGGCTGAAGACGACAATTTAGATGTTCCGGATATGGAAGATGGTGATGAAGAAGATATCATTGAAGAAAGCGACCATATCTCTGCGATTGAAGAATCAGCAGATGAAGGTGAAGTGTTGCCACAAGCAGATCATGTGGAATCACTCTCAAATACTACTGCACGGGGACCATATCTTCTAGGAAAGGACAATGTCACTAAATGGTACGCACATGCTCCGCGGCAATTTATACGAAGAAAAAGTCAGAATATTTTGACCCATTTACCAGGAGTCAAAGGACATGCTAAAGAAGCGAAAACGCCGAGCGAATGTTGGAGTTTGTTCTTTAGTACGTCTATGCTGGAGAGAATCGTTGAATATACAAACCAGTGGATTGAAACACATAGGGACGCTTATAGCAGAGAAAGAGATGCTCAAAATACTAATATAACAGAAGTAAAGGCCTTGCTGGGCCTTCTGTATCTTGCAGGAGGACTGAACTTGCAGGAGGAGGATAATTAGCCAATAGCATAAAATAACTTAAGACGACTATTAAAACAAATATTTTAACCTAAAATTAAATAAAAATTAAAAAAAAACAAATATTACACGAGTTTTACTATGTAGTTATTATGCGGAACAAAATTCCGCACGCGACTAATTAAGTAAGTTTTTTCACGCGACTAGTTAAGGGTTAATTTGCAAAGGAATATCGTAAACCTGATAATAGTGATCTGGCAAATGGTAGTTATGTGCCGGTCTTCTTTATCCGTTAAATGATAATAAATATTATTAGTATGTTTAGAAACATTCTGAATTGAAGCTATATAATGTACTTCAACAACCTACACACCTTTCTCCAGCATAAGAGGATGATATAATTTGGTCGTATAACATGACAAAGTATTTTGTGGAAAATATTCCATAAAACTGTTACTGGGAAGTGTAAGCTAAAGCTACATTGCTCCATATTTTAAGTAAAATATCTATGTTTCTTTTCTTCATCCTCCTCCTCTTATCACCTGTCTGAGCAAACTGAATTTTTCATTTTCTCTTACCTGATCCCTCTAATATCTGATTAAATTTATTTTGAGCTTTTGCTTTTAAATTACTTTTTCTTCCTACCACCGTGATTCGTCAATAGGGCTATTATCATCCAGTACATATCCGGCTGCATTAATACTTGTACATAATAGTCTTCACAAACAGTTTTTGCACCTTGTATTATTAATGGAAATACAATACGAATTAAACCACCTAGAAAACTACCAATGCCATACCCTTCTTGGAACGGCGCACCACGATATAAGTTATAACCACTATCCTCCTGATGAGAATAATATTGAAAATAAGGGTCATTCATCTCGCTACATATACAAGTACATTACAATTTTATAATATTGTATTATTGTTGTTGCTAACCACTCTTTAAATACGATACAGGAATCCACGAATTAAATGATGCAGGGCATCCGCGCCAACGAACAAGCCCACGTTTACCTTTCACTTATAAATTTCATCTATTTCATAAATAATGGGTAACGTTACCTGTTGAAATTCCTCTTCATAAACTGTACCGTCAGCCACTCCACCACTTAAATCCTCTAACACATAAACCACTTTTTCTTCTTAGGGATGCGCACGACACAAGATTTGAGACTATCTCGTCTCGAAAATGTGCTGTGAAAGTGATGTCTCGACTCGAAAAATCTCTATTTTTCTATTAGAAGAGCTATGTCTCGACTCGAATTTTATCACGAAAGTTCTGTCTCGACTGTCTTGTGCGCATCCCTATTTCTTCTATTCGATGTGTTTTATTTTAAATAGGATGTGAGGGGTTATAATAAATGGCTGCTAGCTTCTTCATATTTTATAATCATGCCATTTACGTTTACGTGGTGGCT